>NW_026691982.1:4110000-4710000 GCF_021218885.2 Marmota monax | reverse complement strand
AACAGTTTTTCTCATAGTTGACTCCTTTCAAAATGAATGACACTTATTTTTCCTCATAACGCAATTACAGTTTGCTTTATGCACTAAACAGTTGATGTATTGTTAAAGTTATTATTTTAATTTTAGTCATAGTAATAATTTAATTTACAGTTCATTATATGATATGATTTTCTGTTTATTATCTGTTTACTTTCATATTAAAACTGGATAGCTAAAGTAATTGATTAAAATCACTTTTGTTTCATTGAATGTTAGGTTGAAAAAACTGCATTAAGCAAAGAAGTATATAAATTAAAGATTCTAACTTTATGCCATTGTGAAAATACTGTTACACTGACAAAAATACAGATTAGGAAGTGCTTGGATCAGGGCTGATGCAGAGAGGGGTTGTGGAGAGAAGCCTACAATGGGATAAGGCAACAATTGAGTATTTTTTCTATCTTGCTTATAGTGATTGGTTTCACAAATGTATGTATACATGTCAGTAGGAAACTTTAGAGAAAATACTTCCATGTTCCTGCCATTAGAACTTTGTGAACAAGGAAACCTGAGATCCTGGTTAGAGAACACACTTGGAAGCTAATTATGCTTAAAGTCTGAGACACCAGAGAAGGAAG
The DNA here is from genome assembly GCF_021218885.2 of Marmota monax. Classification (NCBI taxonomy): domain Eukaryota; kingdom Metazoa; phylum Chordata; class Mammalia; order Rodentia; family Sciuridae; genus Marmota; species Marmota monax. The sequence continues at coordinate 4,709,383 of NW_026691982.1, read as the reverse complement.
GACCATACTTGATTATTTTTTAATTGGAAATAAAACTCTAATGTATTATTTTCCATCTAACTCCCTTGCAAACTATTACTTACCCCTATAAATTAAGAAGATGGGGATTTTTCACTTGTTTCTCCAAAGTTAATTTTCTTACAGCAGGGAAACTGAGTTTCTCTTCCTCTCTCATAAAAAATTAAAATAAAAAAGTGAGGGAAAAGCTCTACAAGCTGCCCTACATAAGCCTTAGCTTCCTAATTTTCCTAATTTCAGTATTTTTCTCTTCTAGTAGTACCCTCTGCACAAGCAAGATGGCCAATTATCTGGGAAGTGAGAAGAATTAGGGCAAAGAAGAAACGATGTGGTTAATGCTATAATTAGTAAAAGTCTTCCTTGGTTCTGGAATCTTGATTTACTTTCACCACAGTATTAATAAATGTAAATCTTAAAAATATCAGCTAAACATTATTAAATTGTGTATTTTTAAATATGCATGGCTCCTAATATATAAATTATACCTCAATAAATGTATAAAGTAATAAGTAATCAAAAATTTGAAGGTGAATTTACTACCATTTGGATTTTCCACTTAGATTTTGGCTTAAGGGAAACAAAATATATAAGCCAATAATTTCCCAAAGCAAAGAAATGCTAGAAAAGTCATTGTATCATCAGCACTATATTAGCATTTTTCTTTCAAATTCATTATACTATTCCTTAAAGGAAGTTCAATTCTTCCTTGGTCTAATTTGCTCTCATATTTTTTAGGTATACTCTATCAAATTTTTAAGTATAAAAAGCAGTGATAAAACCAGGCGAGGTGGCATGCTTTAAGTCCCAGTGACTCCGGAGACTGAAGCAGCCGGATTACAAATTGAAAGCCAGCCTTAGCAATGTAGTGAGGCCTAAGTAACTCAGAGAGACCCTGTCTCTAAATAAAATATAAAAAAGGGCTGGGAATTAAAAAAAAGAAAGAAAGAAAAAGTCACTTATGAAAATGGATTTTTCAAAAATGGTGTTATCTGCTTTCCTGCTGTCCATCAATAATTATGCAATACTAATTTATGTAAACCATTCCATTTGAGGCTTATTTGACTAGAGAAAAGACATTATTTTAACCATTTACACTTTTGTTCATTAAAATTTTTGAGGCCACCTATAATCCCAGCAGCTCAGGAGGCTGAAGCAGGAGGATCATAACCTTAAAGCCAGACTCAGAAATTTAGCAAGGCCCTCAGTATCTTAGCAAGACACTGTTTTAAAATTGTAAAAGAGTTGTGTTAAGTGGCTCAGTGGTTAAGAGACCCTGGTTTCTAGCCCTCCTACAAAGAAAAAAAAAAAAAAACATTTTTTTTTTTTTTAGTTCATCAACACCTTTCTCTGTCAAGAAAGTAAAAACAAACATGTTTTACCTTGTCAACTTTTCTGATATTTGCTCACTCCTAATATGTACTCTTTTTTATTCCATTGAGATAGAAACCTTGAGTGTTATATGGGTACATGAGTATCTGGAATAACAAATCATTACCTGTTCTCCTTTGAGTCAACTCAATCCATGTAACTAAACTTCAGTCCATACAGAAGACTGCTTCTAGGAAACATTCTTTTCACTTCTTCCTTTTTGTTCACTTTTCTCATTTCTGAGGTCTTGGCTAGAGGCAGGCATTTTGAATTAGGAATAGTCTTAGACAATGAATCAGGCTTGCATGACATCAAAATATTTCATATAGTTTTTAGTTAATATAGTTTTGTAGTATACTTTGACACCAAATAGTAAGCAAGATTTCTCATGCTTTGTTAATTTTGCTGAAGATTGCTTTTGTTATTTGGGTTTTCATGGTTCTATACCAAATCCATGATTTTTTTTCTTTTTCTGATTCTGTGAAAAATGACATTGGTATTTTTATGGCTGTTGCATTGAAGCTATAAATTAATTTAACATTTTAACAATATTAATTCTCCACTACATGAATATGGAGTATTTTCCATTTGCTTGTATTACCTTTGATGTCTTTTATCAATGCATTTTTAGTTTTCATTGTAGAGAAATTGTCTGTCGTTGGTTAAACTATTCCTAATTTTTCATTTTGGTGGTTCAAATTGGAAGAAAGTCCGACTGTCTTTTTCTATAATCAACATGACCTTCTACATAGAGAGCTCCTGGGGGCTGGGACCAATATAGTTCAACTGGTAAAGTGCTTGCCTCACATGCACTAGGCCCTGGGTTCATTCCCAGCACCAAAAAAAAAAAAGACCTCCTAAAAACTTTATCACAAAGTTACTGGAAGGGCTGGGGTTGCCTCTCAGCGGTAGAGCACTCGCCTGTCACACGCAAGTCCCCGGGTACGATCCTCAGCACCACATAAAAGTAAATAAAATGAAGGTATTGTGTCCAACTACAACTAAAAAATAAATATTTTAAAAAATGCTATTGGAAGCATAAATTAGTTCAGCAAATTTCAGGGCAAATAATCAACAAACAAAAATCATGGAATTATATACACTAATAATCTTATCTGAGAAATGAATAAGTTATCTAAAATATGAAATTAAGAGAATACTTCATGTTCAATAAATATTAAAAAATAATCCATATATTTAAGCCAACTCCATGTAAGTGACTTTTTGAAATGCCTATCTAAGATTAGAAGTTCTATGATGGGGGGCAGGGGTTGTAACTCAGTGATGGAGCGCTTGCCTCACATACATGAGGCACTGGGTTTGATCCTTAGCACCATATAAAAATAAATAAAATAAAGATAGTGTGTCCATCTAAAACTAAAAAAAAAAAAAATTCTATCATGGGGTGGATAAGAAGACAACTCAAAGGACACTTATGAGTTGAGGATTAAAATAAAGACGGCCACAATATTGTACAGCAATAGAATCAAACAACAGGGCCTCAATGTCACGGTGAAAGTCAGCTATATATTAAATAACAAAGTGTTAGAAAACATAATTTCTGTGGTAACAAAAGAGAAAAACAATTTCTATGGGAGTGAAATCTGACTAAATTAACCATTATTTAGGTATATTTGTAAGGCAAAGTACTTTGCAAATTAAAAATTTTAGAAATGAAATATACTTCAGATAATTATAAAAATAAATTTTCTCATTTTCAAGCTCAGAATACTGAAGTTTAATTGAATACGTTTACTTAAATACACACTTGAGAGTAATATTTTAATCAAAACCTAATCAAGTAGAATATAAAAAAACTAGATACTATCTAGAAGTAATGTTTATGGTTACATTCATACTTCAGTGGTTTTATAAAATTGATTTTAGTTTCCTCTTTAAAATAAGATTGATTTCATATTATATAACTTAAAACCTACTCTTTTTAGCATCTGATAATTAATATTATTAAATTAAGAGCATTGACATCATTAAAATTAGGCACATGGGTTATATTTAGTTTAAATGAGAAAAAAATGTCTTATTTACTTTTAATTTTGGAGGATATTGCCGGGGTCCATCCCTGGTGGGGAAGTCCAGGAATCCTGAAGGAGGAGTGGCGTCAGCAAAAGAAGAAGAGACAGGACCAAAGGTTGTAAGTTATGAGCAGCCTCCAGAAAAAATCTGCTGCCCCTAGAGGGGCCTTTATTTTTATACCTTTTTTATAGGTGTTTTTTCAGGTGTTAATGAATAGCTCCAAAGCCTGAAACTTCTTTGATTTACATGATTTTCAAGACTTACAATCTTTTCTGACATATATTGATTATCTAAGATATTGAGTACATTGTTCAAAATATTTTCTATAACCTTAGCCAATCATGATTAAGCTTTTACATTTTCACCTCAATCACTGGGTGCTAGGCTACACAACTAGACTACATGTCTCCGGACCTATTATTAACTTCTAACTTTAAAGCATACCTATAATTATTTAACTAACCTTTAACTTTAAAGCATATGTATGATTATTAGTAAGCTTTTTTACTTCTAAACTAAGACCCCAGTAAAACACACTTAAAATAGTGAAAGTCTATTACTTAAAAGCCTACTACTCTGAAGTGCCTCTAAAATATATCCATATTAATTATACATTATTCTATTTTTAATTTCCAAGGTAATTTCCTTTTTTATATGACCTATTTAACTGCTTTCTTAAAGAGTTTCTTTGATCCTTGGTCAAAGCACAACAATTCTTTTGTCTTTGTAATCTTTAACTAAAAGGCAGGCTCTGCACCTCAACCCATTTGTCATTTATATTAACTATGTGTTCTCCATCCTCATCATGAATTCCTGTTTAAGGCATAGGAGGGTCTGTTGGTGGGGGGAATGTATGTTGCACAGGTTGTGGCTATAGAATGGGGGGCTTAATGTAAATTCTTAAGCTTTTCTCAGGAACCTCAATTTGCAATCTTTTTCCCGTGAATTTCTTGAGGAATAACACTATTGTTTGTACCCTGAGAGATATTGAAACACACCTTGAGGCATGTCTTATTTGTATCCTTAGTCTCATTCTGGGAATTTTTTCTGAAACCTCAGGCAATATGTACTTTTATTATTGACTGATGTATGCCCTGTTATCCATATCATGACTATCATAGACAAAACACTTAACATTCTCAATGGTTCCAATTTCCAGATTGTGCAGCCCTGCTGCAACATCCCCCACGCTGTGACCCTGTCAGACAGTGGGTGCAGGAACGCCTTCACAAGGATATCTTTAATTTTACTTGCTTAAAAAACTTAGAATTGGCATACTAACATATTTTAAAATGCTTGCTATAAATTAATAGAAAAGACATTCAGAAATGTGAGCAATTATTGATGATAATATTTGTAAACAAAATAACAATCTATAATATAGGTAAACAAACTATGCTATGAGAGTTAAAATTGCTAATCTTTTTATATTTAGTTTCAGTAAAAATTACTTTTTCTACAATGTGAATAATGTCATATTTGCTATTGAGTCTATGTTCTATTTTCATCTGCTACTCTATTGGATTTAGTTTAAATTTTATTTCTGATATTTCTCAAACACTTATAATTTTACTAATATTTATGCATCTTTAGAAAAAAAATAGAGATTTTAAAATTTTAAACACCTTTTTCATAATGCTTTCATTACACACAAAAAAGTGTATTTTATATAATGTACAATTATCTATGTAATATTTAAAATATATTAAATCAATTGGCAATATGATAGAATATTGATAGAATGGATTTGTATCCTATTATTGAAATATTGTTTATCATGAAAAAACATATCTTACACTTCCAGGGTACATGACATCAAGGTTCAAATTTCAGACAAAACTACGTTGTGTTCTATGTTATTTCTCTTGTGTGACTTCAGTGCATTGGTGCAAATCCTATCCAGAATTTCCTAGACTCTGTTCCATTTCTTACTTACTGATCTGTTTCACCTGTACAATCATTAATTTTCACCATGTAAAACCTTTTTTGAGGTACTATGCTAAATTGTTTACATTGGCCTAGAGTTTGAGGAGGAAAATGTCAAAAATCAGAATTTCAAAAATTACAGTTATCTAAATTTTAACCCTCAAGTGTTACCAAATTTTCTTTGTTTCCCTGGTATCATGAGGAAAAAGAAAAACTATATAATGACCTAGGCAGAAAGAAAACTACCTTTTATTATTTTGCTAATAATTCATCTGGAGAAGGAGGTATAATAAAAGTAAATTTTATATGGGACTTTATTAAATTTAAAAGCAAGTAATCACTACCTTAAAAACATATACATTTAAATGCAATTTATATTATTATCACTATTAACATAACATTTTGCCTAAGGTCAAGCAAATATTTAGGAACTGCAACTAGAACTTGAAGCCTCTAATACATATGACAATTTTCCTGCTATGAGCAAATATTGGTAAATTTTATACTTAAATGTCCTCAGAACCAATTTTTTAAACTTATGACTGTGAAATGTACATACATACACTATATACATGGTGTGAGTAGGTTTATTGATCTGTTTCTAAATTTTTGAAGAAAAGCACCAAGAGAAGGGAGCATGGAGATACCATTTTATTAACTGAGAGGATTAATAAATTATATGCTTTTGGAACCTATATACAGAAGGCAACATCACTTAGTCACATTGGGAGTAGGAGGACTAAGAAGTAGGAATTACTATCTTAATATCCACCCTCCGTGAAAGCTATTCCACTACTTGTGAAAAAGAGAGTTATGTGTCACTAGATCAAGTTTTTATATATCACTAGATCAAGTTTTCATCACGACCTTTTATTTATTTTATGCTTTGAGATTCTGTTCATTACAATTTTTTTATACTCTTAGGACATATCTACTTTTATACTTTTATGACATAAAAAAGCTACTTACATTTTTATGTGAAAAAAAATATTTCAGTGAAATTTAATTATGATAAATTTATTTACCAATGGAAATAGCTTAATTATTTCAAATGCACTATTGGATAAAATATTCTATTCAAAATAGGTATTAATCAAGCACATTGATTATTACAGCAAACATAAAACTGACAGCTATGTCCAGCAATTTACAAACTATCTTCATGGCAAAAATTTGAACTGGAAAACATGAAAAAATGACATTTTTTTATGAAAAGAATTTCCGTTTAGTCCTAATGCAAAACAATCTGTGAGAGTAATGTTAATTCTAGCAATCAGTTTTTTTCCTTGAATTTTTGTTTAATGTGTATCTCCTCTTGATAAAATTTTATTAAAGCATAATAGAATTATGGGAAATGGCTAATAATAATATTTGGATCAATGAAAATTCAGAATCTGACCTTATCTCTGTAGCGAAGTTTCAAATAGAAAAAAAGGGTATTAAAAACATTCCAACAGCTACCTCACACCTCTGACATGCCATTAAGCTTTGTCATCCCAAGACAGTCAATAAAATGATTTATGACATGATTTATTTTGCCAACCCTGAACTGGAGATTTGTGTATTATCCTTAATTAATGTGACTTAATGATAATTTTAAATATTATAGTTAAGCCTTCCTCCTTTGTTATCCTTTCAAAAGTATCTTGGTTATTTCTGGCTCTTTGCATTTTCATATATTTTCGAGAAATACATTTTTTCCCCCTCAAAGCTGCTGGGATTCTTAATAGAATTGCACTGAATGTATAGATAAACTTAAGAAAAAATGTAATATCTTTAAAACTATTTTATTTCTATGAGCCATGATCCATAAGCCATGATTCTTCACTCAAATTAGGTTTTTACTTCATTTCTATCAATTATGCTCTGTAGTTTAGTGTGTATTTATTTTGCACATTTATTATTAACATTATCCTATGCATCTGATATCTTTGAAACTACTATATAGTATTTTTTTTAAATTTACACACTCTTTTGAGTAGAAAAACAATATGAATTAATTTTGTATATTGATATTGTATTACTAAATTCATTTATCTGTGAATTCTTTTGTGTTAGTGCACAAATTTATTTATGCACAAAGTCTATTTTATTTAATCATATTTAAATTATTATAATTTAGCTTTTTTTCTCCATATCGGATTGTCCTAATTTAGGTCTGTAGAACAACATTGACTATCAATTGTGAGAATAGGAATTGACTTCTCATTCTAAATCACAAGCATTCAGTAGTTCACCTTTCAACTCAATGCCTGATATAGGTCATTTGCAAGTACTATTATAATATGAAGTCGTAACTTTCCCCTAGTTTACTAAAATTTCTTTCCATCTCTTCTGTTTAATAAACTTGATAAATTTTCTCATATTCATCTCATAAGTAACATTAGTTGATGCCGAGCTAATGGCCATTAATTCAGAAACCAATGAGGGGGCAATGGAGGGTTAAAAAATACAAACAGAGAGAAAGCTGGGACCCGGTGGGACACCATCCACTGACAGAGGAAAATAACCCATCAAAATGGTATTCTATGAGAAAGTTTCTTCAAAGCAGGCAGACTGAAAGATGAAGATCTGGTAATCAATTATAATTATAGTTTTGTGCTTGCTCGTAATTCTCTACCCCTGACAACTGGTGTCTGCATTAAAGGTCAAGACTGATAGGCCTGTGCCTTGCAAAAAAAAAAAAAAATGTATATATATATATATATATATATATATATCTTTTAGCAGGGAATCACCATAGAAAGTGGGAAAACTTGACCTGCATCTTTACACAGGAAGTTCCCGAGGAAGGCACAGGTTCCTGCTGCATGACAAAGATCCTGAACTAAGTCACTGCTCCCTGCATTTGGTATGAATATTGAACCATAACTTGAAGTACTGAAATGAATGCACATCAGGTCACTGATAATCTGACCCACTTAAAATCACCAGATATAGGTGCCTATATTTTTTTTAGGTTATTTGCATCAATAATCAAGAAATACTGGCCTCAATTTTCCTTTTTTGTAGTAGTCCTTTTAGGTATCAATTTGTAGGTCAAATAACTGCAAAAGCAAATTATGTGATGTTTCTATAATAATGATATACTTTATTCGTGTTTGTGTGTGTGTGTGTGTGTGTATTACTGTGGATTGAACCCAGGGACTTCTGCATACTAGACAAGTGATTTAGCACTGAGTTACATTCCTAATTCAATTTATTACTTAGTTATATGGAACAATTAGCTGGTAAGACATCTGACCATGGAGTTTACCCTTTTAATAGTAGATTTATGTTTGTTCCTTTTTTATTTATTTTATTTTACTTATTCTAATTTGTTATACATGATAACAGAATGCAATTCATTTCATATTACACAAATAGAGCACAATTTTTCAGGTCACTGGTCGTACACTAGGTAGAGTAACACTATTCGTGTTTTCATGCATGTACTTACGGTAATGATGTATATCTCATTCCACCATCTTCCCTGTCTCTTTCCCTCCCTCCCCTTTGCCCTATCTAAAGTTGATCTAGTCCTCCCATTCTCCCTGCCCCATGTCCATTATGAATGTGCATCCTTATAACAGAAAAAAAGCATTCATAATTTGTTTTTTGGGTATTGGCTTACTTCTATTAGCATTATACTCTTCAACTTTTTACCTATTTACCTGCAAATGCCATGATTTTATTCTCTCTTAATGCTGAGTTATATTCCACTGTGTATATATACCACATTTTTTTTATCCATTCATCTATTGAAGGGTATCTAGGTTGGATCCACAATTTAGCTACTGTGAATTGTGCTGCAATAAATACTGACATAGCTGTGTCCCTGTAGTATTCTTTTTTAAAGTCCTTTGGGTATAAACTGAGGAGTGGGATAGCTGGGCCAAATGTTGGTTCAATTCCAAGTATTACAAGGAATCTCCATACTGCATTCCCTATTGTATGCACCAATTTGCAGACCACCAGCAATGTAAGAGTGTGCCCCTTTCCCCACATCCTTGCCAACACTTATTGTTGTTTGTATTCTTAACAGCTGCCATTCTGACTGGAGTGAGATGAAATCTTAGAGTAGTTTTCATTTTCATTTTTCTAATTGCTAGAGATGTTGAACATTTTTTTAATATATATTTTTTGACTATTGTATATTCCTCTTCTGAGAAATATCTGTTGGCCCATTTATTGATTTTTTTTTTTTGTGTGTGTGTGTTAGGTTCTTTGAGTTATTTATATATCCTAGAGATTAGTGCTCTATCTGATGTGTGTATGTATGGTAAAAATTGTGCTCCCATTCTGTAAGCTATCTATTCACTTTAGTGATTGTTTCTTTTGCTGAGTAGAAGTTTGAATCTATCCCATTTCTTGATTCTTGATTTTAATTCTTGCATTATAGTAGTCTTATTAAGGAAGTCGGAGCCTAAACCAACATGGTAGAGATTTGGGCCTACTTTGTTTTCTACTTGACACACTGTCTCTGGTTTAATTCCTTGGTCCTTAATTCAGTTTGAGTTGAGTTTTGTGCATGGTGAGAGACAGGAGCTTAATTTCATTTTGTTGCATAGGGATTTCCACTTTACCTATCACCATATGTTGAAGAAACTATCTTTTCTCCAATATATGTTTTTGGTGACTTTATCTAATGTAAGAAAACTGTATTTATGTGGGTTTGTCTCTGTGTTCTCCATTTTGTACCATTGTTCTACTAGTCTATTTTGGTGCCAATACCCTGCTGTTTTTGTTACTATATCTCTGTAGTATAGTTTAAGGTCTGGTATAGTAATGCTACCTGCTTCACTCTTCTTGCTAAGCATTGCTTTAGCTATTCTTGGTGTCTTATTTTTCCAGATGAATTTCATGACTGTTTTTCTATTTCTATAAGGAATGACATTGGGATTTTGATTGGAATTGCATTACATCTGTACAGTGCTTTTGGTAGTATGGTCATTTTGACAATATCATTGCTGCTTGTCCAGAACAAAAGAGATCTTTCCGTCTTCTAAGGTCTTTAATTTCTTCCTATATCATTCTTTAGTTTTCATTGTACATGTTTTTCACCTCTTTCATTAAGTTGATTCCCAAGTATTTTATTTTATTATTTTTTGAGGCTATTGTAAATGGTGTAGTTTTCGTTTCTCTTTTGGAGGATTTTTCACTGATAAACTGATAGATTCATGTTTTTCAATAGTCTGAGACTCTGTATTTTATATTTCTTATGTCAGTTCCACAGGTTGTTCTTTACAAGTAATTTTTGGACTTCTTTTGTGTTTGTTTTTGTAATAAGGATTATACTCTTTCACCACAGTGTCCATCATGTACATATTTTTTTTAACTTTATTTTAATTATTTATTGTTATGTGGTGCTGAGGATCGAACCTAGTCCCTCGCACTGAGCCACAACCCCAGCCCCAGCATGTACATAATTTTTAACATTCACTTTTTGTTTATATTTAGCATGTACTATAAAAAAATTCATTGCCTTTATTAATCTCTATTGGGATTGTTCCTTGATCAGTTTCTCCATTTGTTTAAACATAAGCATCCTTAATAAGTACTAAATATTTCATTTTTTTAATAAACCACCATTAATGCTTCTTCTGTATTGTATGTCTGCATTGTATCAAATTTATTTCCAAGGTTATATTTATTAAATTTTTCATTATATTGGTGGGCATCATTTTGTCTAAACTTTTACAAATTTGATTTTTAGATTATTAATATCAGACTATGTATTTAAATTTATAGATTCCTATTTTTGACTTTAGATGATTTCTAGAAATTAGATGCTTTCTAACATACGACATTTTTAAAAAATTCTAAACTTAAAATACATTCAACTTTAAATAATTATTTATTTTTAATGATGGGAAAACTACCAATTAATATACATTAATATAAGTACCAATTAATATATATAATTAATATAAGTACCAATTAATATACAAAGAAAGGCAATTTACTGGCTTTCTTTATTATTATTATTTTCTAACTCTTTCTCTTTGTGGTTACAGAACATATTTATATAGGGTCAGCATTATGAAATGTATTAATTTTACCTTATGTAACAACATATGGTCAATTTGGTAAATTAATAAAAGATCTGGAATCATCCCTTACACCTGAAACAAATAACTGTAACTTGGTCATTATGGCCTTTATTCTTATTTCCTAAATATTTATTACATTTGAATTTTTGTTTCTGTCTTTCTATAGAAACATTTATTAAAATATTGAAATTTGATGGTGGATTTAGTTCTGTTTATTAGTTCTATTTAACTTAGAGCTATTTTAACTATTGCATCTAAAAATATGTAAAGTATTTTAATTCATATAGCCTTTTAATTTGTTTATTTATTTTTTTATTTTTACTTTCTGAAATATTGTCACCCTGAGATTTTATTTGACAAGGATTTTAAAAATGTATTATATTTATTTAATATGTTTCCGTTGGTCAATATTTATTTACATCTACAATCATGTTTTTCATTTCCATTAATTATTTCTATTTATTTTTTAATTTCATTTCAATTTCATTGCCTTATTTTTTTTTTATATCCAGAAATAGATTTCTTTATTTTGAAGATTATGCCCTGTTGGGCAATATCCGGGGTCGCGGTTTTGCAAGGAACTCAGTTTTGTGACAGTCTCTTGAGGCATGCCTGTGTTTTCCATGAACGTGTCTTGACACACTAGGCCTATGGCTTCCGTGTAGGTGCCTGCCTGTAGGCAGAGTATGGCTTCCGAATATGCAAACCTAATTCTGATAAAGCCTTTAGCAACAAGGGCGTGCCTAATCTCTATTGGCTTCAGCTACTTCCTCTATTCTTCTCCCTCCTCATAACTCTATCAAAAGCCTATGTACACAATAAAAGTTGAAGTTGCTGGGCCCTGGGGCTGACTCAACTCCCAACTCCGTGTGATTCTTGACCAGGCTGGGTGGCGGGCAGCGTTGGGACACTCACACTCTTGCTCAGATAAGGAAGCACCAGCTGAGTTCCCCAAACCTTTGTTGGAGGGTGGTTCCGACAATGCCCTTATATTTTCATAATGCAATTTAAAATAAATATAAATTTATTTCTTCTTATGTTTGCAAGATAATAATAATTAATAATAATAATAATGATAATAATATTGCAGTACTGTGGACTGAACTTAGGTTTAATGCATGCTAGTGAAACATTCTACCGCTAAGCTACACTCCAAACCCTTATTTATTTATTTATTCATTCCTTCATTTGGGAGACAGGGTCTTGCTAAATTCTCCTGGTTGGCCTTGAACTGACAATCTTACTGCCTTAGCTTCTTGAGTTCACCAGATTTCAAGCATGCACCAGAATGACAGGTTAATATAAAATTTTAATAAAAAATTTGTTAAAAAATCCTAGAGAATTAAAATAAGTTTGCATATACAAACTGAGCAAAATATATATTATACAATAAATATATTTTTTGATATTCTAACCCAAACACATCATTTAAATATATGTGTTCATTAATTAGAAATAAGCCACTAAAAGTTATTTACAGGGAATTATTACTATGTCTATATTGAATTTTACATGATATTTTTCATAAAAATATAACAAGTATCTAAAATTTTAAGGAGCTACTTATATGTTGCCGCAGTCTGGCTGGGCACAATCAGGAGCCACTTGTCAAAAGAAACTAACTTTATTTTTAGAACCACACACGCCAAACAAAACAGCCTCTCAGGAAAAACCCTCAGAGCCTCAACTGCCACCACCGGCTTTCCACAAGCCTCTCTCTCCCACACAAGCTTCTCTCCACCTCCCACAATCCTCCTGCTCTTGAGGTCGATTGGCTGGGTCACGTGGGCGGAGCCAAAAAAGTCCCCCAATGAGCAGCTCCGTGGTCTGAAAGGGCAGGGAAACAGCCCAATGAGCATCACCGCAGAGGAGCCAATCAGCTAGATGTTGCTGGGGCCGAGGAGCCAATCAGCTAGATGTTGCTGGGGCCGCTGTGAGCCAATCATCAGCCGGCAGCTGGAAGTTTGCTGGCAGCTGGAAGTTTGCTGGGGCCCCTTCAGCTGTGGCTCTCAACAATATGTAGTTGTTTAAGATAATGAGTTTGCACATTAATTAAAAAGGCTAATTATAAGATAAAAGTTGTTGCAGAATAAAAAATAAAGTCATAATTATAATAACTTTAAGAAGACATTTTTATATTCAACATTACTGATAATTAAGTATTATAAGTTTTTATAAAAATAAAAAGTTCATCTTGTTGAAGGTAACAAGAAATTAATATTGTGAAAATAATTAAGATTTGATTCATGTTTTTAAAAATGCTATTTGAATGACATTTTAAAATAAGATAAAACATGTTTATATTTGAATAGTGTACATAATTGCTCTGATGTTAAATATATTCTTTTTTAAATTTATAAGTCAATGGCATTTAATAAAGAATAAAGGTGATACCAAGTGAATTTATGTAGTTGCATAGGAGTCATATGTTGTTTTGCTTGGAAACTCATATAAAGAATAATGTCATAATGTCAGTAATTTGTAAAATTACTGAGGCAAAGTACAGATATAATTCTGTGGATATTCAGATTGAAATGTAAACTTATTGCATGCAAATTGGTACAATAAAATTACAACTTTTGAATATTTAATGTTTTCTTTCAGTAAAAATTTCATCAGTTTAATTTTTTCAGTCAAAATATACTTCAAAAATTGAACTGACCAAACTCAATCTCATGGCTATATGAGATGGGAAATAACATACTGTGAAAAAAAATCTTTTTCCCAATGTTAAGATTATTGCACTATATAGAGAAAAGAAAAAAAAAATGTTTTTAAAAAATGTTTTTTTTTTTTTTAATTAAAAAATGGGTTTTCAGAATCAGCTTTTTTTCTACCTAAATGATTTGGGAATTATAGATTTAACATTTTTTGTAATAAGAAAATTCGCATTTTCAATCTGCTCAGACCTGTTTTATAGCAGTTACTCTAAGTGTATCTACATGTTAATGTTTTAAAATTATTTCTCTTAAAGCTAATGATATTGACAAATGGATATGATTAGGATTTCTAAATAAAGCAGAGCTGCAAAAAGCAAGACTCCAAATTAAAAAGAAGAAAACTTCAAAATAATCCCTCCCAATGGTTCTTCAACAGAAATCTAAGGAAAAAAATAGCATAAAGGTTAAGAAAATTTAATAAGTCAACCTTCAGGAAAATACCAAAATATACACATGCAACATATTTTCTGTTATTAAATGAAAGAGCAGAAATAGAGTAAGAAAGAAGGAGGGGAGGGGCAGGGAGAAGGGAAGAAAGGGAGCAGGAGGAGGAAGAGGAAAAGACAATTTCAAACATTATTTTAATATCACTGACTCATGATATCAAATAGAATTCTTTGCATATTAGAGAAACAAAAAACAAAAAGAAACTTCTGTCAGAATCATGGGGAGCTATATACGAACAGATGTTAGCAAAATGTTGTTATCATTCAAAAAAAGTAAAGTAAAATGTGTTTTTCCTTATTTGGCCATTTAAATAATTCAGATATATGTTATTCTTTTTTTATTTTGAAAATCCTAGCTGATTTTTCTTTAACTGTTCCCAGTTCTACTCCTACAGCAATTCTATATTTATTGTTACTCCTACTTGATAAATTGTGCTAGCTTCCAAAGTATGTTTCTTTCCCATTTGTGCTTCAGTTCCTCATGCTGCTAGTCATTAAATTTTCTTTTTCATTTGCATGTGAAAAAGAAACATTTAGAGTTATTCAATTATTATCATAATCTCTAAAATAATTTTCAGTGAGAAAATAGCTATACTTTTAATAGAAATTTTCAAGATAATATAGTTTCCTTTAAAAATTGATAAATACAGTATTTGAAACACAGAGAGTTGTTTTAATTAAAGATATTTTTGTATTTTTTTAATTTGCAAGCAAATTATACGTTCATCTTTCATATTTGCATCAGGTACATTGTCTTTGTATATGATCCCATGAGATATAAACACCAGTTACAATTATTCTACATTAATAATCATACCTTACTGTGATTAATGAATAAGTAAAAACAGAATCTCTTGGGAATATTTAGGAATGGTATACCAGCTATGTTCAAAGCAAATAATAAATGTAAAAAAATTAGGGTTTGCTATATTTATGTCCAGAAGTGTCCCAATGATTATATAATGCTTTCCTTGCCATCTAGAATTAAAGTATGATGGATGTACCTCAATTATTTTCTTTCTAATTTGAGTAGATCATTAGGTAATAATAAAGGCAATATTCATGACCAATTCCTATATAAATTGATGATTGGAAGAAGACATAATAATTTTGTCAATGCTACCTCAAACAAGGTCAAAACAAGTTATCTCATGAAGCATGATTGTAAATATTGACTTGCCCAATTCACTTTCATCATAATTAAACCCATGGTGAATAGCTAAAAATTAATGGAAAAAAAATTTTAGCTATTAATAGCATTTTTGAATTTTTACATATATTGCAATACATATTTGCTTAAATCAACACAGAATTTTTAAATGAAAATAAAAACTATGCATATATTTAGAAAAGTTACAATTATCAATGCAACAGTAAAGTTCAAATTTGTAAAACTAAAGAATCTAAGATTTTTTAAAATATTCTAAACTATTATTTACTGAATTTATAATACCTGACTCACAGTCTTTGAATTCACTATTTTGAATAATTTTGCCTCCTTTGTTTTAAGCAATTAATAATGCTATTTCAAGTAAATCAATACTTTCTTTATAGATATGTGGAATCATTGGTATATGCCACAGTCCGGCTCGGCAAAATAACCAGGAGGTGACAAGCAACTTGAAGGTTGAAGCCAGAACTGCTTTATTGAGAAGGAAATCAGAGGGAACTGAGCAGGAACTCAAGGTAGCGGGAACCACTTTATTGCAAAGTAGAGGTATATATACCTAACTGATTACACACACCTTGATTCAATTGGCATCATCCAGTTACAGCAATCAGCCAATAAGGAATCCCTACCATCTTAATGGCTTGGTGGCATTGCTTCACAAACCACTCCTCCAGGCGCCATCTTGACTTGATTTGCAGTCCCCAACAGGTATATATTTAATAGTTTCATTCTATGTATGTATCCATGTGTTATATTTCATAGGAACTTTATTAAGCTCCCCTTTGATGGGTTGTTGTAATGATTTCTCCTCATCTAGTTTCTTCTACCTAACCACAGTTCCTGTTAGTTAGATGATATCAATCTACCCTACCTATGGAAATGGAAAATGAATGCATGTAAATTGGTACAACTAAATAACAACTTTGGAATACTTAATGTGTTTACTTTCGGTATAAATTTTATCAGTTTAATATTTTTGAGTCAAAATATAGTTCAAAAATTGGACTGACCAAACTTGATCTCTTGCTATATGAGATGGGGAATTAACATACTGTGAAAAAAATCTGTTTCCCAATGTTAAGATTTTTGCACTAGAATTTTTACTTTTCCCCCATGTTATTTTGCTCTTTGATTTTACTGTCATGTGGGCTCTAGTTATGGTTTAAATACATAATGGACTTCAAATCCTCATGGGTGAGACAATGAAAGACTGTGCAGATGTGAAATGATTAGATTATAAGAGTTGTGAACTAATCAGTGTATCAATCCACTGATATGGATTAAATGGGTGTTAACTAAGCAGACCTCATTTTAAATTACATTTCTTGTTTCCTTCATTCCCTCCACTCTCCCTCTTTCCTTTCTTTCCTCCTTCGTTCCTTCATTCCTTCCCTCATTCCTTTCTACAGTTCCTTCCTTCAGTTCCTTCCTTCCTTCCTTCCTTTTTTCTTCCTTCTTTACTTCCTTCCTTCTTTCCTTCCTTCCTTTCTTGTACCAGGGATTCAACTCAGGGGTACTGGACCACTGAGCCACATCCCCAGCCCTATTTTGTATTTTATTTAGAGACAGGATCTCACTGAGTTGCTTAGTGCCTCATGGTTGCTGAGGCTGGCTTTGAACTCATGATCCTTCTGCTTCAGCCTCTGAGCCGCTGGAATTTCAGGCATTGTTAGCAACCATGCCTAGCATCTTGTGTACTTTATTTCTTAATATTACATCTTCAGACTTCTATTCCCTTCCAGCCCACACCTCCGAAGGTTACCTCCATGCAGGTCACCAGTGAGAACCATGGACTGAACATCTGAAACTGTGAAACAAAATAAATTTACCCCTTCTAAATGTCAGGTCCTGTGGTCACTTCAATGAAAAGCTGACTAAAACTGAGGAAAGAGTCTCCATCAATAAAATAACACAATATGTGTCTTCAAAACTTTATATGGATTTTTAAAAATATCATATTTTAATTCCCGAGAGTGATATGTTTTTGTTTTCATTTTATTATCTTGCTTTCTTCATTTGTGTATTTAAATTGTTAAAATTTTCTGAGGATGCAAATTAAAGTATTAAAACATTGTGTTCTCTACATTTTTAATAAAAAAATATAATTTATATCAATTCATATATATTGTATAGAGTTTCAATTTCATATTACCAGCCAATAAGTCAAAGTATTTGACTTTATCCAAGACTACATATAAATTTTTACATGAAGAAATCTTTAGACATTTTAAGACTAATGGGTCCTTCGCCCACCAAACCCTATGGCAAGATGAATTTTCTGGTACTGAATTCATGGTGAATAGTTCTGGATAAGTAGCTACTTGATGTCCCATAGTTATAGGTTCAGTCTCTGCAAAAATGAAGCTTAGTAAGGTACTGTTTTTCAAACAGTATATAAATCACTCTTATAGCAACATAATCTTGTTTTAGAGCCACAGGGTCATAAAAGTGACTCTAATTGATGTTTTTCAGAGACAACACATAGTACATTTGAATACTGAGGATACTTCTGATATCATAAGAGCACCTTGTTCATATGACAGGACCATTTATTCAAAATTCTGAAACTGGTTTAAAGGCATCTCTTTTACCATACTCAATATACTTGTTGCAATATCCAAAGGAATAATTAAAGTGCTGCATTTTTTTAGTTGAAGGAGATATAATATGGAAATATTTTTTCTTTGATTTGAAGGTAATGAGAGAATGTACCTCAGATAACACATACCTGAAAATTTCATCAGGATGGCTGGGACTTAAATCATTGTAGACTGTCTGCTATACTTTGGTAAAATACAAATGCATACACAGCATCTTTCATTATCTACTCATAAGATTTACATAACAACATTTCATCAAAATAATGGACAATCAGGATGTTTCATAGAACATTTGAACGAATGAGTGCTGTAAAATTATATGTGATATGAAGCAAAAGAGTTAAGATTGCACTAAACCAGACTTGAAAAGACATTCTTATCCAAAGGGTGAAAAAATTGGAAAGGAAGGTCTTTTCCAGGTAAATACCTTTGGGATTCTTCTAAAAATATCATACCAAATAGCAAGCTGTAATTGATTGTATGCTTTGATTAGATCATAGAAGTTCACCTGACTTTGATCAAATATTTTAAAAAACTACTTTCTTGATATAAAATTGATTATGATAGACTTAAGGTACTAATAATATGTCAATAATGTTTTTATATATATATATATATATATATATATATATACGTACATGTGTATGTGTGTGTGTGTATATATATATATATATATATATATATATATATATATATATATATATATATATATATTTGTATAACTTATAAATGAATTCAGCAAAGTAGCAGGATATAAAATCAACACCCATAAATTAAATGCATGCCTATACATCAGCAATGAATCCACTGAAAGAGAAATTAGAAAAACTACCCCATACACAAGAGCCTCAAAAAAATAAATAAATAAAATAAAATACATGGGAATCACTCTAACAAAAGAGTTGAAAGAACTGTACAATGAAAACTACAGAACGCTAAAGAAAGAAATTGAGGGCTGGGGTTGTGGCTCAGTGACAGAGCACTCATCTAGCGTGTGTGAGGCCCTGGATTCGATCCTCAGGATTGTGTCCAAGTACACCTAAAAAATAAATATTAAAAAAAAGAAAGAAAAAAATTGAAGAAAACCTCAGAAGATGGAAAGATCTCCCATGTTCATGGATAGGCAGAATTAATATTGTCAAAATGGCCATACTACCAAAAACCTTAAAAAGATTTAATTCAATCTCTAATAAAATCCCAATGACATTCTTCATAAAAATAAAAAAAGGCAATCATAAAATTTATTTGGAATAATAAGAGACCCATAATAGCTAAAACAATCCTCAGCAAGAGTAGTGAAACAGAAGGGATCACAATACCAGACCTTAAACTATACTACAGAGCTATAGTAACAAAAACAGCATGGTATTGGCACATAAATAGACTTGTAGACAAGTAGCACAGAACAAAGAACACAGAGACAAGCCCATGTAAATATGATTATCTCATACTAGACAAAGGTGCCAAAAACATTTACTGGAGGAAAGATATCCTATTCAACAAATGATGCTGGTAAAACTGGAAATCCGTATGTATCAAATTGATTTATTGATTTCTATTTCAGAGGATTCATTGTTAATATTTTAAAAATGCTACTGAATTTGTATGTTGATTTTCTATCCTTCAACCTTTGTGAGTTAATTTGCAACATTTGGGGAGATTTCAGGATGTAACAGCATATAGAAAGTACCATGTACCCTGATGAAGCAGAATTTATTCCTGGCTTCCAAGAATTGTTCTATATATGCAAATAAATAAACATGAATTTCTTGGATCTTCTAAATATAGACTCATGTCATCAGCAAATAATGATAGTTTAAAGTCTTCTTTACCTATTTGTATTCCTTTAATTTCTCTCTTTAACTAATTGGTCTGGTTAGAGTTTCAAGAATGATGTTGAATAGAAGTGGTGAAAGAGGACATCCTTGTCTTGTTTCAGTTTTTACAGGGAATGCTTTCAATTTTTCTCCATTTAGAATGATGCTAGACTTGGGTTTAGCATCCTCTATCTCTCACCTTGCACAAAAATCAACCCAAAGGTGGATAAAAGACTTAGGCACTAGAACAGAGACCCTTCGCCTAACAGAAGAAAAAGTAGGCCCAAGTCTTAAGCACACAGGCCTAAGATCTGGCTTCCTTTTCAAGACTCCTATACTGCAAGAATTAAAATCAAGAATCAAAAAATGGAATGAATTCAAACTCAAAAGCTTCTTCTCAGCAAAAGCAACAATCAATGAAGTGAATAGAGAGC
Source organism: Marmota monax (assembly GCF_021218885.2). NCBI lineage: Eukaryota > Metazoa > Chordata > Mammalia > Rodentia > Sciuridae > Marmota > Marmota monax. The sequence continues at coordinate 4,688,817 of NW_026691982.1, read as the reverse complement.
CTACAGAATGGGAGCAAATTTTCCCTCACTAATCAGATAGAGCATTAATTTCTAGGATATATAAAGAACACAAAGAACCTAACACCTAAAAAACAAATAACACAATCAATAAATGGGCTAAGGAACTGAACAGACACTTCATAGAAGAGGATATATAATCAATCAACAAATATGAGAAAATGTCCAACATCTCTAGGAATTAGGGAAATGCTACTCAAAACTACTCTAAGATTTTATCTCACTCCTGTCAGAAAGGCAATCATCAAGAACACAGGCAACAATAGATGTTGACAAGGATGTTGGTTAAAAAGTACACTCATACATTGCTGGTAAAACTGCAAATTTGAGCAACCACTATGGAAAGCAGTGCGGAAACTTGGAATGGAACCACCATTTTACCCAGCTATCCCATTCTTCAATTTATACCCAAAGGACTTAAAACCAGCATATTACAGTAATGAAGCCATGTCAATGTTTATAGCAGCTCAATTCACAATATCTAAAAACTATTGTTTCAACCTAGATGTCCATCAATAAATGAATGGATAAAAAAGTGTGATACACACACACACAATGGAATAATACTCAGCTTTAAAGAAGAATTTGCCAGTAAGTGGATGGAATTAGAGAATATTATGCTAAGTGAAATAAGCCAAACAAACAAACAAAAAAAATAAAAAACAAAGACTGAATGTTTTCTGTAATGTGAGGTTGCTAATTCACAACAAGATTGGGGGCACTAGAAAAGAATAACATTACCTTTGATTAAGTATAGGGAAGTGAAGGGATGGGATGGAAGGGCATGTGGCGATAGGAAAGATAGTAGAATGAAACATACATTATTACTTTATGTAGATATGTGACTGCATGATCAATATGATTCTACAACATGAAAAATTATACCCCATCTATGTATGATATATCAAAGTTCATAAATGCACTCTAATGTCATAACAAAATTTTAAAACATTTTAAAAATCAAGAGATCAATTATATTTATAATGTCTTAAAAAGAGTATATTGGAATGATTTTTTTGAAGCATGTGGAAGATTTATATACTAGAAACAAGAAAATAAATAATGATGAAAGAAGTTGAAGTAATAACATAATAAATAAATAAATGAGATGGTATCTACATTTAGGATTGAAAAAATTAATATAGTTAAAATGTTTATACTACACCAAGAAATGTACACATTTACTATTATTTCTATAAAAAATTGTAAAAATTGAAATAAGTTTTCAAGGTAGAAAAAAAGCAACATCAAAGTTCATATGGAGCCACAAAAGATACAAAATAATCAAATAATCTTGGATAAAAAGAATAAAGTTGAAGGCCTCATATTACCTGATCGTAAAATATAGTACAAAAATATAGTAATCAAAAAAGTGTGGGTACAGGCACACAGGTAGAGATATGGAACAATGGACCAGAATAGACATCCCAGAAATAAACCCATGCATTTACACTCAATTCATTTTTTTAAAAGGTGCCAAAAACAGAAGGGAAAAGGTGCTCTCTTCATTGATTTTTAGTTTTACAAAAATTATGTATTCATGAGCAGAACAATGAGATTGGATTTTTTTCTCACTCCTTTTACAAAAAATCTACTCAAAATGAATTAAAGGCTTAAATATAAGGCAACAAACTATGAAATAAACAAAAATCATATCAAAATATTTCTTGTCATTGTTGATGGCTAATAATATTTTAATGTGACTCTAAATATGCAAGCAAGAAATTACGTATAAATAAATTGAATTGAATCAAATGAAAAAGCTCTGTCTGCAAAAGGAAACAATAAAAGCAAGAAAAAGAATGCTTAAAGAATTGAGAAAACATGTACATTTTACATAGGTTAAGGAATATGCAAAATACATAAGGCAATCCAAACTTCAATAATAAGAAAACAATATAACTAAAGGATCAAAGGACTCATAGTCATTTCTCAAAAGAAGACATACAAATTTCCAACAGGTATATGAAAAAAAGGGTCAGTACTACAAGTCATCAGATAGGTGCTTATCAAAACCAGAATGAGATATCAGTACATTCATGTATGAATGGCTTTGGCTAAAAGACCATAATAATTATTGAGAATATATAGAAAAGGTGATCCTTGTACACTATTAGTAATAATACAATCTGGTAAAGCCATTATGAAAAACAGTTGAGGAAGATTCTTAAAAAAATTTAATAGTATTATCATATAATCTAATGACACCACTACTGTATATATATCCAATAAATTAAAATCAGCATATCAAAAACTCCTTTTCAATTTTTATTTTAACATTATTAATAATATCCAAGATATGGAACCAGTGTAGCTATCAATGATAAATACATTTAAAAAATCTTGTATGTACTACACATAGATTACAATTTGGTCCAAAAAAATTGCAAGGTGGGGGGAAATTCTTATTATTTGTAATAATATGGATGAATCTGGAAGTCATTATGCTAACACTAAGTGAAATAAGCAATGCACAAAATACTACACGGTCTCAATTACACATAGAACTTTAGAAAGTTGAACTCATATAAAAGGAAGTAGAATGGTAGCTACCACTAGGGAAAGTGGAATGGATGGGGAGATGTTTGTCAAAGGGTACCATTCAGGACAAATATGATATGGAGACCTACTGTGAAGAATTGTGATTATATTTTATCTTGTATAATTGAAAATTGCCAAGAAAAGTTCTCCTACACACAAAGAAATAAATGTGAAAAGATGAAAATATTAATTATCTTAATTTAATACCTCACAATGAATCCATATATAAATCATTATGTTTTATATCATATACATGTTTAATGTATTAAAAACAAAACAAAGAAAGAGCAAATAATAAAATCTTTCTGTCTTTTCACCTGCTGTGCCAGCCTGCTCCATACATTTCAGATGTGCTAACCCCACAGTTATGTTGGACAATTCATGAATGTCAAAATCCATGAAACTGGCAGCCTCACTTGTTAACTTCAAAGCAGAGCAAGATCTTATGTTATCTATGTAGTCAAAGTATGCCTGGGTTGTATGTATGGATATATGTGTATACATACACATATATGTCTGTATATACACATATATCCATATATATATATATATATATATATATATATATATATATATATATATACATATATATATATATATACATATCCATACATATTTTTATATATAAAATACATATATAAAAATAGATTTTATAAGTCAAGGGAAGATTTAACAATATATTTTTAAAATAAATAATCTGAAAGGGCAATTCCAAAATTTTTTTTCAGGATTTATTACAAAGCATATTTTTAGTGTTATTTATGAAGATAAGGACAATTTGCCAATTTTTATTTGGCAGAGAAAGCAATATCATAAGTGTTTGAGTGAAAATAGATAAAAGATTAAAGTGTTTGGACTTTGAGGTGTCGTATAAGTAGCTGGGACTAGAATAGAAACTATACTAAGCAAACATCTGAATTTACTGAATTCAAACAAAATCGTCATGCTGTTAGTCCAACTTAGAAAAGCTTCTGTAGTACATTGCATTTATTGTTTTTATAAGATATATATAACATTAGTTTAAAGGTACAAAGGCAATACAGGTCTTTTGCCTGGACCGAGTCATTGAAAAGAACACATTTTCCTAAGTGTGAAATATAGTGCTGTTACTTAAAGAATGGTTAAGAAATATTAAAGTAATAGCCTATTATGCTCATTATATTTTACAAACTAGTTTAAAAATAAGGAAGTAAAATATTATCAGTTTTAAGAAATAAAATCAAGTTTCTATATGGAAACATTAAAATATAAAATTGTTTTGTGCAATTCTAAAGAGGTATGATTATTCAATGTATAGTTTTAGTTACTAGCTGTGTGTGAAATGAGTGATCTGCATTGGTACATGAGCATGATGATTAAGAAGAGACTGTCACATCTTTAAAAACCTGTGTGAGATTACTACTTGACACAACAGAGGGCCCTGGAATTTCATAGTGCATAATGTAGATTTGAGTAATGACTGCACAGTTTGTTACTTACGTAGATAGAACCTGAGGCAGTTCATTTTAGAACACTGAGAGTTGGTGGTGTAATATATAAATTTGAAAACCTAAAAAATACATGCTGTATATTTTTTCTCTATGAATCTACCCAAAGGATCAAAAGAATTCTTCCATATATGTTGTTTATATAAGCTGTTTAGTAAATATTTTGTTGTATTATAATCATTTAGTGTCATTTTGTTCTGGCTTATGAGATCCTAATACCTACAGATATAATTTTATTCAATTCTGTAAGTTTTAAGCATTAGCCCACTATATATATGATGTCATGTATTTATACACATATTTATATAAAAATTTTAGGACTAATGTTTAATCTTACTCAGAATGGTATCACTGAATTTTTAAGGGCATTCATATATATATATATATATAAGCAATCTGAATGAAAATTACTGGTTATTTATTAGATCAGGGTGGAGGAAACACACTAAAAAATATTTTTCAAAAACTACTATAGATAATGTACCAACTTTGTTTTCTGAATGATCAAGTTTCACTTTTCCTGTGTTCCTGTATGAGTTTTTTGCTTCTCTAGAGTTTTCTTGCCTGTCTATCAAGAAAGGATCAAATTTTAAAAATCATGTGCTAAGTACTGATAATTATGCATAGCACATATTCATTCTAAATAATTAATGGTTTCATAGTTTATGAATTATTGGTCACAATAAATTAGAAAATTCAAAGACTGGGAGATAACCACAGAGTCTTGAGAAGTCATGCTAAAGTGACTTTATCAATATAATTTTATTTAAAACTATAAAATAGAATATGAAACTTTCAATTTGCTTATTTTTGAAGAAAACTCAGATTATTTATTTAATATTTATTTTAAAAAATTTCCCAATAGTTTTTGTTATTTTAATGTAGATAAAATGTTTTATAGTATGTATTTATTGATTAAATAAATTTTTAGCCAATAATATGTGGAAATAAAATTTTATACTTGACAAGACCAATTGCAATAAGATGCACCCCTAAAATATTAATTGGAAGAAAAAATCTTTATGGAGACATGTATTATAACAAAAATACCAAGTAAAACATAATATTTCCTTGAATTTTTCTCTATTAGTGTTTATAACTTATTCAACATATTGATAAATATTCATATATAAAAATTTTTATTGTAGATATAAATTATAAAGATTTAGGCATTAAGTTGTGAAAATTATATGACTTAAACATAAGTCATATAAATATATGCAGGCCCTTGACTTCAAGACTCACTTTAATATTAATGCCAATATATTAGGGATATTTTTTACATATATAAACAAAATCAGTGAAGGTTAAAAAAATCCTGATTTTTTTAACTCTCTGATAAGGCATGGGATCTGAGAGAGATTCTTGCCAGATATTATGGACCTTCAGAAAGATTATTGTAAGAATCTTCAAAATGTAGGACCAAGCAGGTGGTGAAGAGATCACACAGAGAAGCAGCTAGTTAAAGGCATGTCTAGAGATCAAGAGAACTCCCAGACCTCTTTAAGTTTCCAACTGGACCATAAATGAATATACCTGTCATTGAAGGAAAATCCAGCAGTATTTTTTTCCCATTAGCTTCTCTTATAACATCAAATGAAAAAAATATATTTCATTTGTAATTATGTATTACTGATACAAATTTCTTAATAAAAATAGATTATTGTAACTAATGTAATCAAGTAATAAATAATGTATGGGTACAGGACAGCTTCCTTGTGATAATTAAAGATTTATTTTACAGAATAAATTACAGAAATATGTCACTTCTTTCATTACATTATATATATTGGCAAAATAATTTTATAGTCTATTGGATTCTATAAACATAAGATTATATATTTAAATTTTATTCAAAGTGTAAATATTTCTATTTAACAGTTAGTCTACTGATTTTCAAAGTTATTTTTTTATTTGAACCTTTGCACTCTTATCCACTTTAACCAATTATAAAAAAAGATATATTAATTAAACCATTATGGTTTATTAGCATAATAAAAAGTAAAAAAAAAAATTGTAACTCTATTTTTCAAACGTATGACTATTTCTACAGAGAAGAATAACATTCAGATCTACATAAAGCCTGCTTCTGGGTTATATTTTCATACCCTCCTACCATGACAAAAGAAGTACCAAATTTTATAAAAAAACAAGGTTTTACAAACATATTGTTTCCTTAGTCTCCTAAGAAGTGGATAATGAACTGGTTGGCTAACATGGCTTCTTAAAGATAGCTTTAAAAATTGGATTGTAAAATGAATATTAATTATAGATTATCCAGTTTAATCTGGTAAAACAGGCAATAGTGTAAGAAGTAAACACTTAAAAAAATTTTCAGAGAAAAAACTGAAATTAAAGAAGAAACTAAGAAGAATATAATAAGAACATTAACAGGAATTGCATTCATTTGTACAGAGCTTTTGGCCATAAGGCCTTTTGGGCAATATTAATTCTACTTTTCCAAGAACACCAGAGGTACTTCCATCTTTTAAGATTTTGTAGAGGTCTTTCACCTCTTTTGCTAAGACTAATTCCTAAATATATTTTTGAGGCTATTGTGAATGTGATAGTTTTCCTAATTTCTCTTTCAGTTCCTTCATCACTGATATATAGGAATACAATTGTTTTGTGGGTGTTAATTTTATATCCTGATAATTTGCTGAAATCCTTTATAAGTTCTAGAGTTTTCTGGTGAAGGTTTTTGGGTCTTCTAAATATAGAAATATGTCCTCAGCAAATAGGGATAATTTGAGTTCTTCTTTCTCAATTCATACACCTTAAATGTCTTTCTTTTATCTAATTGCTCTGGCTAGGGTTTCCAGGACCATGTTGAATAGAAGTGGTGAAAGAGGGCATCCCTGTCTTGTTCCAGTTTTCAGAGGGAATGCTTTCAATGTTTCTCCATTTATAATGATGTTGATCTTAGGTTTAGCATACATAGTTTTTACAGTATTGAGATATGTTCCTACTATCTCTAGTTTTTCTAGTTTTTTTCAGCATGAATGGAAGCTGTATTTTGTCAAATAGATGCTTTTTCTGCATCTATTAAGATAATGATGTGAGTCTTGTTCTGATGACATTCTTCAAAGAAATAGAAAAGACAGTCATGAAATTCATTTGCAAAAATAAGAGGCCCAGAATAGCCAAAGCAATCCTCAGTAAGAAAAGTAAAGCAGGAGGCATCACAATACCAGACATTAAATTATACTACAGGAGTATAGAAACAAAAATGAGAAGGTATTGGTACCAAAACAGACATGAAGACCAATGGTACAAAATAGAAGACAGACAAACCCACCTAAATATAGTTATCCCATAGTAGACAAAGCCACCAAATACATAAATTGAATAAAAAATAGCCTCTTTAACAAATAGTGCTGGGAAAACTGAAAATATGTATATAACAAAATGAAATTAGAACCCAGTACAAAAGTGAACTCAAAGGTGATCAGGCATTATATCAGAGACCCTAGGCCTATTAGAAGAAAAAAATAGGCCAAGATGTCCATCATGTTGGCTTGGGAAATAAATTCCTCAACAATACCTCTAAAACACAAGAAATAAAATCAAGAATCAATAAATGGGATGGTATAAAACTAAAAAAAATCTTCATAGCAAAGGAACAATGTGAAGAAAGAGCCTACAGAATAGAAGAAAATCTACCTACACCTCAGATAGAACATTAATCTCCAGGATATACAAAGAATTCAAAAAACATAACACCAGTTAATAAATAAATAACTCAATCAATAAATTGACAAAGAAACTGAACAAAAACTCTGCAAAAGAAGAAATATGATTGATCCATAAATATATGTAAAAATGTTCACCATCACTAACAATTAGAAAAATGCAAATTAAAACTACCCTGAGATTTTATCTCACTCTAATTAGAATGGTAATTTTCAAGAATGCAAGTGAAAATAAATGTTGTCAAAGATATGGGAGAAAGGTACACACATACATTGCTGATGGGAGAGCAAATTGGTATAACTACTCTGGAAAGGATTATAGATTCCTTAGAAAACTTGGAACAGATGCAGCTTTTGACCCAGTTATCCCACTACTTGACATACCCAGAGGACTTAAAATCATCATACTATTGTGATGCAGCCACATCAATGTTTATAGCAGCTTGATTCACAATAGCTATGTTATGAAACCAACTTAGGTGGTCTTCAACAGATGAATGAATAAAGAAAATGTGGTACCTATGCACAATGAAATATTACTCAGTCATAAAAAAGAATGAAATTACGGCCTTTGCAGTAAATGGATGAAACCAGAGACTATAATGTTAAATGAAATAAGCCAAACCCACAAAACCAAATGCTGAATGTTCTTTCTGATATGGGAATGTTGATTCACAACACATTGGGGGAGGGGAGGGAGGCATGGAGGTCAACAGGATTGGACATGGGGGGAGTGGGAGGAAGGCAGGGGGTGATGGGAATGGGAAAGACAGTAGAATGAATCTGATATAATTTTCCAATGTTTATATATGAATACACAACCAGTGCAATTCTGTATCACATACAACCACAAAAATGGGAAGTTATACTTCAAGTATGTAAGATGGGGATATATCAAAATGCAGACTACTGTCATGAATAACTAAAAAGAAGAAATAAAAAATAAAAAAGAAAAGAAAGTAAGTATGTCTGAAATGCAGAATATTTATCTCTAGTTGGTTATTTATGTAAATGATTTCAGGGAGTCCCCTCCATTTATCAACATTCAAAGTCAGCTAAGCAAAGCAAACAAGCAAATAAATATTTAGGGGAAAAAATTGAAAAATAACTGTGGGCCAGATATATATCCTGTTGGACCACAGCATATTTAAATAATGGCAAAAGCAGTAACTGTAAAGGAGTTAAGCAGGATTTTTGACAAAGGGAAAAAGAGAAGTGTGGTAACATAATATCACAAAAAAAGAAGAGAGTAAAGATTTAAGTGTCACAGAAGTTTCTAGCAACTTTTTTTTTTTTTTTTAATTTTTTATTGTGGGTTGTTCAAAACATTACAAATTTCTTGACATATCATATTCCACACTTTGATTCTAGTGGGTTATGAACTCCCACCTTCACCCCATACACAGATTGCAGATTCACATCAGTTACACATCCATTGATTTACAAATTGCCATACTAGTGTCTGTTGTGCTCCGCTGCCTTTCCCATCATCCACCCTCCCCCCTCCCCACCTCTCCCCTCCCCTCCCCTCCTCTCCCTCTACCCCCTCCACTGTATAACCCTGAGGGTCTCCTTCCATTACCGTGCAATTTACCTTCTCTCTCCCTTTCCCTCCCACCTCTCATCCCTGTTAAATGTTAATCTTCTTCTCCTGTTCTTCGTCCCTACTCTGTTCTTAGTTACTTTCCTTATATCAAAGAAGACATTTGGCATTTGTTTTTTAGGGATTGGCTAGCTTCACTTAGCATAATCTGCTCTAATGCCATCCATTTCCCTGTAAATTCTATGATTTTGTCATTTTTTAATGCAGAGTAATACTCCATTGTGTATAAATGCCACATTTTTTTTATCCATTCGTCTATTGAAGGGCATCTAGGTTGGTTCCACAGTCTTGCTATTGTGAACTGTGCTGCTATGAACATCGATGTAGCAGTGTCCCTGTAGCATGCTCTTTTTAGGTCTTTAGGGAATAGACCAAGAAGGGGAATAGCTGGGTCAAATGGTGGCTCCATTCCCAGCTTTCCAAGAAATCTCCATACTGCTTTCCAAATTGGCTGCACCAATCTGCAGTCCCACCAGCAATGTACAAGTGTACCCTTTTCCCCACATCCTCGCCAGCACTTGTTGTTGTTTGACTTCCTAATGGCTGCCAATCTTACTGGAGTGAGATGGTATCTTAGGGTGGTTTTGATTTGCATTTCTCTGACAGCTAGAGATGTTGAGCATTTTTTCATGTACTTGTTGATTGACTGTATGTCCTCCTCTGTGAAGTGTCTGTTCAGGTCCTTGGCCCATTTGTTGATTGGGTTGTTTGTTCTCTTATTGTCTAATTTTTTGAGTTCTTTGTATACTCTGGATATTAGGGCTCTATCTGAAGTGTGAGGAGTAAAGATTTGTTCCCAGGATGTAGGCTCCCTATTTACCTCTCTTATTGTTTCTTTTGCTGAGAAAAAACTTTTTAGTTTGAGTAAGTCCCATTTGTTGATTCTAGTTATTAACTTTTGTGCTATGGGTGTCCTATTGAGGAATTTGGAGCCCGACCCCACCGACTGTAGATCGTAGCCAACTTTTTCTTCTATCAGACGGCGCGTCTCTGATTTGATATCAAGTTCCTTGATCCATTTTGAATTCACTTTTGTGCATGGCGAGAGAAAGGGATTCAGTTTCATTTTGTTGCATATGGATTTCCAGTTTTCCCAGCACCATTTGTTGAAGATGCTATCCTTCCTCCATTGCATGCTTTTAGCCCCTTTATCAAATATAAGATAGTTGTAGTTTTGTGGATTGGTTTCTGTGTCCTCTATTCTGTACCATTGGTCCACACGCCTGTTTTGGTACCAGTACCATGCTGTTTTTGTTACTATTGCTCTGTAGTATAGTTTGAAGTCTGGTATCGCTATACCGCCTGATTCACACTTCTTGCTTAGCATTGTTTTTGCTATTCTGGGTCTTTTATTTTTCCATATGAATTTCATGATTGCTTTCTCTATTTCTACAAGAAATGCCATTGGGATTTTGATTGGCATTGCATTAAACCTATAGAGAACTTTTGGTAATATCGCCATTTTGATGATGTTAGTTCTGCCTATCCATGAACAGGGTATATTTTTCCATCTTCTAAGATCTTCTTCTATTTCTCTCTTTAGGGTTCTGTAGTTTTCATTGTATAAGTCTTTCACCTCTTTTGTTAGGTTGATTCCCAAGTATTTTATTTTTTTTGAAGATATTTTGAATGGAGTGGTTGTCCTCATTTCCATTTCAGAGGATTTGTCGCTGATATACAGGAATGCCTTTGATTTATGCGTGTTGATTTTAAATCCTGCCACTTTGCTGAATTCATTTATTAGCTCTAATAGTTTCTTTGTAGAGCCTTTTGGGTCTGCTAGATATAGAATCATATCATCTGCAAATAGTGATAATTTAATTTCTTCTTTTCCTATTTTTATGCCTTTAATTTCTTTCGTCTGTCTAATTGCTCTGGCCAGTGTTTCGAGAACTATGTTGAAGAGAAGTGGAGAGAGAGGGCATCCCTGTCTTGTTCCAGATTTTAGAGGGAATGCCTTCAGTTTTTCTCCATTCAGAATAATGCTAGCCTGAGGCTTAGCATAGATTGCTTTTACAATATTGAGGTATGTTCCTGTTATCCCTAGTTTTTCTAGAGTTTTGAACATAAAGGGATGCTGTACTTTGTCAAATGCTTTTTCCGCATCTATCGAGATGATCATATGGTTCTTATTTTTAAGTCTATTGATGTGGTGAATAACATTTATTGATTTCCGTATATTGAACCAGCCTTGCATCCCAGGGATGAATCCTACTTGATCATGGTGTACAATTTTTTTTATATGTTTTTGTATCCGATTCGCCAGAATTTTATTGAGGATTTTTGCATCTAGGTTCATTAGAGATATTGGTCTGTAGTTTTCTTTCTTTGAAGTGTCTTTGTCTGGTTTAGGTATCAGGGTGATGTTGGCCTCATAGAATGAATTTGGAAGTTCTCCCTCCTTTTCTATTTCCTGAAGTAGCTTGAAAAGTATTGGTATTAGTTCTTCTTTAAAGGTTTTGTAAAATTCTGCTGTATACCCATCGGGACCTGGGCTTTTCTTAGTTGGTAGTCTTTTGATGGTTTCTTCTATCTCCTCAATTGATATTGGTCTGTTTAGGTTTTCTATATCCTCCTGACTCAATCTGGGCAGATCATATGACTTAAGAAATTTATCTATGCCTTCACTATCTTCTAATTTATTGGAGTATAAGGATTCAAAATAGTTTTTGATTATCTTCTGTATTTCTGAAGTGTCTGTTGTGATATTGCCTTTTTCATCCCGTATGCTAGTAATTTGAGTTCTCTCTCTTCTTCTCTTCACTAGCATCGCTAAGGGTCTGTCGATTTTGTTTATTTTTTCAAAGAACCAACTTTTAGTTTTGTCAATTTTTTCAATTGTTTCTTTTGTTTCGATTTCATTAATTTCAGCTCTGATTTTAATTATTTCTTGCCTTCTACTTCTTTTGCTGTTGTTTTGCTCTTCTTTTTCAAGGATTTTGAGATGAAGTATGAGATCATTTATTTGTTGGTTTTTTTCTTTTTTTAAGGAATGAACTCCAAGCAATGAATTTTCCTCTTAGAACTGCTTTCAATGTGTCCCATAGATTCCGATATGTTGTGTCTGTGTTTTCATTTATCTCTAAGAATTTTTTAATTTCCTCCTTGATGTCTTCTATAACCCATTGATCATTCAGTAACCTATTGTTCATTCTCCAATTGATGTATGCTTTTTCCTTCCTTCTTTTATCGTTGATTTTCAGTTTCATTCCATTATGATCAGATAAGATGCATGGTAATATCTCTACTCCTTTATATTGTCTAAGAGTTGCCCTGTGACATAATATATGATCTATTTTTGAGAAGGATCCATGTGCTGCTGAGAAAAAAGTGTAACTGCTTGATGTTGGGTGGTATACTCTATATATGTCAATTAGGTCTAGGTTATTAATAGAGTTATTGAGTTCTATAGTTTCCTTATTCAATTTTTGTTTGGAAGATCTGTCCAGTGGCGAGAGAGGTGTGTTGAAGTCTCCCATGATTATGGTGTGGTGGTCTATTAGACTCTTGAACTTGAGAAGAGTTTGTTTGACGAACATAGCTGCACCATTGTTTGGGGCATAAATATTTATGATTGTTATGTCTTGTTGGTGTATGGTTCCCTTAAGCAGTATGTAGTGTCCCTCTTTATCTCTTTTGATTAACTTTGGCTTGAAATCTATTTTATTTGATATGAGTATGGACACGCCTGCTTGTTTCCGAAGTCCATATGAGTGATATGATTTTTCCCAACCTTTCACCTTCAGCCTATGTATGTCTTTTCCTATCAAATGCGTCTCCTGTAGGCAGCATATTGTTGGGTCTTGTTTTGTGATCCATTCTACTAGCCTGTGTCTCTTAATTGGTGAGTTTAAGCCATTAACATTTAGGGTTATTATTGAGATATGGGTTGTTCTTCCAGCCATATTTGTTTATTTCTGTTACTAAACATTGTTTGTTTTCCTCTTTGATTGTTTCCCCCCCCCCTTTACTGTCCTACCTCCCACTGTTGGTTTTCATTGTTATTTTCCATTTCCTCTTCCTGTAATACTTTGGCTAGGATGTTTTGAAGAGATGGTTTTCTAGCTGCGAATTCTTTAAACTTTTGTTTATCGTGGAAGGTTTTAATTTCATTCTCCATCCTGAAGCTTAATTTCGCTGGATACACAATTCTTGGTTGGAACCCATTATCTTTCAGTGTTTGAAATATGTTATTCCAGGATCTTCTAGCTTTCAGAGTCTGTGTTGAAAGATCAGCTGTTATCCTGATTGGCTTGCCCTAAATGTAATCTGCTTCCTTTCTCTTGTAGCTTTTAAAATTCTCTCCTTATTCTGTATGTTGGGCATCTTCATTATAATGTGTCTAGGTGTGGATCTCTTATGATTTTGCACATTCGGCGTCCTGTAGGCTTCTAGGATTTGGGATTCTGTCTCATTCTTCAAGTCTGGGAAGTTTTCTTGTATTATTTCATGGAATAGACTGCTCATTCCTTTGGTTTGGAGCTCTGTACCTTCCTGTATCCCAATGACTCTTAAGTTTGGTCTCTTAATGTTATCCCATATTTCTTGGATGTTCTGCTCATGGTTTCTTAACAGTCTTGCTGAGCTGTCTATGTTCTTTTCCAGTTGAAATACTTTGTCTTCATTGTCTGATGTTCTATCTTCTAAGTGTTCTACTCTGTTGGTAGTATTCTCCATTGAGTTTTTAAGTTGGTTTATTGCTTCCTGCATTTCTAGGATTTCTGATTGCTTGTTTTTTATAACCTCTATCTCCCTGTATAGTTGATCCTTTGCTTCCTGGATTTGTTTGCGTAATTCGTTGTCGAAGTGATCTTTCATTGTCTGATTTTGCTGTTTAATGTCTTCCTTGATACTCCAGATCATCTGAAGCATGTATATCCTGAATTCTTTATCTGACATTCCATCTGCTGCAGCTGTTACCTCTTCTAAAGTTGCGTTGACCTGCATTGCTTGTGGTCCTTTCTTTCCTTGTCTTTTCATACTGCTTGCGTATCTTTCCTGCAGGTGCGGGCGGCGGCTCTGCTCTCTCCTTATTCCAATTGGGGTGTCGTGGCTACCGCGCCGGCAGGTCACTGGGCCTGTTCTGGGAGCTGGTGGCGGCTCTGTTCTGCCCCTACTCCAATTGGGGTGACGTGTCTGTCGTACCAGCAGGCCACTGGGCCTGTCCTGCTGGTCGGTCGCAGATCTGCCCACCTTTCGGGCACGAGTGGAGGCTCTGCTTTGCCCCTACTCCAATTGGGGTGTCGTGACTACCCCGCCTGCAGGATGCTGGGTCTGTTCCTGGCAAGGGAGGCGACTCTGCTCTGTCCCTACTCCAATTAGGGTGGTGTTTGTACCCCGCCGGCAGGCTCCTGGGCCTGATCCGCCGGTCTGTTGTAGGTCTGCCTACCTTGAAGGCGCTGGCGGCGGATCTGCCCTGCCCCTCCTACCACGCCTGCGGACCCCTGGGCCTGATCTGCAGGTTGATCACTGGTCTGCTCACCCTGCGGGCACGGGTGGCGGTTCCGCTCCGCCCCCACTCCAATTGGGGTCACGTGACCACCACACCGGCAGGGCCTGATCCGGGCGTGGGATAAGGATCTGCTCTGCCCCTACTCGAGTTGGGGTGACGTGTGTACCACACTGGCAGGCCACTGGGCCTGACCCACCAGGCTGTCACAGGTCTGTTTACCTTGCAAGCGCGAAGGGCGGCTCTGCCCTGCCCCTCCTACCACGCCCATGTACTACTGGGTCGTGGGTCTGCCCACCTGGCGGGTGTGGGTGGCGGCTCCGCTCCGCCCCCTCTCCAATTGGGGTCACGCGGTCACCACGCTGGCGAGCCGCTGGGCCTGCTCCGGGGGCTGGCGGCGGCCCGGCTCCTTCCCTCTGGCTCGAGGACAAATTGAGGAGACTCGGGTGACTGAGCCTCACCCCCCTTACCAGAAGACCAACTGCTTATGTCACCGCTGGTATTGATGAAGATCTCTCCTCCACCGCTTTCTGCTGACATCAGATCTCTGCCATGTTGGTATCCTATGCGAATGGCAGCATTTCGTTCCCCTTGCCAGGCAACCCAAGCAATGGGTGAGTCCTGACCTGCCTTCAGCAGGACCCGGACCGAGACACAGTTTCCGCGGGCTCCTAGCCCCGGTCTTCTAGCAACTTTGATGAGAGCAATTTAAATGATTTATCAGGAGCTACAAAAAGGGAAGTATGGGCACATGAAAGAAGGAACTAAGGATGTCAATCAGCATCTCTAAATATTTCAAGTTCTACAAATAACAGAAAATTTGATAAGAAAATTTGCTGAGTCAGTAAGATATTTTAACCAACTTTGTAGATACTAAAAATATGAAATGACTTGATTAAACACTATAGTACCTAACTCTTATAGGAACAAACTACTCCATAAACAGTAATAAATTCACTGGTTTAGTTAACTAAGAATTGGTAAAGAATTGGTACAACCAGTTAAACTTCTCTCTCTCTTTCTCTCTTTTTGCTATTTTTTAGTATTCTAAAGGACTAACAAAATTCCTGATGAAAATACTTGAGAATTACTCAGTAAAATCTTGTTTCATAGGTTTCCTCTTGCAGTTTCTAGAAAGATCCTGTCTCCCACAGAGTGTTGCTCCCTTGAAGGAGATGGAAACAGATTGCTTCCTGCTTGTTGGGTCTAGTCTGGTAGAAGTTAATATATAAAGGTGGCCTTTAGTTATGCTCTTCCCCACCTTACTTTGAGACAACAATTACCTAGACCACACACAGGAGAAGTTTAATGGTAAGGAGAAAACTAAACTAAAAAAATATACTTATTACAAGCATACTAATAAATAGCATTTAACAAATGTGATTGAACAATCAAGAAGTTAAAATCCATCTGGTATAAGGTAAAACAATAAAACAAAATAAAATAAAGAAATATGAAGAAGGAAATAGAGCATCTACCTATTTCTATTAAAATTATAGAACAACCAAATCATTGAAATGATATGGTAAAAGAGTCAATATTTATAAGGGAAATTTAAAACATCAGCAAACTTTCAGTGCTGGAGGATATCAAAATTTGAAGACAAGAGACATTTAAAAAAAAATCAATGATCCATGACTCAGGATTTTAAAAAATGAATAAATAAAAGGCTTCTAGAAGAGAAAACAAAAACATGTGGAAATGAAAATTTTGAGAAAATAATAAAGGGTCATATCTATTAAGATTATGTAAATATTTATTTGGTCCACTGAAGGCTGAAGAAGTTGAATGAAACACTAAGCTAATTCCTAGATCCATCCTCAAAAATTGCAAGGATTCAATGCAAAGAAGATTTCAAAAAGAAGATCATAAGGGAGTAAAATATCCCACCCTGAATGTGTTCCTTTAGAATATTTACAGTTGGCCAATCAGAGAAACTGCACATCTCTGACAATATGGAACTGTCTCTGAAAAGCTGTCTTTTGTACACAGTAATCTATAGGGATCAATATTAGTATTGTAAACATCAAATACAACAATGTAAACACACTTTTCTTCTCTGACATCTGCTCCCTACATAGTAACATTGTTTCAGGATTCCAAATGGAAGCAAGAGGCCTTTGTTAACATCAAAGGCACATAGCAGTCAAACATTTGAACAGTGCCCTCCCCATAAATACACACACACACACACACAATCTCAAGGTTAATGACTTTTGAAATACTGTAGCTAATTTAATGTACTTGGATCCCTTCTCCCAAACTACCCAGAGACAAAGCCCACACTGGAACCCTTTCTTACAGGACATCTTCATCTCTACTAGCACCAATCATAATTCTTGACTAATAAGTGAAGTAACTTCCAATCTCTATACAGTTCAAGGGTACAAATAAAACTGCCATTTTGTAAAATCTCAGAACACATTTTCAAGACTGCTAGAATCTGTGATTTCTCAGATTGCAATTCTAATTAATCCTTAATAAATATAATTTTCTGATTACTACTAAGCTGATTTTGTTCTCAGTCAACAGACAAAAAGAAATGCTGAGGTTATCACTGGAACAGAATAACCTCTACCATATTCAGTAGAATGCTCCTACATTCATGAGTTTCAAGAAATTCATATTAAAATTTGTAGGATGTGATGAGGTCAAACTAAAGAAGAATATATATAGATAGGAAAGGCAGCAGAACACAACAGACACTAGTATGGCAATATGTAAATCAATGGATGTGTAACTGATGTGATTCTGCAATCTGTATATGGGGTAAAAATGGGAGTTCATAACCCACTTGAATCAAAGTGTGAAATGTGATATATCAAGAACTATGTAATGTTTTGAACAACCAACAATAAAAAATTTTAAAAAAAGAAGAATATATATATATATATATATATATATATATATATGTGTGTGTGTGTGTGTGTGTGTGTGTGTGTGTGTATAAATTAAAAATGAGGAATGTTTTGCAGTCATCTTTGGAAAATAGAATCTACTACATAATCTCTATCTAATTCCTGCTTTCAGAAGGAAGCAAAGATAAATGAGAAATGGTAACAATGTCTGACAATGAAAGGTATGCCTGAGGGACTCAAAGCAAAAATCCTTCAAAACTAAGCAATAAGAAGAAATGTTATTGAATATAAATTTGAAATTCAACTCAAGAATGTAATAAAAAGTAAAACTCAAAATTCAGAAGTATTGAATTGATAAGGACCACCAAGACACAAAATCTCCAGAATTATAAAAAAATAAGATCTTATTATTTGAAATGTGTAATAATAGAAAAGTTTCTTGTAGGTATTATTTTAAGTGTAGAATCTGAAATACTCAAAACTAATAATAATAAAAAGAGAAAGGTCAGGAGATTTAAGAGTTATTGTGAGAATTTCAGCAGTACATAAGAAAAGCTTGATGAATGTGGACATATCTCACTCAGGGGTAGGCATATGATGACTCACAGGCCAAATCTGGATACTGCATGATTTTGTTAATAAAGGTATATTGAAACACAGCCATGATCACTCATGTGGAATACTTTATTCTATAATAGCACAATTGAACAGTTATAATGGAAAATAGTGCAGTTCAGAGTCTGAAATATTTACTGCCCATATCTTACAGAAAATAATCATCAACATCTGTTCTAGCATGATAGACATTAACAAACAGTTCTCATATATTGTGAGAAAAATGGATCAACCATGAGTAAAAGAGAAGTATTACAAGTAATTGGGAAAAAATTTCATCCCTAAGCTATAATTAGGCCACCAGTGTTCCATGCGTGAAAACTGACAATTTGACAAGTGACAGCTAGTTAATTGTATTATATAAAGTCTTATGTTTCAAAGAACACAATATAATAATTCATTACTATTTCTCAGTGTCAGTATAATCTAAAGCTAAATCTGGGCAAAAGCATTATTAAAAATGTCATTCAAGAATAGATCTTGAGTTTCACCTCCTTGTCTAGGAAGTGGTTCTCCAGGAAGTCACACAGATGGAGGTCTATTCAGGAAGAGCTCAGGGCAAAAAAAGAAAAAAAATACAAAAGGTCTTGCTTCATTGAGGTTCTCTTCAGGAACATGGCAGCTACTGCAGGGTCATCTTAAGGATTTAATGCTGGCTTTATGTCTTCTAGAGACCATTTTTCTCCTCACTATTCTCCTGGACCAACTCTGGGACAAAGTCACACACCCTCCAGATTCACATTATCTTAGTGGAAACAGAAACATAGAGAAAAATAGATGTAGGAGACCCACAGATACAAATGGATAAGGAGGGGGTTGACAGTGGCCTCCACCTTATTGGAACAATTCTGGCAAATCTGGGAGATGGTGGTTGGTAGGCAATAGGGAGGAAGAGAAACCCACCGACAGCACAGCAAAGCTTCTGACTATCTCTGCAGGCTGTAAAATTCAGGCTGAGTTGAATAAGCACTTCAGGAAAAACTAAAAGCCTCCAGATCTCAGAAACCTTTTGAGGGAATCCTCTGTATCTCCTCCTATCAGGGCTTCTGCCTGAGTCTCTCCTTCAAACCACTAAGGAGGGTAGTCTTTTAACCACCCTGAAACCCTCTCCCAAGTCTCAGACCAAATGAAATTTTTTTTGCAAGGAGAAATTAAAAGAAAATATATCAAAAAGTTTCATATTTAATTTTTCAAAATGATATCCAGCTGAATTGTAAAATATTCATATAATTACAATACAGGTTAATTCTAGTCAAAGGGGATTAGTTCAGCATTTAAAAAATACTTCTACAAGATTTTTCTAATTTTTTTTTTAATTGCATATGTGGAATCCCTTGAGTATTTGGGAAAGAAGTTCCCTTGATTTAGCCTAAACAAATTGTCATGTCAGATTGAATAGGTTTAATTCTATTTGCATCTTGAATTCAAAGAAGAGACATAGACGCCAATATATTTTTTTGTTTCCATGGTTATTTATTCAAAAGCATCTGTTTCAGATAAGTCAGTTAACAAAGCAAGTAGAGGCAGCTACTTCCACAGGGTCATGGTTCAATTATTAGTAAACTCAATTTGGAAGAGAAATTATGGCCTCCCAGGTTACCATAAAAGTAGGAGTTAGATATACATGTGGAAATGGATATATATACAGAAGCAAAGAGAAATCAAAAAGAGTAAATAGAGGTTTTATTCACACTCTTATACAAACTTGGTAATCCCATTCAGGTGGACTTTATGACTTGATTTGCTCTGAAAGTCATAGTCCTTAATACCATTGTACTGGTTATTTAATTTCAACGTATCAACTGAGTGGACACATTTAGACCATAGTAGTGAGTCTGTCTGTGTCTCTTTGTGTGTATAGTCAGTATACTTTTCTCTTAGACTTCAGTTTCTAAATCATGTGCTGTGTAGGACTGCAGATTTAATTTATCAACTTTAAGAAATGATTATTATTGCAAACTAATGTTTCATTTAGCCTTTTCATTGATGTAATCAAAAGTATTGCTGAGAATAATTAGAAAAGGAAAAGTTTATCTTGATTCACAGTTTCAGAGGTCTCAGTCCATAGATGGCCAATTCTATTGCTCTAGACCTTACTTGAGGAAGAATATAATGGAAAAAGGGTGTGGAAAAGGAGAGCAGCAGAAAACAGAAGCAAAAAGAGAGCTCCTTTAACCAGGATGAATATTAACCTCAAAGGTATACCCCAATGACCCACCTTCTCCAGCCACATCCTACTCTACCTTCAGAGTTACCACCCAGTTAATGCATTTAAGTAGAATCAAGTACTCACTAGGTTAAGGTTCTCATAACCCAAACATTTCATGTCTAAACTTTCTTGCATTGTCTCAAACATGAGCTTTTAGGAGACAACACATATCTAAACCATAATAACTATTGAAATAATTTATAATTATTAATTCACACAAATAAGCTATATTCTATATTTATTTCTCTTTTCTCTTCATATATTACATATTAGTGTGATTTTGTAAATTTGCTTCCTTTTGGAAATTATTATTCCTATAACTAATAAAAGTGTGTATTCATTATTTTTTTATATAAGGCTATATATGGATATCACTTTATTCCTAAAAATTAAGAAAACAGACTTCCAAAAGTATGTTTTAATTGGCATTAATTATTTGCAGTAATTGTACAATTCAACTTATCTGCTGCAATATAAATTAGTAGCAGAAAATGCCCTCAAATTACTGAATATGGATATATAGGTGTGTGTGTGTGTGTGTGTGTGTGTGTGTGTGTGTGTGTGTAGACCCGCCCCATATACGTATAAGGTTTTATTTATACTTCTCTAGTATACAATAGTTGGATATTCAAATAAGCATAAAATTTGTAATCTGATGTTCTTCAGATTATAAAATTTATTACTTGCCATTTTTAACTATAATGAAATGAAATGTTGTCATATGAATTGCTAAAAAATTGGGTACTACCATTATTCCTGCTCACTCTGTAGGTACTGACCTTAACATTCTGTTATATGGATGACAAAAATAAAAGAATTTATTCACGATAATATCAACTAGATAATTAATTTTTGCTTGTTTTTCTTTGAAATTCCTTTCAAGTAATTTTCATTTGTTTACCTTTTTACATATGCATATAAATGTTTGACTTACACTTGTAGAACAAAAAATATATTTGGCAGCTTTACTTAAAATTTGCATGTGAAATGCTTCATATTTCTTTCTAGACATTAATATCAATTCTAGTGAATAGATAAATACACCTATATTCAAATATTTGTTCCCATGAAACTCCAATCTAAATAGATTGCTCATCTTTAGTAGCATTAAAATTATGTGAATTCAAAAATGTGAAAGAATAATGTGGAAGTGTGAGCCAACTATACATGTGCTTTAAATACAGTAGTTATATAAAGAATAGACATCAGCTTAACTGTAGGTGAAAAGAAGCACAAGATACTATACTGAAACTATTTTCAGCACTATTGATTTAGTATGATTTTGTGTATCTATTATAGCAAACAAGAATTTTCCAATATTTAATATTTAAGAAACAGTTTAGACCCTTCTCCAGGATGGATGTTAGGCAGATTGTGATGAGGTGTAAAACAGAATTTCTGATTTAACTAATATGTACTTTAACTACTTTCAGGAAAAAGTAAATCCTTTATTTATAATATAAACTCTTACAAAATTTAATGACAACTGAATTTTATAACATTGTCATTAATAAATGGTTCCTGTTGAGGAAATATAAAAAAATATATTTAATCTAGGTAGCGTCTTGTAGGACTGTAAGATCATCTATGTTGCATATTTGATTGAAAGATATCCAATGACAAAAATCTCTGGGATGATTATTCCAATATATATCACAGTAATAGGAAATGTTTAAATGGTAGGGCCAACATGCAAACAAAATCAATATCACTATTTTTCTGGAAATGAATAAAAATAACTTAAATTCAGTCTTAACTGATATTACTTTATTTGAAGTAGTTGTAGAGTTCAATTTATCTACAGCAATATAAATTGGTAGGAGAAATTGCCCTGCAACTTACTGAAATTCTTGTGAAATATTTTTCAATAGACTTAATGAGAAAGTCATATCAAATGAATTCATGTAATTACAACTAAGCATAGACAAAGCTTCAGGGAAAAGAATCACATTTTTATTTCTTTAATTCTTTTTCTCTATATTGATATACTTTTATTAATTTGATTGAGCATATTAATAATATATCAGAGATCAAAATCAGTTTATTCAAGTGGAGTAACAGGTATGGGAACATGATGTAATGAATATTTGAAGCATATTTCAAATATTTTGACTATTGTCATGTTATATATTATAGTAAAGTGACTATGTTATATGCATAGCATCTTAGAGTAAAATAATTTTACAGTATATAAGCATATATATATATATATATATATATATATATGCATCCATATATGTGTATATATATATGTATATGTATGTATACAGGTTTATGTATGAGTGTGTATATGTATATAGTGGTAAATTATGATTTTTTATAAATTTTTTGAATATTTATGAAAAATAAATGAGTGTAACAAAATGTAATCCTCACAAATTTGAAGATTGGTAATATACACTATGCTTTTTGTACAATATTTATTTGAAGTGAAATCAGTAATAAAAAATAGCTAGAAATATAAAAAAATGTTAGAAAACAATAAAATAATCAAATAACAAAATTAAACATGTCAACTTTTATATTTTAAAAGGAATTTCTATCATAACTATTTAAAATAATGTTTTCTGGAAAAACTGAGCATAGCATGTACAAAAAAAAGCTAAAAGTAGGATTAAGGTAAAGAAAATGAGAACAAAAAAAATATCATTTTGTTTAGTTTTAGCTTTTACTATTAGAAATAGGATAAAGAGAATAGTTTCACTCTAAGATAATCATTGAAGGAAACTATGTTCATAAGTTTGTGCAATTTAATTATTCTGAGCAAAAGAAACATCAAGTAATAAAAATATTCATATCTAGCTAGTAAAATCAATGGTAAAAGTTTGAAATTGTAGGCAATATGGATATGTAGGCTGTGATTGCTCTATTGAACAGCTGCACAATTAATATCTGCACTATTAACAGCATATGTTGTCAATACCTACTTTACAGCCAAACACACCATGCAATGAAAAATCAACTAAAACCAACTCTACTGCTTAAGTCTTATTTGCTAAACCCAATTGGTAAGGTACAGTTTATATCATTTATTTCATCCTTATGGGATAATATGCCACTTTCTTTACAATTCCTTGAATTTTCCCTTCTAGCCTTAAGCCATATTTATTTGTACTTTTCTACTCTTTCTGCTTCTCAATCCCGAAAGTTCAGAGATCCAAGGTTTACTTTGATCTTCTGAAGGCAAAGGAAGGGAAACAGCCAGGAAACTAGAAGTTTCTTTAACAAGTAAAGCAAGTGTATTTAAATAGCATTGAATTAGATCCAGATGTACGTATTTCCATGTTTTTAGTTATGGGTAAGATGATTTCATTTTACCCAGAAAACTTCCAATAGTAACTTTTTTAGAAAAGGAAATTATATGGAAAGCACAGAATAGCATAGAATGTAGATAAACCAAGTGGAAAACTATGGTAATTACTTAAGATGAGGTTGCAGGCAGTGGATAAAAAAGGATAAACAAATGACACATTGGAAAGAAATTTACAAAACTTTATAAAAGTATGAACCCAGAGATGAGTGATGAGAACTATATTGGGAAGTTCTCTCCTATTTAGTAATTAGCTGGTCTGTGGTGATAGGGGCCAAAAGAACTAAAAACAGGGAATGGATGTATTTGAGAAAGAAGTTAATAAAGATCAAGCAAAGGCTGGGGGTGATGTGGGAAAGATGGGGTTGTTTTAACCAAAACATACTAGGTTACATTTTCATTCCTGTGTAAAAGTCTGAATGGGGTGTTAGGTCTGAAAATTAGGAAAAAAGATAACTTCAATATAGGTATTGTCATATAGGATGTCATATTTTAAAAGCGAAGAATCAGTGAAATGTAACAAGGTTCAATTTAGGGATTTCACCCAACTTGCTCTCTCACTCTGGTGCTCATGCTCTTTCTCTGCTGTTTTCTGTTCATCTAGCATCTTTTTTTTTTAATTTTTTTTATTGGTTGTTCAAAACATTATAAAGCTCTTGACATATCAAATTTCATACATTAGATTCAAGTTGGTCATGAACTCCCAATTTTACCCCAAATACAGATTGCAGAATCACATCGGTTACACATCCACATTTTTACATAATGCCCTATTAGTAACTGTTGTATTCTGCTACCTTTCCTATCCTCTACCATCCCCCCTCCCTCCCCTCCCATCTTCTCTCTCTACCCCATCCACTGTAATACATATCTCTCCTTGTTTATTTTCCCATTCCCCTCACAACCTCTTATATGTAATTTTGTATAACAATGAGGGTCTCCCTCCATTACCATGAAATTTCCCTTTTCTCTCCCTTTCCATCCCACCTCATGTATCTGTTTAATGTTAATCTTTTCTTCCTGCTCTTCCTCCCTGCTCTGTTCTTAGTTGCTCTCATTATATCAAAGAAGACATTTGGTATTTGTTTTTTAGGGATTGGCTAGCTTCACTAAGCATAATCTGCTCTAGTGCCATCCATTTCCCTGCAAATTCTATGATTTTGTCATTTTTTAGTGCTGCGTAATACTCCATGGTGTATAAATGCCACATTTTTTTTATCCATTCATCTATTGAAGGGCATCTGGGTTGGTTCCACAGTCTAGCAATTGTGAATTGTGCTGCTATGAACATCGATGTAGCAGTATCCCTGTAGTACGCTCTTTTAAGGTCTTCAGGGAAAAGTCCAAGAAGGGCAATAGCTGGGTCAAATGGTGGTTCCATTCCCAGCTTTCCCAGGAATCTCCATACTGTTTTCCAGATTGGCCGCTCCAGTTTGCAGTCCCACCAGCAATGTACAAGAGTACCCTTTTCCCCACATCCTCTCCAGCACTTGTTGTTGTTTGACTTCATAATGGCTGCCAATCTTACTGGAGTGAGATGGTATCTTAGGGTGGTTTTGATTTGCATTTCTCTGACTGCTAGAGATGGTGAGCATTTTTTCATGTACTTGTTGATTGATTGTATGTCCTCCTCTGAGAAGTGTCTGTTCATGTCTTTGGCCCATTTGTTGATTGGGTTATTTGTTTTCTTATTGTTTAATTTTTTGAGTTCTTTGTATACTCTGGATATTAGGGCTCTATCTGAAGTGTGAGGAGTAAAAATTTGTTCCCATGATGTAGGCTCCCTATTTACCTCTTTTATTGTTTCTCTTGCTGAGAGAAAACTTTTCAGTTTAAGTAAGTCCCAATTGTTGATTTTTGTTATCAACTTTTGTGCTATGGGTGTCCTATTAAGGAATTTGGAGGCCGACCCTACAATATGTAGATCGGAGCCAACTTTTTCTTCTATCAGACGCAGAGTCTCTGATTTGATATGTAGCTCCTTGATCCACTTTGAGTTAGAAAGAAAACTACAGACCAATATCTCTGATGAACCTAGATGCAAAAATCCTCAATAAAATTCTGGCGAATCGGATACAAAGGCACATCAAAAAAATTGTGCACCATGATCAAGTAGGATTCATCCCTGGGATGCAAGGATGGTTCAATATACGGAAATCAATAAATGTTATTCACCACATCAATAGACTTAAAAATAAGAACCATATGATCATCTCAATAGACGCAGAAAAAGCATTCGACAAAGTACAGCATCCCTTTATGTTCAAAACATTAGAAAAACTAGGGATAACAGGAACTTACCTCAACATTGTAAAAGCTATCTATGCTAAGCCTCAGGCTAGCATCATTCTCAATGGAGTAAAATTGAAGGCATTCCCCCTAAAATCTGGAACAAGACAGGGATGCCCTCTATCACCACTTCTATTCAATATAGTTCTCGAAACACTGGCCAGAGCAATTAGACAGACGAAAGAAATTAAAGGCATAAAAATAGGAAAGGAAGAACTTAAATTATCACTATTTGCAGATGACATGATTCTATACCTAGAAGACCCAAAAGGGTCTACAAAAAACTACTAGAACTAATAAATGAATTCAGCAAAGTGGCAGGATATAAAATCAACACGCATAAATCAATGGCATTTCTGTATATCAGCGACAAAACTTCTGAAACGGAAATGAGGAAAAACACTCCATTCACAATATCTTCAAAAAAAAATAAAATACTTGGGAATCAACCTAACAAAAGAGGTGAAAGATTTATATAATGAAAACTACAAAACCCTAAAAAGAGAAGTAGAAGAAGATCTTAGAAGATGGAAAAATATACCCTGTTCATGGATAGGCAGAACTAACATCATCAAAATGGCGATATTACCAAAAGTTCTCTATAGGTTTAATGCAATGCCAATCAAAATCCCAAGGGCATTTCTTGTAGAAATGGATAAAGCAATCATGAAATTCATATGGAAAAATAAAAGACCCAAAATAGCAAAAGCAATTCTAAGCAGGAAGTGCGAATCAGGCGGTATAGCGATACCAGACTTAAAACTATATTACAGAGCAATAGTAACAAAAACAGCATGGTACTGGTACCAAAACAGGAGGGTGGACCAATGGTACAGAGTAGAGGACACAGAGACTAATCCACAAAGCTACAACTATCTTATATTTGATATAGGAGCTAAAAGCATGCAATGGAGGGAGGATAGCATCTTCAACAAATGGTGCTGGGAAAATTGGAAATCCATATGCAACAAAATGAAACTGAATCCCCTCCTCTCGCCATGCACAAAAGTTAACTCAAAGTGGATCAAGGAACTAGATATCATCTAGCATCTTAATACAGCAGTGAGGAAGATAGAAAGAGAGCAAAGGCATGAAAATTGGGGCACACAAATCAGAAGCAGTATTAAGTGTTTGCATGAGTATAACACAAAATAATGAGGTGTCTAGAAAAATATTAAAGATATAATTAAAGTCCTCATAGTTCAAATATAAAAAGCCCAGACCATTATTCGATTTTACTGTGGTAAATAAAATTATTTTCTGCTTCTACTAATAGCTCATCCTCATGAGTTTTATCTTTGAGAAACAATATCAAGACAAATGTCTTGCTGTTGGGTAGAAACTGAGTGTAGCACAAAGTACTTCTGTTAACAATTCTGCAAGGATTCTCTTACTGTCAAAACATTATTATTCTGGACTTCTTTTTCTCTAATGTAACAGAGAGATTCTACTGAACGTTATGCTGCTAGCTTTATAATGTATTTTTTTATTTTATGTAAATATACCCTGGAGAGCATACAGAAGTTCTAATATCTATTTAGTGTTTTTATTCATGTTTCTAGTAGTAAAAATAGAAACAAAAGTATAGAAAGTGAGTTTAGTAGAAACTCAAATTTTCTTACTTCACATCAATATGCAAAAAAAATTATTACTTATATTCAACTCAGCATACTTTTGAGAAAGGAAGGGCACTATTACCAATGATATTGGGACAATTATCATTAATTGAGCATCCCCTGAACAGAAGCCCATCTTTATTTAAGGTACCTGAAAGGCATTAAATTCTCCTAAATTTAAGTTCTCTATTTATCCAGAGGCTTCAAAGAATTTCCCCCCAACATGAACTTCAAATAAGAAATAAATAATTTTTCTGAGTTTAATTCAAATTTTTCATGGGTATACTTAAAACAAAACAAAACAAAAACAAAAACAACAAAAATCTTCCACATTCAACATTAACTGTTTGCCATTTATTTTTAGTTGCTAAATCTGGCAAACTTATAATATGGAATCTCAAGAAAACAGTGTGACTAGGTACAGTTGCATTCTGATGAAATTGGAAGAAAGAAATATTCTATTGCATTTTTACTGCCTTTTAAAATATGGTTTATATGGTGAATATTTTTAGATATAACTAGTAGAAGCAAGACTGAAAACTTGTAAAAGTGGCATTTCCTCACTGAGAATTAAATTCTTCCACAAGAACTTCACTCATTTTATTATGTGTTCCCTGTATTGATTCAAATCATAAGTTAGCTCTTTATTATGACCAAAAATTTGGCAGGATTATTGAAACTGCCAGACTCTCTTGTACATTAATATCCCCATCCATCCAGATAAATGTCTTTAAAATTCCTAGGTATTGGTGGGTTTTTTTTTCAATATTCCAGTCATATATTTCTAAATTATATAGCATAAGTTGCATAAGACTAATAAAATATTAAAAGATCATTTTATCTGAATACTATGAGGTGTGCCAAGCCCCAAGTAATTTTGTTTAGGATCGCAGGCAGATCAATTAATATAAACTTTGTATCTTAAAATTGTGATTAAACAAGTGTGATTAAACTAATCCCAGTGATTTGGCAGGCTAAGTTAGAAGGATCACAAGTTTGAGGCCAGCCCTGGCAATTTAGTGGGACCCTTTCTCAAAATTAAAAAAAAAAAAAATAGAAAGGAATGGAGATGTAGCTCAGTGAAAGAGCATCTGTTAGAGTCTGTAAACAAGTCTGGATGGCGCCTGGCATTTTGCCAGAGAAATGTTAGAGTTCATAAACAAGTCTGGATGGTGCCTGGCAAAATGCCAGAGGGAGTGGTTTGAGAAGTAACAAAAGCCAGCCATTAAGTGTGGAGATGTGGAGATTCCTGATTGGTTGACTGATGTATCTAGTTTATGCTAATTAGATAAGCTGTGTGTAATGTATAAATACTGCTCCTGTCCTGCAATAAAGGGCTCCTACTCCTGCTGTATCAATCTACACAAGTTGTTCGTCACCCCCCGGTTATTTTGCTGCAAACGAACTGCGGGAGAGCAAAATGCCAGGTGTTATTTTGACTTATTTACAGACTCTAACAAGCATCCACAAACTACCTAGTTTGAACCACAAGTACTGAAAAAAAAAAAAAAAAGATCAAAATTATGAAGAACAGAGGTGTTAAGTATAAATAAAATAATAATACTGAAAAAGAATGGAGTCATAAGAGTTGGGGTATAACAAATCTTAACTTGTCCAAATTTTTTCATTTGTAAAGTAATATATTTTTGACAAATTCTAATTACGCTCTTCAGAATGGACCATAAACACAAAAATCCTTCATAGACATATGTGCTTTAACATTTTCAGGGTGTTTTTTGAATTGCTGTACTATTGTCCTGGCTTTGATTTTCCATACTGTGAATTTTGAAAATGGTTCAAACTGTAAAAATAAACTTAGGAAGAACTCAGTTGCGATAAATATACTTTAGTAGCAGAGAAAATCTTTGATTTGCAGTCTCTTCTGTGAAAATTGATTTACAAAATAATTCCAGATTAATCAGTTTGGATTAAATAGAAAATGCAGAACAACTATAATTATGTAAAGAAGAGAAGGATCATTACCTAATTATCTTCTTACCATTTTATAAAATGTATCAAAATACTATCTTGAACTTTGTATGAAGTGTATAAATCTTTGATTATAATATACACCAATTAATCATGCATGAATAAATGTTTTTAAATTTACCAAGCTTAAAAATCTTTTCATTATAAAAGATCTTTGGGATGTGTACCTAATTTTCTCATGTGGGCATAGGTGTTATTATGGAGCATCTACAAAATCCAGATAAGCAGTGATAATTTTGACTCTTTTTAGAAATTTAGTTAATAGCAATAAAAAGTAAATTATGAAACTGGTTTTATATATATCCACACTATCATGTGAGTAATCAAAATTATCAAGCTAATTCAAGTGATTTTACAAAGAATCTCATTTGATCTTTTTCCTTTTAAGTGGCCAGATAGAAATCTTTACTCAGGGAGAATATTTTTATTTAATTAAACTATATTTATTTGTATTATTTGATGTTTCTTTTCTTTTATTTATTTTACCTTTGCTTTTTATTTTTCACTTTTGGCAGTACTAGGGTTTAAGCACAAGACCTTTCACATGCTAGATAAGTGTGCTATCCCTAGCCCTGTGTTTTTTCTTAAAGTAAAATAACTTTTGAAATATCTTAGACTGAAAATAAAAATATGAGTGTTTTAGCCAACTTCTTTGCTGCTGTGACCAAAAGACCTGACAGGAACAATTAAACAATTGAAAGTTTATGTAGGAGCTCACGTGTCTAAAGTCTTAGTCTACAGATTGCCAACTCCATTGCTCTGGACCCATCTGAAGCAGAACACCATGGAAGAAATGCATGGTGAAGGGAATCAGTCCACAACATGAGGATCAGGAAGCAGAGAAAGAGATAGATATCTCTGACCAATGAAAAAATACATAGGCACACCCCAGTGAACCACCTACTTCAGCCACAGCCTACCTGCCTACAGTAACATCCCAGTGAATCTTTATCAGGAATTCATGCACTGACTAGTTTAAAACTCTTATAACTCAATCATTTCATCTCAAACAAAACGTCTTGCATTGTCTCATACATGAACTTTTGGGGGGACTCCTCACAACTAAGTCATAAAAATGAGTAAGAGAAATTATTTCAGTTAACAAAAACTTCATGAAAATAACTCACAAAAAAGAAGTTTCAATTCCAAAATATAGTTTAAATAATTGACAAAATCACAAGGTTAAAAAATCATGAAGATATATATATATATATATATATATATATATATATATATATATATATATATATATATATATATATATATATATACTTTCTCTTTTCTTATAGTAAATGCAATCATTTATTATATATATTTTCAGACATTTTAGGAAAGAAGGAATATTACTCCTCTAATGCTTCTTTTTTCAGTGAAGTCTTAGGTAGTTTAATATTGTAATATTAATCACTTTCTTGAACAATGTTGTTCTAATTCATTAGTTGCTGAAATTTTTGTCTTATCACTGCAGATAAACCGTGTGAGCATACTGTATTTGCATTTACATTTATACATTTGTTTATACTCTACATGTATATATAGTAATAAAAAAGATTTTTTCCTAATAATTTCTGCAAAATGATGGAAGCTTGTGGTGTAACATCCCTATAATCCCAACTACCTGTGAGGCTGAGGCCAGAGGATTTCAAGTTCATGGCCAGCCTGAGTGTCTTAGCATGACCTTGTCTCAAAAATAAAAAAAAAAGTAAAATAGGCTGGGGATATTGCTCAAGGTTAAAGTACCCCTGGGTCCTAGGTTCTATCTGCAGTATTACACATGCACATACAAAAGTAGCTCAGTGTGTTACTTACTAGAGTAAAAGCATTCTTTACTTTCCTTTAAACTTTGAACAGAATATTGAGATTCTAAACATATTCATGTCAGTTGTACCTGTTATTGAAATTACAAAAGTAATAATGTAAATTGCAAAATGTGTACAAAACAAAAATGACATTTTGGAAAGATATCCTAAAGGCCAATCATAAAACAGTTTGAAATGAAAGAAGATAATTTGTGTGTATGAATTTTAAATAAAACATTTTACTTATATTTCAATTAAAAATATTGTTATAGTTTTAAGGACTTAATATGTTAATATTTCTGTATTATGCTTTCTAATTCTGTACATTAAATAATATATAACAAACTATAGTACTTCCAAATATTTTGAACAAAATATAATGAAATAGAAAAAAAACTTTACTTAGCAGTATTATATATTTAAATGTTTTTCTATAAAAGCTACTTCTTTTCAGCTCTAAATAGAAATTAAACTATCTATAGATTATCATAGTATTACAGAATTAACTTAGTTAACAGAGGCCCTTGACCTACTTACCATGTTGCAAGATTGGGATACCAGCACAAAAAAAAAAAGATTCCAAGGGCCTCATAGGGAATCTTTCTGTAAAAGTGTTATCTAAAATTTCCTTATAAATCAGTTTAAAAAACAAAGGCTTATATAGTAAAATAATTGTACAAAATTATTTTTCCTTATTTCTATGCAAAAATACTACATTATATAGACTAAGAATTGATATTTTTTAATATGAGTTTAGCTCACATCCTTACTTTCTTCTCTATAACAAAATTTTTGTCAGATTGCTTTTTCCAAAGGTAAACTGAGAGATAAGAATAATAATAATAAAAAAAATCTTTAAAAGAAAAATGGTTTCCTCTATGTATATGAATATATCTAATGTTAAGGAAACAAAAAGTCAAAATACAAGAAATTATAATTTTTTATATTAATTTTTTATTTATATATGACAGCAGAATGCATTTTAATTCTTATTACACATATAGAGCACAATTTTTCATATCTCTGGTTGTATACAAAGTATACTCACACAAATTTATGTCTTCATATATGTACTTTGGATAATAATGTCCATCACATTCCATCATCATTTCTACCCCATACCTCCTCCCACCCTCTGCCTATCTAGAGTTCCTCAATGACTCCCACACTCCCCTTTCCTACCCCACTATGAATCAGCCTCCTTATATCAGAGAAAACATTCGGCATTTGGTTTTTTGGGTTTGGCTAATTTCACTTAGAATTATCTTCTTTAACTCCATCCATTACAACAATAAGTGTTGGTGAGGATGTGGGGAAAAAGATACACTCATACACTGCTAATGGGACTGCAAATTGGTGCAGCCAATATGAAAAGAAGTATGGAGATTTCTTGATAAATTGGGAATGGAACCACCATTTGTTCCAGCTATCCCTCTCCTTGATCTATACCCAAAGGACTTAAAAACAGCATACAACAGGGACACAGCCACATCAATGTTTATAGCAGCACAGTTCACAATAGATAAACTGTGGGACTCAGCTAGATGCCTTGCAATAGATGAATGGATAAAAAAAATGTAGCATATATACACAATGGAATATTACTCAGCAATAAAAGAGAATAAAGTCATGGCATTTGCAAGATATGATAATTTCTAAACATCTACCAGATCCATTATGCCAAGTTTAGTTAGATATTTATTTTCCAGGCACATTTAATGATATTTCTAAATGTGCTTCTCTTTTTGAATTGACAGGAAAATAACAAATTAAAAGATAAAAATAGACATATTGGTGGAAAAATCTAAGTAATGTTAATTTCTTAATTTTCAATGATAGTGCTAGTGACTGATGAATGATCAGTACTCACATAACAGTCGATGTGACAGGCATCTACACATTTGTTTACATTTCTGGCTAGATGATTTGTATTATTACAGATAAAATTCATATGCCTATAATGATTCACCACAAACATAAGAAAATTTTATAGGTATTACCAAATTAATGAATCCTTAAAAAAGGTTACAATAGTATTTTTATGTGTTTTACTATCAGTTTTTATCTTTATTCCGTTAGGTTTTATTATCTTCTGAACTAAAATGTAAATACTCAATATTTATAATTCAGTTGTTTCAGTTGGAAGATAGACTAATGAAATAAACCATTATGAAGTAGTTTTTGTTTTTTGTTTTTTTTCCCAAAGGTAACACCAGGGCAAAACAGTCCAAAGATTTTCAAGGTAAAACATTGTTTTGGATTTTTACTAAGTAAGTCACTAAATATATATTTTTTGCAAGTTGACTATTGACACTTTTTTCTTTAATATTTAATCAAATTACATCTCTTCTTATAAACTGGATAATTGGTTGACAATTAGTTATATAAATACATTTGATAAATGTCATAGAATTATACAAGAAACTTAAAATTTGAGTGTGACTCCCAGTTTTAGCTCTGACACTATAAAATGCCTGGTTATCATTATCCTCACAGTTTTATCAGTTTTACCTCCAGAAAGTGTGAGGAGCCAAGTACAAGCCTTCAGGAGGAAGGGAATACTATTCAAATGCACCCAGAGAATTTTACATAAAACAAGAATGCAACATGCTCTCTGCAACAGAGAATGACCAGAGTTTTACCCAATTTAAGTGTAGGAGAATTATCCAACTCTAGCATTCTCTAGCCATACATTTCACCAGAGGGGAAGAGATTGTTCAGAAATCTTGTGGAGGTCACATAGTCCCACTTAAAGACTGATATTTAATAATAACATAAGAGATCAATGCTTCACTTTTCTCTATCCCTTACCAATAAATCAACAGAGTTACATTATAACAACAGTTGATGGACATTTACAAAACTTCTGGGTGCAAACATTATCAAACTAGAAATTTTGGGGAGACAAAAAGTCATCAGAAAAATACAAACCAAGATTCTGGAAAAAATAGAACTGTAATAAATATTGATCATAACCCAGTTCCTACTGACTTTAAAACAGTTTAAAACAAATTCTTTCATTGTGACTATTTAGTTCAGTATTTATTAACTGATACAGTGTGCCCAATTTTAAATGAAAATTACAAGATTGCTAAAAGGCAAATGAAGACACAATCTGAAGAGAAAAAAGCAAGCAAAAAAAAAGATATGGCACAACTTTTGTAATTATTATATAGGAAAATTGCTGACAGCTATAGCCAAGTAGGAATGATGCATGGCATTTTGGGTTGAAAGGTGACCCTGCTCAGGGATTAGGGTGGCTCCTGGTTTAGGGTGGATCCTGCTGGGAATAGGGCTTATCCTGCTGCCTCAGGCGCCCACTCCTTTGGAGTTCCCTTGAGTTCTCACAGGGTTCTGAGAGAATTGGTATGCAGAGCCCGGTGGAGGGAGTGTATTTCCCAGGTAGTGTGTGGAGAGTGTCGGTGAGAGTTCAGGAATAAAGAGTTGCTGTTTGTGGGCTGGGGATGTGTCTCAAGCTGTAGTGCGCTCTCCTGGCATGCGTGCGGCCCAGGTTCGATCCTCAGCACCACATACAAACAAAGATGTTGTGTCTGCCAAATACTAAAAAATAAATATTAAAATTCTCTCTCTCTCTACCTCTCTCTCACTCTCACTCTCTCTTTAAAAAAAAAAAAAAAAGAGTTGCTGTTTGAATCTACAAGGCTTTTGTGGTGGCTCCGTTATTTTGTGCCCAGCCAGACTGCGGCAGAAAATTAAAATAATTATGAAATGTAATGACTCTGAGGGAAAATACAACAATAGGTAAAATGTCATAAAATATGAGGTAATGTAAGCAAAGTCCTGGAAATTAGGATGGAAAAATAAGATGAATCAAATGACATGCTTGCAAATAAATCATGGTAGCAACCAGAATACCTATGAAAGTCTCATCAGGAGAGTGGCTGGAGAGAACCATAGACCCTGGGTATATATCAACAGGAATTTCCCAAACAGGGGAAAGAATTAAAAATGAAACAGAATATTCAAGAACAATGGGATCACTTCAAAAGGTGTAACATATAATTGCATTACCTGAAGAAGGAAAAAGAGAAACTAAAATAGAAAATTTTAAGTGATAATGGCTAAGAGTTTTACAAATTTTTTATAGCCACAAGTAACCAATATAGTAAGCTCCAATATCATGAACAAGGACAAATATATTAAAAGAAAACATATAAAACTAGAAATACCACATTCAAGCCACACAAAAAGATAGTCTTTAAAACAGACAGAGAGGGAAAAAATTGTAATTTCAGAGAATACACATTATGTGAGACATCTCAACAGAACCTATAAATAAGGGGTAAAATTAAAGTTAAAATAAAAATGAATGACACCACCTACACCAGCATAGAATTCAATAACTACTGAAATTACTCTTCAAAGGCAATGAGAAAGTAGATGATTTTCTATCAACAAAAGTTGAAAGAATTAACTGATTAGCAGACTCATGCTACAAGAAATATGAATAAGAGTTCTTCCAGGAAAAGAAAAATATGGTAATACAAAATGAAACCACAATGAAATAATTTTTATACATACTAGGATGCCGCAGTCTGGCTGGGCACAAATGCCGCAGTCTGGCTGGGCACACAATCACGAGCCACCACACAGCTTGTAGATTCAAACAGCAACTCTTTATTCCCGAACTCACACCAGCCGTCTACAATCACGTTCTGGGGAAATCCACGTTCTCTTCCCAAATCCTCCTTCTCTCCCAAATTCACCTCCACTGGGCTTCTATCTCCAAAATATACTGTCTGAATCCCGTGAGAACTCAAGGGGAACTCAGGCAGCAGGATACGCCCTATTCCCAGCAGGAATAATCTTAAACCTTAAACCTGGAACCTAAACTGGGAACGCCCTAAACAAGATTATCTTAAAACCGGGAACACCCTAATCTGCCTTGGTCCTTGAGCAAGGTTAAGTACATTCAATGTCACTGCAACATGGGGTACGCTGGCAAGGAAATTGTCATACTTACTTGGCTAATGGCTCCCAGCATCTCCCCCCTTCTGATTAATTAAACAACAAGCAATGCGGCTTAAGGACCGTGCCTGGTAGGTTGTCCAATTCAACATATGGTTCTTACCCGTCATCGGAAAACTGACCTTTAGGCGTCAGCCTCCTGTCTTAGGTTGATACCACTGCAATTGAATCATACCCGTCACTGACTACCGGTCCAGCATACAGCCATACTTGTGGATAGGTCTATGCACCAGTGGGGGGGTGAGGTTCTTTGCCTCACCTCTGTTGGCCCCCAAATTTGGCCTTGGTGCCAGTGGGGGAGTGAGGTTAATGTGGCATATGGACCGTGCCTGGTAGGTTGTCCAATTCAACATATGGTTCTTACCCGTCATCGGAAAACTGACCTTTAGGCGTCAGCCTCCTGTCTTAGGTTGATACCACTGCAATTGGATCATACCCGTCACTGACTACCGGTCCAGCATAAGCCATTGGCCCCCAAATTTTAGACCATCACTAGCAGAAGGGAGGAGGATACAGAAATGCCACGACACCAAGCCAATTGACGGCTCCTTGGGAAAAATTGCATCACTGGTGACACCATCAGCAAAGATATGTCAGCACTACCACAATTAACATGGGGTGCGCTGGCAAGGAAATAAAAATTGCATCACTAGTGACACCATCAGCAAAGATATGCTAGCATTACCACAATTCGCTGCACCAAACGATAGTTACATAGTCCAGGCAAGTTCTGCAAGCAGTTCAAAGCAGAGGAATCTATCAATATGTCCATTTCCTCCCAAAATCCGTTTCCTCCCCAAAGTAAGTTGACTCTTTGATTGAGCATTACTTGTTGAGTTCTTCACCGGCACTGGGATGGAGATAGGAATTCTGGCAATGATGCTAAAGAGACATTATCCTGGGTGAAATCTCCATTGCAATGTTTAAAAACTCCACAGTCAAAAAATAAAACTGATCAGAAAAACATTAACCTAGGTTTGTATGAGCTCAAAAAATAAAAATAGAACCTTATGATGTGGAAAAATGCAATAATAAAATAGCTATTGAAAAAAGCATCCTGGTTAATCACTGTCGCAGATGTAAGAATGGCCAAGCTGGAGTTCTGGATATCAGCTGTTATGGATTTGAGTCAAATCATCTTCTTTTCGATCTGTAGAAACTGTTTTAGTTAATCTCTCTGGAATCCAAATGGGCTGCTGTTCTCCCTGTGGAAAAACACAAACAGACCCCCGACTCCAGACAATCACTGGGTCAGGACCTTTCCATTGTCCTGTTAGAATATCTTTCCAAAGTACTTTAGGCTTATGTACATTTTTTGGATACATATGCCTTTCCGCAGCACTAAGTCCTGATGAATCCAAATTTAAAAAGTTTAGAGTAAAAAGCGTTATTTTAAGTTTATCTTTGGGGGATATATACCCCCTTCCAATTCCCTCTTTTTGCTTTAATAAGTATGTTTTAATAGTTTGATGAGCTCTTTCAACTATGCCTTGTCCCTGTGGATTGTATGGGATTCCTGTTACATGAGTAATACCAAATGATGAGCAAAATTGTTTAAAAGAGGTAGAGGTATAGCCAGGACCATTATCGGTTTTTAACTGTTTAGGAACGCCCACAGTGGCAAAATTTTGTAAGCAGTGAGCTATAACATCTTTAGTTTTTTCTCCGGCATGAAGGGAGCCCATCAAAAATCCAGAAGAAGTATCGACTGTAACATGTAAATATTTTAATTTTCCAAATTCTGGCAAGTGTGTGACGTCCATCTGCCAAATATGGTTAGGTATCAGTCCTCTAGGATTGACTCCAAGATTAACTTGTGGTAAAAATGTCACACAATTTTGACATTGTTTTATTATATGTCTGGCTTGTTCCTTAGTTATTTTAAAACGCTTTTGTAAAGTATTAGCATTAACATGAAACCTTTTATGAAAATTTGTAGCTTCTTCAAATGTAGAGAAAATATGTATGTCATGTGTAGTTTTATCTGCTAAATCATTGCCTAAACTAAGGGCTCCAGGCAATCCTGTATGTGCCCTAATATGTCCTATAAAGAATGGATCTTTTCTGTCCCAGATTAGACTTTGTATAGTGGAAAACAAAGAGAAAACAGTAGAAGAAGGGGAAATTCTACCAGCATCTTCAAGAGATACTATAGCATTAACTACATACTGACTATCAGAAAATAAATTAAATACAGAATCTTTAAACATCACAAAAGCTTGTAAAACTGCATTAAGCTCTACCTTTTGAGCTGATTGTTTGGGTACTAAAAATGTAAAAGTTTGATCAGGGGTAACTACTGCTGCTGTACCATTATTTGACCCATCAGTGAATATATTTGGAGCATTCATGATAGGTGTTTTTCTTGTCATTTTAGGAAAAACTACAGGATGCTTAGACCAAAAAGACAACAAAGGATTAGATGGTAAATGATTATCAAATGAAACATTAGATTTTTAACTCATTAGCTAACTCATCAATTTGATCCATAGTATATGGAGTAATAATTTTATTGGGAGAAATTCCAAACACTGCCTTCGCTGCTTTTATTCCTTTGAGTATTAATTGTCCTACAGCCTCAGGATACCTAGTAAGAATAGTGTTAGGAGAATAAGATAAATGTATCCACAATAATGGACCTTCTTGCCAAAATACTCCTGTAGGAATATTTTTTGTTGGTAGTACAATAAATAATAAAGGCAAACTTATATCAATTCTATCCAAATGTATGTTTTCCATATATGTTTCAATAATTTTTAATGCCTTTCTTGCTTTAGGAGTTAACATGCGGGGTGAATTTGGATCTGATGGACCTTTTAGAATATCAAATAAAGGTCCCAACTCTCCTGTTGGTATACCTAGATAAGGCCTTATCCAATTTATGTCTCCCAATAACTTTTGAAAGTCGTTAAGTGATTTGAGTTGATCTACTCGTATTTGAATTTTTGGTGGACGGACCATGGTTGAGGATAGTAGAACTCCTAAATAATTAATTGGAAAATTTAATTGTACTTTATCTATTGCTATCTCTAGATTATAATTTTTTAATAAGTTTGTAAGTGTGGCATAACATTCCAGCAATATGTTTTTATCTTTATGTGCCAATAATACATCATCCATATAGTGAAATATTTGTAGTTCAGGATTTTGATTTCTAAGTGGCTGGATTGCTTTGTTAACATATATTTGACACATAGTTGGACTGTTAGCCATCCCTTGAGGGAGTACTTTCCATTCATATCTCTGATCAGGACCTTCATGATTTAATGCAGGGATAGTAAATGCAAAACGTGGACTATCCTCGGGATGAATTGGAATTGAAAAAAAACAATCTTTAATATCTATAGCTAAAACATGCCAGGTTTTTGGCAAAGCAGACAATTGAGGAATCCCTGATTGAGCAGGTCCCATAACAACCATCTCATTATTAATGGCTCTTAAATCTTGCAACAATCTCCATTTACCAGATTTCTTTTTGATGACAAAAATGGGAGTATTATGGGGAGATATGGAAGGTTGTATATGTCCTTCCGCTAATTGTTGTTTGACCAGATCATGGGCTACTTGTATCTTTTCTTTAGTCAGGGGCCACTGAGGAACCCACACTGGTCTTTCTGATTTCCAAGTAATTTTGATTGTCTCAGTGGCCCTTTCTGAAAATCCAACCCATGTCTGTCTGTTCCTTGATCTATTTGTACTGGTGCTGCTATACCTTGCCCTTGTTTTCCTAATCTTTTTTCTTTCCTAAAGCCTTGTCTAGCTCTAGTAGTGGGCACATTAGGATTGATATTATTTGTTAACGTCAAACCTAATTGATCTAGGACATCTCGTCCCCATAAATTTATAGGAAGATGATCCAATACATCACATCCTTCAGGATCCTTCCAATCTAATATCATAGAACTTCTATGGGGATTAGTCGCCACTCCTAGGCCTCGAAGCGTTTGAGTGGCTTGTGGTAATGGCCAATGTTTTGGCCATTCTTGACGAGATATGATGCTAAGGTCAGCTCCTGTGTCCAGTAGCCCATTGAACTCATGACCTTGAATATTTAGTTTTAGCATTGGGCGAGAATCTAAATTTAAAGACAACATAGCCCAATCTACACCTGTGGAGCCTAATCCCCTGGAACCTCTTTCTACACTATGACTAGGAAATTTATTATGTAGGCTGGGTATTATTAACAACTGTGCTATTCTATCTCCAGGTGAAATTACTGATATACCTCTTGGAGAACTAGCTATAATTTTTATTTCACCTACATAATCAGGATCAATTACCCCAGGACTTATCATAAGTCCTTTTAATGTAGATGAACTACGTCCCAATAATAAGCCTACTGTTCCTTGGGGAAGAGGTCCTTTTACTCCTGTGGGAATGATT
Source organism: Marmota monax (assembly GCF_021218885.2). NCBI lineage: Eukaryota > Metazoa > Chordata > Mammalia > Rodentia > Sciuridae > Marmota > Marmota monax. The sequence continues at coordinate 4,647,970 of NW_026691982.1, read as the reverse complement.
TGAACTCCCATCTCTGGAGTTAATACTGCTCTGGCAGAGGCACAGATGTCCAACCCTGCGCTCCCTCGGGTTTGTCTGATGAGGGATTTAATGGACAATGTGTCCTGGGCACTACCCTGATGGTGTTGCTGGGATCCTCCACTGCCCCGTATATTTGTGGTTGTGGGCCCCGGAGCATTGGGCCCCCCTGTCCGTTTTTTGGCAATGGAGTCTGATGCCTTTCTCCACGATATCTTGGATAAATACCTGGTCTTTGTCCGTTTTTTGATAAGGGAGTACCTTCTATGGTGGTTTGAGAACGGCATTCATTAGCCCAATGTCTCCCTCTACGGCATCGTGGGCAAATACCCGGTATTCTATTCCTTTGATACCTACTTTTGTTAAACCCTCCTCTTATGGGGCAATTCCTTTTAAAATGTCCTGTTTGTTCACAATCATAGCATGTTTTTGGCCTGGCATCTAAAGCCTGTTGTACTGCAGCTGCCAAGACTTGCCCTTGTTCATTAATATCTCTACATAATTTAATATATGTGTTTAAATCTTCATGTCTCCATGGTCTAATAACCTCTCTGCAGCAACGATTTGCTTGGTCATAAGCCAGTTGTTTTATTAATGGCATTGCTTGTTCTGTATCCCCAAAAATTTTGGCAGCCGTTTGAATTAGCCTATCTACAAAGTCAGCGTAAGGTTCATTAGCTCTCTGTATTACCTTAGATAGCTGACCTTGTAAATCTCCATGTCCTTGTAAAGTCTTCCATGCCCTAACTGCGTCTGCAGCAATTTGTGCATATATAGCAGGATCATATTCAATTTGTTGCCGTTGACCCTCATAAGGTCCTTTTCCTAACAACATATCTAGATTTCTTTGAGGGTAACCGGCTGCTGCATTTCGCCTAGCTGTCTCCGCACAAAATTCCTCATTGGAAACCTTCCATAACAAATATTGTCCTCCATTTAGTACAGATTTACACATGCTAGCCCAATCTGCTGGCGTCATGTCCAAGTTAGTAATGGACTCGACCATGCTTACCGTGAAGGGAGCTTGGGGCCCGTAGGTTGTTACAGCCTCCTTTAACTGCTTCACTGTTTTAAAATCTAAAGCACGGTGAATTCGCTGCCCTCCTGCCTGTTCAAGTACAGGGCATGCTAATCTTTGAGGTCCTGTCTCAGGATCCCATTTATCAACTACGGGGTTTGAGGGCCACTCAGCTGTCTCCATCGGTGGGGCTGTTGGTTGAATTATGCCCTCTTGTGATAAAATGGAGTTAGTAACAGCCTCCTGTTGTGGCCTTTTTCCTAACAACCCCTTTTCCTTTAAATTTTCTTCCTCTGTCTGACTAGCTCGAGAGACCTTCTCTTTTGCTTGATCTAAAATGTCTTTCTCCATGGTCTGAACCTCTAACAATTTACTTAACATCTTTTCGGTTTGTTTTTTACTAATTTCTAATCTACTATAAAGATAACGCAACCCAATAAGATAGCACAAAACAAAGCCGAAACTGAATGAAACAAAAACGGAATAAAAAATCGTTGTATCAATTTTCTCTTCCTCAGGGCCGACAAACTTCAAACCTTTAGTCAACCATTTTTTCCAGTTTGCCTGAGAAATTTCTAGGGATAGGCAGCTTGAAACAAAAACAAGATAAATCAAAACAATAACACATTGTTTTTTGAGTTGGTCACCCATTCTTTCGCTCTTCCTCAGGGGCGAGCAATTTCACTTACCTCCAAGCTTCAGAAGTTCCCCGTACAAGCCACCAAATGCCGCAGTCTGGCTGGGCACAAATGCCGCAGTCTGGCTGGGCACACAATCACGAGCCACCACACAGCTTGTAGATTCAAACAGCAACTCTTTATTCCCGAACTCACACCAGCCGTCTACAATCACGTTCTGGGGAAATCCACGTTCTCTTCCCAAATCCTCCTTCTCTCCCAAATTCACCTCCACTGGGCTTCTATCTCCAAAATATACTGTCTGAATCCCGTGAGAACTCAAGGGGAACTCAGGCAGCAGGATACGCCCTATTCCCAGCAGGAATAATCTTAAACCTTAAACCTGGAACCTAAACTGGGAACGCCCTAAACAAGATTATCTTAAAACCGGGAACACCCTAATCTGCCTTGGTCCTTGAGCAAGGTTAAGTACATTCAATGTCACTGCAACATGGGGTACGCTGGCAAGGAAATTGTCATACTTACTTGGCTAATGGCTCCCAGCACTAGGATGGCTATAATCATGATGATAGACACTAGAAATGATTGACAAAAACATAGATTGAACTGGGTGTGGTGGTGCACACCTATAATCCCAGCAGCTTGGGAGGCTGTGGCAGGAGGTTCATTACTTCAAAGAGAGCCTTGGCAAAAGCAAGGTGCTAAGCAACTCAGTGAGACCCTGTCTCTAAATAAAATTCAAAATTGAGCTGGGGATATGGTTCTGTGGTTGAGTGCCTCTGAGTTCATTCCCCAGTACCCACCCTCTCCTCAAAAAGAAAAAAAAAATGAATTGAATAAAAGAATGCTGATCCACTGCTGATTGCAATTCAATGTGTTATAGCTTCTTTGAAAAGGTACTCACTTAAATAGCCAAAGCAAGGGTTACAATAAGAGCCAGCAATTTTTTAGATTGATACATAACCAAGGTAATTTAAACTATAATTCATTAAAAAAGTTTGTAAACAAATATTAATAACAATGTTATCAGACAAAAGTAGATATAAAAACATATGTCATAAAACAATGAACATATACTCTCACAAAAAAACAGGATATTATCAGCCACAAAAGTGAATGAATATCTATTACAAATATAGCAAAATTCTAAATGTTAAACTAAATGAAAGAGGCTAGAGACAAACACCTACATATCATATGCCTTCTTGTATGAAATTGCAAGAATGATCAAATTCAAAGAGAAACAAAATTGGATGAGGAGTTGCCAGAGAATGAGGAAAAGGATAGTTGAGAATGCTGGATAATAGCATGAGGTTTCTTTTTGAGTTGTCAATTTCCTAGGTTTACCTAGTATTGGAAATTGCAAAACTTTGTGAATATATTAAAATTAATCTTTTATGCACTTTAAAATGGATATATATATATATATATATATATATATATATATATATATATATATATATATATATATATAAACCTCTATCTCTCACCCTGCATAAAACTCAACTCAAAGTGGATCAAAGATTTAGGCTCTAGAACAGAGACTCTGTGCTTAATAGAACAAAAATGTGAGCCCAATTCTCCATTATATCAGCCTAGGATCTGAATTTCTTTAAAAGACCCCTACAGTGCAAGAAGTAAAATCAAGAATCAATAAATATGATGAATTCAAATGAAAAAGTTTCTTCTCAGCAAAAGAAACAATTGATAATGTGAATAAAGAGCCTGCAGATTGGGGGAAAACCTTTACTACATGCACCTCAGATAAAGCACTAATATCTAGGATATATAAAGAACTTGAAAAACTCAACACCTCAAAATAAATAACCCAATCAATAAATGGGCTAAGGAACTGAACAGATACTTCACAGAAGAAGAAATACATTCTAGCAACAAATGCATGAAAAAAATGCTCAATATCTCTAGCAATTAGAGAAATGCAAATCAAATACTCTAAGATTTCATCTCACTCCAGTCAAAATGGCAATTATCAAGAATATAAGCATCAATAAATGTTGGCGAGCATGTGGGAATAAAGGTACACTCATACATTGCTGGTAGGAATGCAAATTGGTGCAATGAATATTGAAAGTGGTATGGAGATTCCTTAGAAAACTTGAACTGTAACCACCATTTGACTCAGCTATTCCATTCCTTGATTTATTCCCAAAGGACTTAAAATCAGCATATTACAGTGATACAGCCACATCAATGTGTATAACAGTTCACCTCACTATAGCTAAAATATGGAACCAGCTAGGTGCCCTTTAATAGATGAATGGATAAAGAAAAAAAAAAAAAATATATATATATATATATATATATATATATATATATATATATATATATATATGAATATTACTTAGCTGAAAAAAATAAAATTATGGCATTTGCTGGTAAATGAATGGAGTTAGAAAATATCATGCTAAGCAAAAGAGGTCAATCTCAAAAAAAAAAAGGCCAAATTTTTGTCTGACATGCAGTTGCTCATTCACAATAAGGGGAGGGGAAGTCACTAGAGAAGAATAGAGTTACTTTGGATTAACAGAGGGAGGGAAGGGAGGGGAGGGTATATGGGGTAGGAGGGATAATAGAATGAAACAGACATAATTACCTTATGTACATACATGACTGCATGACTGATGTGCGTCTACAAAATGAACAATCAGAAAAATGAAAAAATATACTCTATTTATGTTTGATATATCAAAGTGCATAAATGCATTCTACTCTAATGTATAACTAATTAGAATAAATTAAAAATTTTTAAAAAGAAAGCCACACAAATTATGAAATATAATGATTTATTTTAATTAATATCTATTTTAAGAAATGGGATGGTTAAGCCCAATTATTTTACTGACAATTACAATATAAATCAAATGTATTCAATTTTTAAAAATTATTTTCTTCCATGTTAACACAAAATGTTAATTAGTATAAAAAGTCATTGCTCCTAATATTTGGACAGTAATCACTGTTTTCAATAACAAGAAGAATTTTTCTACAATATTTGAATATGATCAAATGGAAATATGCTTTGGTATCATAGTTGCTGAAGTTATGTTGTGAAATTTAAACTTATTGGTAGAGTAGGCCATTAAGATCACACTAAAGTAAAGAGAATATGTAGTGGAAAATTATTAAATATACTTAGAATCAAATTTTCTAGTTTAAAAAGAACGGATAATTAATAACAAAGGGACTTTACTTATATGACATAAATTATTTTTATTGATTCAAAAGATCTATCATAAAACAATTTCTTTAAAAATTTTTAATAATGGCATGTATATATATATATATATATATATATATATATGACAATATTTGACTAATATGTTAGATACTTGTGTGTACCTGTTTGAAATAAAAATCTTTACATTCTTTCTCTATTAAATTAAAACATGATAAATACCAACGTCCAAAACATATAGTATCAAAGATTAATTTTATATTCTTTGTAAATTGAAATAATACAAATATTTATTTTCTCATTCTGATTATTAGATTGATTGCTTTAATAATAGTGATAACTCCACACTTTCTATTTGTTAATTTGTTTTTAAAAGTGATTCTTAAATCACAAACCTCATTTACATAAAATTAATACAAAAATCTTAATGGAGATCATAAAATATTTTAGATATATTTTAATTTAAAAATTAAATGGAAATTAAGTATTTATCTCAACAGATATTAAACTTGGGAAATTTTAAATCTTCATGTAAAGAAGTCATAGCTTAGAATAATTACATGAGAAATAAAAATCATTGAGGCTAAAGGTTTGCAAGAGTATGGTTGTGCCTACATACATAATTATATTACTTATTTTCAATGGTCACCAGAAATTGGGAGCCATGAGATGCATTTTAATTTTTGTTTAATTCATTTGCATGTAAATATTTCAGGAAAGTGTTGCATATAAAAAGCAAATTCTAATGAACAAAACACCAGATTTCTGAACTTGAAATAAAGTTAAATTAAAAGATTGGTAATCAAGATTTCCCAGTATATAAATTGTCTTATGTTGCTTAACCTACATTTTTTTTTATTTGCCATAATACATTTGATTGCTACTTAGTAACATTATTTATTATTGGTTTGCCATGTTGTCATTTTTATTATACTGCTATTTTTGTAGTCCTAAATCACAAGATTAGTAAAGGATAAAAGGTGACAAACAACAGGCAAAATTAACTCTGAATTTATCCTTTAGATTAGAGTATATTTGGTAGTATTACCAGAGAAATTACATGCAATACATTTTCCTAGTTTCAAAATTTCATGGAATCGAAAGTTCGAGAAATGGTAGAAATAGTTATATTTTTTCAGAGTTAGGAACAGTTAAAATTCATATTCAGAAAAGTAAAATAATGCAAGAATGGTTTATGTATTCATATCCAGAAAGAACTTTTATTTTTATGATTAGCATGTACCTTTCTATTAACTCTAATATTGAAAACCAAGCCTAATTTTTACAAAAACATATTCACTAGTGAACTTAAATGTAGACATTTAATTTTACAGCCCTTTTAAAATGTAATTTTAGTTTTTAACTAATTTGTTTTTATTATTATTGAAACTGACGATAGATTTTTCAAACTTTATTTCATTATAAATTAGTCTCATCGGAAAATTAACTTTTGTTCATTTGTATTTCTTCTAAGTTAATATTTGTTCTTTTAATAATAAAGATTTAAAAAACTAAATCCTAATCATCTACTGAAAGAAGTCATGATTATTTTTAAATACATGCTCATATGATAGGTGGCAAATATTTTTCATTATGTGTGTAGAGCAGATTTGCAATGATTCATTGTTCACTTAAAACATCCATTCAAAATTTATCCTATTATGAGTGAACACCAATTTTGCATTTTTGAGACAATATATCTAGTTTTAAATTCACATCTCATAGTGTTTTGGTTTTTTTTTTTTCCAAATAAGGTTGTCTATTATATTCACAACAAAACAGCAGCATTAACAACAATACACAAAAACTGAACACCTTTAATGATTCATGTGAGAATTGACTTATCTAAGATAGATGCCAAATTTTTTCTATGTAGTTCCCATCTAGATTCTTCCTTTCTAGGATATGACAGCAACATCTGGAATATTAGCAGTTATTTTAGTTTTATGAAGGAAAGACTAAAAGAATTACAGTGCTTATATTTTTCACAGTGAACTCATGAAGCATTAATAATTACTTATTTCACCACATACACAAACAGAAAAAAAAATAATAACCCGAAAGAGGGATATCCAAGAAGTGGCAATTACGAAAATGTCACTTCTACAAATGTTCACTTAAAATTTTTTATGAAAACTACTTATATATAAGCTCTTCATGTGAAATACCTATAACCGGATTAGATGATGTGAAATATTATGTGCTCATATATATGATGTATGTTTTTTTATTTGAGTAGATTTTTTTAAAGTTCAAGTTTAAAAATTATAAGTATTTCTGATGTTCAGAGAAGAAACAACCAAATAATAGGTACTATTCCAGACATAATTAAGATGATATTTGTCAGAAAACTAGGAAGGGGAAGAATAATATTTAATTTTATATTAACATGGAAAGGCAAAAAATGGAAATTATTTTTGGTTCTTTTTTTCAGAAAATTTTGATTTTTGTTGAATATCACATTATTTATTTAATGATTAGTATCAATGTCATGCTTAGTTACTCCATTGCCATAGGCTTGAAGAGATACAAAATCTCAGTAGATATTCTGCCTATTATTTTAGTAAAATTTCCTTGTCAAAATGGCTTTAATTAAATTTAATTTGGACATATACTCAATTTTTTTTCCATTTTTTGTTGATTTAAGTAGAGAAAATGAGAAATTCTGACATTAAAGATGATGTAAACACTTGAGGAAATTTCAGTCTCTTAAACTATAATGTATTTTTTCCAAAAAATATATTATGGAAAGACTGGAGATTAAAAGAAGTATAATATATATTTCAATGTATCTAGGATATTTTTAGATGACACAGTTATTTCTTAGGACAATACCTTAGCCAGACACTGATTTGGAACGCCTAATCTTTAATTTGTAGATTGGAGTGCAGGAAAGAATTCAGGTTTTAGGGAAATATGAGTTGAAATAGCAAAAGCAGACATTTCTAAAAACCAGTGTACTAAGATTCTGAAGAAATTGAACTTATTTAGATATGCTGATACAATCAAATCTGTCTTTTGAATTCCTCAGATCTTCACAATTCAAAATTGACATATTATTAAATATAAATTGAAAAATAGAATGGAAATTACATATGAAGAATGAAAGGCATAATATTAATGTTAATTTTTAATTAAAAATTTGTAGCATATATTTTATAAATAATTTTTAAAAGTACAAAAACTAATAAATATATTTCTACATATTCTAAAACTGCACTTAATAACTCATTTAATTGTATATATAAATTGTATATTTTGTGAAAAAGAATGAAGATGAAAATACAAAAGTTCTGAAAGGTAAAAGAAATTTAATTCTATGTCAAGAAATAGAAAAACAGACTTTTAAAATACTTTCTAATCTCATAAACTATGTTCAATAAAACAACAGTTAAAAGGTTCATGAATATATAGATATGTTTGGAGAGTACATTATGAAATCTGAAGGTCACTGAAATACCTCCTTGTTTTAAAAGTCAATAATGATGAATTACCTGTAATATGTTAAAAGGTAAAGCTAGATTTGTCACATTTAAATTTAAAATGAAATAAAATTGGTTAGGAATTTTGAACTTATCTTCAGGTTTTTTGGAAAGAGGACAAATGATGTTCAATATCTACAATAGATAAAAACCATGTTACAAAATGAAATAGTGTGCTAAAGAAATGATGTTAAAGACTCACCAATATGATTAATAACTGGAAATAGCAGTATTAAAACACTTGCAAAACTATCTGCTGTAGAGTCATGAATTTGAACACAAACATAGACATGTGCCAAATTAAATGAGATACACATGTGCATTTACATTCAGGGTATAAATTCAGATAGCATAAAGGCACAATTAATTTTAAAAGTAGTTATTGAAATAAAATGATTAAGGGTAGTTTGGGATTTCATTGGGGTTATTTGGGTTGTGTGAGCCTTAACTTAATCCGTGCATTAATAAAGTTTGAATATATTAACTGGATGGTAACTGTAGGCAGATAGATTATGTTGGAGGAGGTAGAGTGTTGAGGGTTTGTCTTTAGGATTTATATGCGGTCCCTGATGAGTGAAAGTCTCTCCCTGTGTCTGTCTTTCACTCTCTCTCTTTTTCTGCTTCCTGATTGTCTTGTCCTGAGCTACTTTCTTCTCCCACACCTTTCTGACTAGATGCTGTGCCTCATCTCCCACCCAAAGCAATGGAGTTAGCGTTCTATGGACTAAGACTTCTGAAACTATAATCCTAAGTAAACTTTTCCTTCTCTGGTTGTTATGTACTTTGTTTCCAAAAAAAAAAAAAAAAAAGACGCTGAGTAAAACACTTATGTACACATATAATTAATATTGGTGCAGATAAGGATATCACTACCTATCATCCACCAATCTATCTATTAATATCCAGTTGGTTGTTTATCAGGAGAATCCCAACTAATACAATTCTGCACACTGATACATGAGATTCTCGATAGTGATAACTATGGGGAGCTTATAAAATATATAATTACAGGAATCTGATTTTCCTAAAATAATAGAAACTCACTACTACACTTTTGCTACTATGTATTTAATTACATTTATTCTCTCTTGGACATGTCATGATTTACTATGTATTTCTGAGAAAATTTTCTTCTAATTTTTAATTTTTTAAAAATATTTTTATCAAATATACTTAAGTTTTACACCTTGATATTTGATATAAATATACATGGTGAAATGAAAACTTCAAGTAAACAAATTAACATTTAAATTTATCATTTCACAAACTTACTTTCATTCTTTTGATGGGAGACAATATTACCTAGATTCCCTAGAGAATTGCAACTACAATACGATATTCTTAACTATAGTGCTGATTTTCCACATTGGATCTCCAAACTCATTTATCTTGCATGTATGCAATTTTGTACAGTTTGATCTATATTTCTCTATTCTTCTAATGTTATATCCCTGGTTACTACTGTTTTACTATTTTTACATATTCAACTTTTGAAAATTTCTTCATATGACACATCATGCCATATTATTCCTTCTGTCTAAATTCTATCGTTTAGTATAGTCTCCTACGTGTTCATCCATGTTGTTGCAATTTCAGGATCTCATTTTTTTAAGTCACAAAGTATTCATATATATATATCAGGTTCTATTTACCCATTCTATATCTTGGCTATTGTGATTGATGCTGCAAAAAATATTGGGGTGCAAATATCTCTTCAACATAATGATATCCGTTTTTTTGGTTATAGATCCTGTAATAGAATTTCTGAATCATAATGTAATTACAAATTCAATTTTTAGAATAACCTTCACACTGTTTTCCAGCATAGTAAACAAATTAATATACCCATCAATAGTATGCAATGGACTTTTCTCCCTATTCTGGACAGAATATATTATCTTTCTTCTTTTCAATAATGCCATTTTAACAGATGCAAGGGAAATCTCAACTTGTATTTAAATTGTATTATTTGAAGATTAGTAATGTTGAACATTTTTCCAAATAATTTTGGTCAATTGGTCTTTTGTGAAATGTCTATTTAGGATCTTTGCCAATTTTTAATTTTAATTATTTATTAATACTATCAAAGTTTTTTTTTATTTTGTACATTAACTTCTTATCAAATACATGATCTGATATATGGTTTCCAAATATTTTGTACAATTACATAGGTTGCCTTTTCATTTTCTTAATGTTTTCCCATACTGTTCAGAGATACTTTTTTTCTTTTTCATTTTTTCTTTTCTCTTAATTTGGTACTGGGGTTTGAACTGAGGGCCACTCAGTCATTGAGCCACGTCCCCAGCCTTACTTTGTATTTTATTTAGAGCAAGGGTCTCACTGATTTGCTTAGCACCTCACTTTTGCTGAGGCAGGCTTTGAACTTGTGATCCTCCTGCCTCAGCCTCCAGAGACAGTGGGATTACAAGTGTGTATCACTGCGCCCGGCTTGTGCAGAGATTTTTCAGTCCCACTTGCTTATATTTTCCTTAATCTTTTTAAATTACTTTATTATAATAATGTATAATAGTTGGATTCATTATTCCATATTTTTATATTCACAAAACATAATTTTATCAATCTCATTCACCAGAACCTTCTCATTACCTCCTTTCCTCACTCCTACTGATCAAGATTCTATTTTGAGGGATTGTTTCTATAGTTCATTTAAGCCCTTTTTTTTCTTTTTAAAATTTTATTTATTTTACTATTACTTATTTATTTGTTATCACAGCATTATAGTTATACATTGAAGATGGGTTCATTCTGACAAAATTCTACATGTATGGAATTTGACTCATTTCATTTCAGACCCTGTTTCTCTCATCTCCCTTTCCTATCCACTCCTCCACTTAATTGATTCTCCCCTTACTCCTCCATTTATCCATTCTTGATTAATTCTTTTCACACACAAATAAAGGTGAAATATTCTGTGGTATATTTACATATGCACAAATGGAATTTTGTTGAATTCATTCCACATTTTCTTCCCTACCCCATCCTTCTTCCTCCCTGTCAATCACCTTCTACTCTACCGAGCTTCCCTATATCTTTATGATATCTGATCTCTCCCTTTCCTTCTGTTATTTTGCTCTAGATTCCACATTTGACCCTTGATTTTCTGAATCTGGCTTATGTCACTTAGCATGATATTTTTCATTCTCATGCATTTAAAAGCAAATGTCATAATTTTTTCCTTCATTATAGCTGATTAAAACACAACATTTTCTGAATCCATCATGTATTGATGTGCATCTGGGCTGGTTTCAAAATCTGGCTATTGTGAATTGTGCTGTTATAAACACTAAAGTGGCAATATCACTACATTATTCTACTTTTATTTCTTTCAGTTAAATACCCAAGAGTGGATAGCTGGGTTGTATGGTGGTTCTAATTCTAGATTTTGAGGAAACCCCATAATATTTTCTAGAGTTATTGTACTAATTTATAGTCCCACCAACAATGTATTAGTGTACACTTTTCCCTTACATCTTCATCAGCATTTGTTATTATTTTATTCTTGATACTTGTCATTCTTATTGGAATGAGTGTAGTTGACTTGCATTTCCCTGATTGCTAGAAATGTTGAACACTTTTTCATATATTTGTTGTCTTTTTGTTTTTCTTCTTTTGAGAAATGTCATTTAGTTATTTTGTACATTAATTAATTGGATCATTTGATTTTTTTGGTGTTACATTTTTTTTGAGTTATTTATATTTTGTGGATATTAATTCCCTGAGGGAGGAACAACTGGCAAAGATCTCCCCTATTCAATAGGCTCTCTCTTCATGCTCTCAATCATTTCCTTTGCTCTTAAGAAAATTTTTAATTTGGTATTATCCACTTTATTGATTTTTGTTTTTATTTCTTGAACATTAGAGATCTTGTTAGGAAATTCAGTGCCTGTACTAATGTGATCATTGTTAGCCCTGTTTTCTTGTAGCAGTTGCAATATTTTCCACCTAATACCTATGTCTTTGATCCCTTTTAATTTGAGTTTTGTGGAGAATGTGAGATAGGGACCTAGTGTCATTCTTCTAGATTTAGATATGCAATTCTCAAAGCACCATTTGTTAAAAAGGCTATCTTTTCTCCAAAATATATTTTTTGCACCCTTATAGAGTATTAGATAGCTGTAAATATGTGGATATGTCTCTGTATCTTTTATTATTTTAATTAATTTTTATTTCTATTTTGATGCCAATACCATAGTGTTTTTTTCTCCCCTAGAGAGCTGGAGATATAGTACAGAGTACTATTATTTGAGATAGTGAGATAACTCCTGCATAACTCTTCTTGCTCAGGATTGCTTTAGCTATTCTGGGTCTCTTAGTCTTCCAAATGAATTTAAGAACCATTTTGTTGTTGTTTTTGTTGTTATTGTTGTTCTACAAAGAGCGTCATTGGAATTTTAATAAAAATTGTATTGAATCTGTATACTGCTTTTGGTAGTATGGCTGTTTGGACAAAATTAATTCTGCCTATCCAAAAACATAAAAGAGATTTTTTTCATCTTCTAAGGTCATTTTTAATTTCTTTCTTCACTGATATATGGTTTTCATTGCAGAGGTCTTTCACCTCCTTGGTTACATTAATTCCACTTTTTAAAAAGTTATTGGGAATGGAATTGCTTCCTGAATTCTTTGTCTGCAGAATCATTGTTGAAGTATAGGGAAGCTACTAATTTATTATTATTGACCTTGTATCCTCCACCTTTGGTGAATTAATCACCTCTAGAAGTCTTCTGGTAGAATTTTTTGAGTCTTCTAGATATAGGATCATGTCATCTGTAAACAAGAGGATTTAATGATATAAAATGTTTGACCTATTCATTTCCTATTTGCACCCCTTTAATTTCCTACTCTTGCCTGATTGTCTCTGCTAGTGTTTTGAGAACTATATTGGATAGAAGTGAGAGTGGACATCCTTGTCTTGTTCCTAAGAAATGCTTTTCTGATTTTCTCCATTTAGTATGATGTTGGCTGTGGGTTTGCCATATACAGTCTTTATAATGTTGAGGTAAGTCTATCTATCCAGCATTTTTAACATGAATGGATGCTGAATTTTTTTAAGGTCTTTTATGCATCTATTGATTTGTTCACATAATTCTTGTCCTTAATTCTATTTATGTGCTGAATTACATTTATTAATTTGCGTATGTTGGACCAAACTTGTATCACTAGGATGAAACCCACTTGATCATGGTGCATTAAACTTTTGATGTGTTTTTGAATACAGTTTGTCAATATTTTCTTGAGAATTTTTGCATCTATGTTAATTGGGAACATTAGTCTGTATTTTTGTTTCCTTGATATGTCTTATTCTTGTTTTTCTATTAGGGTTATTATACTGATTTCATAGAATGTATTTTGGATTATTCCCTTACCTTCAATTTTATGGAATAAATTTAATAAAGACTTGAGTTAGTTCTTCTTTAAAGGTCTGGTATAACTCAGCTGAGAATTCATCTGCTTCTGGGCTTTTCTTTGTTGGAAGGTTTTTATTGTTTCAATTTTGTTACTTGATATTGGTCTGTTTTGGTTTTCTATATTTTGCTGTTTCAATTTTGGGAGGTCATGTGTGTCTGTGAATAGAAATTTGTCAATGTCTTCCAGATTTTTCAGATTATTGCAGTATAAAATTTCAAAATTGTTTCTAGTGAACACCTGGATTTTAGAAGTATGTGCGGTGATATCTCCTTGTTTATCTCTAATTTTGTTTATTTGGGTCTCCTTTCTCTTTCCAATTTTTGGCTAAGGATTTTATATCCTTATTTGTTATATCAAATTGATATTGATTCTGTGTGTGTTTTTATTTTCAGTTTCATTTAATTTGTCTCTGATCTTAATTATTTCCTGTCTTCTATAGATTCTAAGTCTTCCAATTCTAAGTCCTTGTAGTTGGATATCAGCCTATTCATTTGAGAATTCTCTATTTTTTTAACATAGGTATTCAATGCTATAAATTTTACTATTAGAATTGTCTGTCTTCCTAGTATTCCAAAGATTTTGATATGTCACATCTCTATTCTTATTTGTTTCTAAGAAGTTTTGATTTCCTCTATTATTTCATCTATGATTCATTCTTCATTTAAATTATCATTATTCAATTTTCATTTGTTTATGTGGTTTTTATTATTTTCCTAACTGTTGATCTCTAGTTTCGTTCAATTATATTCTAATAGAATGGACAGGATGGTATTAACATTTTTTTTTTATTTACTAAGACTTACATTGTGACCTAGAATATTTTAGAAAAAGTTCCATGGGCTGTTGAGAAGATAAATTTGTCTGTGTGGGGTGAACTATTCCATAGATGTCTATTAGGTACATTTGGTTCATAATATTTTTATGTAGGAAATACCTTTAATGATTTTATGTTTGGATGACCTGTCTATTGGGGATAGAGATGGGTTGAAATCAACCAGTATTACTGTATTGGGTTCTATCTGGGGGTTAATATCAAAGAATTTTTTTTCTTTTGTAATGTATTTTGGATCACTGACATTTGGAAAATCTATATTTTCTACACTATATTTTCATTTTCGATTTTTCCTTTTCTCAGTATATAGTGGTCTTCTTTTATTCTTTTGAGTATTTTTTTTTGTTTAAAATCTCCTTGTCAGATATGAAAATAGTTACTCCTGATTGCTTCCAGTTCTATTTTCTAGGAATATTTTTTTCACATTCTTTTACCTTTGGCCTCTGTGTGTATCTGCTTCAAATAAGTCTATTACAAACAACATTTTGTTGAATATTGTTTTTTTTATATATTATGCTATTCTATGTCTTATAGTTGGGAAGTTGAGACCATTTACATTTGGTGTTAATTTGGATATGTATTTATAGCTTCTTGCCATTTTGGTTTGTTTGCTACATTTCTGTCTTGATTATTATTTAATTGATTGCTCTTCTAGTGCTCTTCATTTACTTAAGAGTTTTAGGGTTTATTTGGGGAGCCTCTGTACAGTTTATCTTTGAGTATTCTTTATAATTCTGTCTTAGTAGTCATGTATTATTTTAACTTATCCTTTTTATGGAATCTTTGTATTTCCCCATTTATTTTGAGAGAGAGCTTTGCTAGATATAGCAATCTTGGCAAGAAATTGTTTACTTTGATAGGTGTGAATATCTCATTCCAGGCCTTCCTGGACTTTGGTATCTGGGTTGAAAAGTCAGAGTGAGTCTTACTGGGTTGCATAACAAGGGAACCTGACATTTTCCTCTTTCAGCTTTTAAAATTATTTTCTTATTTTCTATATTTAGCATTTTGATTATGATGTGTCTTGAAGAGGTTCTGTTTGATCTTGTTTATTTGTGGTCCTATGTCCTTCTTGTATGTGAATG
Organism: Marmota monax; assembly: GCF_021218885.2. NCBI lineage: Eukaryota > Metazoa > Chordata > Mammalia > Rodentia > Sciuridae > Marmota > Marmota monax. Next base: position 4,632,271 of record NW_026691982.1, on the reverse strand, counting down.
TCTATCTCATTTTAGTATAGATACAATGAAAGTTTTCTGTTATTATCTCACTAAAAGCATTCTTAATGCCTTGAGCTTGTACATTTATGTTCTCCTCTATCCTGATGACTCTCAGGTTTGTTCTCTTGATGTTGCCTGAGACATCTTTTATATTCTGATTATTTTATTTTACCTTTTTATTTTGTAATTAATATTCAAGTTTATATGCACTGTCTTCAAGACCTGAAGTTCTATTTTCTATGAAATATAATCTGTTGGTGATTCTTCCAAATGAATTTTTAATTTGATTCATTGTGTCTGTTTTCCAGGAGTTCTGAATTGTTTCTTTCCAATATACCTGTTTCTTTCTTTAAAGGATCTTTTATCTACTCTATTTGCTCTCTTAATTAGTTCTTGAGTATTTTATCAAAAACATTTTTGTAAGTTAACCTGGAATTTCATCCATTCAATATCTGTGTGACCTTTTGGGGAATTATGAATTTAGGGAGAGGGATTTGTCTGCCTATATTCTCATGTTTTCATAGGTATTGGACTTGCATATCAATTGGAATGGGTTCCCCTTCTTCTTTTATATACATGTTCTTTTGTATGTAGTTAACTTTCTTTGTTCTAGAACTGTTCATTCTGTGAACTTGAAGTGTCCTAATTGCTTCCCACCTCTTCTTGGAGAGAGGAGCCAGAAACAGCACTAATGTTATCAACAGATGTTTATTAAGATAAATGTCTGGTGTCTACTTTGGCATCTAATATATTAATTGCCACTTAAAAGGGATGGTGAGGTCAGCATTAAGATCAGTGCCAACAACAACAACAAAAAAAACTGAATTAGATCAGACATTAAATAGTGGGTTTCTACTAAATCATGTACTATAAAAACAATCACAAAAACTAAATGGGGTAGGTATTATGCAAATTATACAAATTTATTAAATAATAGGATTACAGTTTCTTAATTGAAGAGATAATAAGATAGTAAAGAAAGAGAAAATGTGAAACATTTAAAAATGTGAACAAAGATGTGGAAGGAGATAGTTAGCAAATGTCAACATAAACAAGGAGAAATAAATAAATAAAAATAATAAAAATGAAAGAGAAAAAGAAAGAACAAAAAAATTTGGTTACAAGTGGGAAAAAAAATGAAGAAGTTAGAATTAGAGGGATTAAAAACAAGTCAAACCAAGAATAATTGATAAATGTGTGGAAGAAAGCAATTAAAATAAAAGGAAAATCATATTAATACATGGATATATGTATTTATATATATATATTTGATCATATATACATATATGTGTATATATATATATATATATATATATATATATATATATATATACCTATATACATATTTGAACCTATGCATGGAGTAAAAATACACACACACACACACACAGATAATCATATAGACTGGATAAATATACAAAATAATAAACTGTAATGAAATATCTTTTTAAAATTAAAATTATTTTAATGTAAATAAGGGGGAATTCAGAAAAATATATATACATATATGATGATATACACATATATATGTTATATATGTGTATATCATCATATATGTATATATATGAATATACATATATAAATATAAATATATATGAATATACATATATATAAACATATACATATGAATATACATATATATAAACATGTACATATATACATATATGAATAAAAGAAAAAAATAAAAATCTTAATGTAAAATAAAATACTTATTTCTACTGAGATGGTTAAAAAAATGTTGGCAGGATGGATTTTCATTCTTTATATTGATATTGGGCTCAGTAACCCTGGGTTCAATGTTTGGAGGTCATTGAGTTCAATGTCTTTGCGTTTCTCACCTAAGCTGTTAGCTGTTGTGGATAGTAGCCAAAATTGGTTGTAGTAGCTCTCAACTTTCCATCTTCCAATAGAGGGTGGGATAGACAGTGGAGTCCTCACAAATTGTGTATCACAATAGCAGGGGTTGTACAGAGTTATAAATTAGAAATTCTAGTAGTTGGGGTTTAGTCTTAGATGACTTATGGGACTATGTATATATTTGAGATTTGTTCCACACCCCTGCTGCTGGAGAGATGCCAGGCTCTGCTTTATAACTAGATCCAGAGGTCTTTTTGGTGTTGTTGTTGTTGAAATTCTATTAACCATATGAACATAAGTGGGTTTATTTCTGGGTTCTATTTCTTTGGTCTATTTGTCTCTTCTTAAGCCAATACCATAATATTTTGATGAATATAACTTTATAAAATAATTTGAAACCAGGAAATGTGATGCTTCTGACTTTTTTTCTCCTCAAGTTCAGTCTTTTGTGACCACATAAAAATTTTGTAATTATTCTTGTTTTCAATTTTTGGAAAAACTGCCATTAGAATTTTGATAAAGATGATATTGACCAACTTTATTTCAATAATTTTTAAATTGTTTTTCTAGTGAATTTCTTTCTGAAAAAAAATTGTATAATCTGAGTAATGTTTTTGTAAATATAAATGCCAATTTGAGGATATTTAGCTCATATTCTTTGCTATTTTGTGGACAGTCACCAACTAACAATACTTCAAATTATGCTTTTTCAACTTCATGATGGTGTAAAAAAAAGTACACATTCAGTAGAAAGCATACTATGGATTTTGAATTTTATTTTTTTCCAGGGCAAGTAGCTGATGATTATGATATGTCAGAGCAGTGAGCCAAAGATCCCAGTTAGCCATGCAATGATGGGGTGAAAAAACATACTGTGCAATTTAGTACTGTGTTGCTAAGCTCTAATGTTGGATAGTTATATGTAATAACTGCATCTTCAACTTATAATATTTTCAAATTTCAATGGATTTATTTCAATGTAACCCTAACATAGGTGGAGGAACATTTACGTTTTGATTCCAATTTATCATTTTCTTTACACATTTCATTTCAAACTGTCTAATGTTGTGTATTTTATCACCAAGTTGAATACACAATCTATGACAGTCAAGGTCAGAGTGAATTTTCCTCAGTCTCAAAATTATGCCACAGTGTCAGGAAACCAACAAGTGTTTATTAAGTCATTGCAATGAGGTAGACAGCACATCACAGGGACTATGGTGCATTTCCTCCAAGAAAGGAAAAACAGTGTTCCTAAAGGATAAGAGAGCAGGGTGAGGTTTAGTTCATGTATAATTGAAATAGTAATAAGTAAAGCAAGATTGTGAGTAAAGAGGGTAGAATCAGGTCACTACTACAAATTGGCCTGAGTTCTGTTTATTTGGAAACTCTAAAGTTAAGATTGACATGGAACTTGTGGACAGAAAGCTTGAGTTTATCTGAGTTGCAAATCAAAACTGCTTTACTATATCAAAGTGACTTAGATCTTCCACATGAGAGGGTAGTTCATTCTTACTGATAAAATTTGCAATATCCAAATTTTGCTAGTCTGCAATCTTAGAGGCCAGTGCTACTTGATGATTAAGAGAGCTCTAGTCTAATGAAAGAGAATATTATCATGAGACCTTGTAACAACAGTAAGCTCTTCAGAGAAGTATTAGTTCCTGTGTGATGTGCAGCAAATTCCTCCTGAGCTTATTGTTCCAATGTGATGAATAGCTGGGCATAATTTTGTTATCCAGGTAATTTTTTTCTTTCTCACTAAGTGTATAATATGTTCCTCAACATATTTACAAAATTAATAAGGAAAGTATTTGTTAAAAAATATATAATGTTGTCTTCTAATATGTTTTGTGTGTCTGGTTAAAAAATGTAATAAATTAAGTTTAGGTTACTGTCATATCAAGATCACAATAAGAAATCAATTTAGTAGCATGTGTATTGTAAAAATTATAAACATGACAATTTCAAGTACTGTAGCAAATATGGAGCTAGTATATTATGTCTATTCATAGTTGGAGTGGAAATGATGAAATTACTTGCAATTTGATTTTTTATCACATGATATGAATATTCACATATCCCCTAGCCTCAACATACTTTTCCTAGGGATATGACAGAAAAATTATCACATTTAGAATAAATAATATATGAAATCACATTTCTAGTAGCGTCATGTCATTCAGTGCTCTATTTGTTTATTTATTTGTTTTTAAGACTCAAAAACAAGAAATAGTTTACAAGCCCAACAGTGGATAATTGTCACAAGATGGTATTCACTGTGAAATAGTACACAATACCAGATTCCTCACTGTTCTTCACTTTAAAAAAGGTTATTTTTCCTCAGAGCAATTTTACCACAGGTTCCCTCTGCACAGAATATTATTTCCACTGTTTGTCTGGGTTAATTCTTCACTGCTTTTTGGTTTGTTCTCTGTATTCATGATTTTAGAGTTCATATAGTCTGAGTATTTTAATAATTTACTCTCCATTTTCACTTATTTTATTCATGGTAGTAGCTCCATCACATTTTTATTTTTATTTATTCATCACATGTCTGAAGAGGGTCCATATTCCTTTTACTCACTGCCATATATCCCTAACAATATAGTTCCTAATATATGTGATATTTAATACATTGTTGAATGAATAAAATGATTAGAAATATATAAATGAATCAACTTTGTTGTGACATTTTGTAAATGTCTTGGGAAAGACATATTTTTGATGTTAAGTGCAAAAACTCATAAAGACAAAATATATATGACAAATATTAATTAATATACTATGCAAAGAAATCACAAGAAATTAGAAATTAGAAATTATTTCAAGGAATATAAAAATTGTTGTGAAATTTAAATTTGCTTTGTCAGTGCTATCAAATGGATGAAATGAAAACTGAATAAAAGTTTAAGATAAAATAATATAGATGTATGTGTGTATAAATTAGATGTTAGTGGATAAGTGAACATAAATAGATTTTCTGGAATAGAATGTTTTAGGGTGTTTAAATTAGGGATGTTAAGTAGCTGGGAATAGGGTAAAGTAACAGAAACCTATTCTATATTTTTGAAAGTATACTAATTAGAATTTGAGATAAATATTCTGATAAGGGCAGATCATGCAGATGATAGAATCAAAAGATGTAATGATAATTTTAAAAAAATCTTAATGTTTTTAAAACAAGTATTTCAAAACATTTCTCAAGAAGTATAATATCCAGTGTTTAAAATAAATATGAAAAATAATCAAATAAGTGTGGATGAAAAAATAAAGAAAAATTCTACATTATGGTTTGTGTCTTAAATATCCACCCCCCCAAAGCTCAGGTGTGAATGTGTGGTCCCCAGCTGATGGTGCCATTGATGTAGTTGAAAGCTTAGAAGGTGGTGTTTAGTTGGAAAGTAAAATATGTCTTTGAAAGATATACCAGGACCCAATAGTGTGTGTTCCTCTCTCTCTGCTTTTCATTTGCCATGAGGTGAGCAGTTTTGCTCTACCACATACTACTTGACATGATGTTCTGCCTCACCAGAATTCCTCAAAATAAAGCCACCATGAACTAAAACCTCGAAAATCATGATTTAATTAAATCTTTCTTCTTTTAAATTGCTTATCTCAGATATTTTGGTGCAGTGGCTCAGAGCTAATACATTCTATAAACAATATACCATGTTCAAGGGCTGTGTGTGGTGTAGCTCAGTGGTACAGCATTGTTAGTTTAAAAAAGGACTTAGCCTGCCCCCACTATCTATCTATCTATCTATCTATCTATCTATCTATCTATCTATCTATCTACTTTACTTTCCAAAATACAAAATACATATAAAATACAAGGATAAAAGATAAATATTTCTTTAAATATTTAAACATTATAATATGGCTAACATCTTTTCATCATTCATGAGTGGATAATGTAATTGAGCAACATTTGTCACATCCATCCTGTACCTTTCAGACTATAGTGTGTGTGTGTGTGTGTGTGTGTGTATATATATATATAATTTGGAAAATTAGGGTAAATTTGATTAATATAAATGGAAATATGTTTACATTAGAAAGGTTAAAGTTGTAAAATTACATTATTTCTATTTTATAGAATAATTATATACTAAACATCCTTGATATATACCTGACTTAATAAATATAGCTAATTTTTTATGATCAAAAAATAACAGCTTAAGGGGCTGGCTTAGCTGTAGAGCGCTTGCTTAGCATGTGCAAGGCCCTGGGTACGATCCTCAGCATTATGTAAAAATGAATAAAATAAAGGTATTGTGTCCAACTACCACTAAAAAATAATTTTATAAAAATACAGTTTAAAATCACTGTCATCGCTATTCCACTTTTTACTTTCAAAACTATTTTTAAAACATATTAAATATTAAATCATCCTAAATCAAACATTGTGTTAAATACATTTAAGATTATCAGACATATATACATATATTTTTATAGCTAAATATAATTAATTTACAATTGCAAATGAATTAGTCTTAAATTTAAGAAATTATCAATGTGCATATATTTTGTTAGTCATGCTAAAAATATCAAGGTATATTAAAATTGTCTTCTGATTATGCCATATATACATATGTACACATATATATTATATATGTATATTATATATTTATATATATGTGTAATATATACACACACACATAAATAGTCTACTATTGTACCAACTGAAGAATTTGACCTACCCCATATAACACTAAAAATCCAGGTGACTAAATATAGCTTTTCTATTAAAATTCCTGGGTTCACCTTCTGCCCTGACCTTTGCTCTCTCTCCTTGACATGAATTGTAATTACAATCCAGGGGATATTGGCATGCTTGCCATGTTTGACCCTTGACTCATTCTTTTCTGTAAGGGAATTAGGTTTCCAAACTATATCAGCCAGGGTCATACCTGGGCAGGAAAGAACAAATTGGGAACAACTCCTTTCTAATGAAACTATAATGCCAAACAAGTTCAAAAACAGGTTATCCTGTGAAAGAGAAGTGACTCAAAGGGCAAGAAAAACAGTACTGTTAAACACCTGTAATTTTACCCAAGTGTGCTCACACCCTTGAGATTCAGTGATCAGAGATTACTTGAGACATCAGTAATTAGAGCTATGACTATGTTTTATCTTTATGTATTTATATATTTTAAAACTTCTGTCTTTATGCATCTTTTTTCTTTAGAATATGATCTAAAATATATGTATCTTTCCAAGATGACCTACTGTTCTCTTAAATCATATCATACACTATTTTTTCCTAAATCACATTTTGATAATCACTGTATTTATTTATTTATTTATTTATTTATTTATTTATTCTTTTTAGCTATGTACAACACAAGGACACACCCTGAACTTATCAAAAAGGTATGGAACTCAACCCACTCCAATTCAATCCCCAGCACTCCACTGCAACTCCACTGATTTTGATTCAATCTATGCTACCCTTATTATAAACTAAGAAAATTTGTGCTCATAAAAAAACACCTGTATATAAATATAAACATAAACTCACACAACTTTTCAGTATGACTAAATTATACTCAATTTTTAAATTCCAAAAATATAGTTTTTATTAGTTATTCTTTTAAAAATAATATTTCTAGCCATTAAATCTTATTTACTTTTTTTTTTCTCATCATAGTTTACTGGAATAGCTTAATGAATACACTTTATTGTATTTCTAAGAATTTGGCTTTTATCTTTTTGTGCTCAATTATAGTCAAGGTATATGTTAATGACCCTTAAATTAAGAAAATATGGGCTGGGGATGTGGCTCAAGAGGTAGCGTGCTCGCCTGGCATGCGTGCGGCCCGGGTTCAATCCTAAGCACCACATACAAACAAAGATGTTGTGTCCGCCAAAAACTAAAAAATAAATATTATAAAAATTCTCTCTCTCTCTCTCTTTAAAAAAAAGAAAATATATCTTACTCCTTCATTTTATATTTATGTTACAATAAAGGAGGAAAAATGTGTTATCTGTTTACACTGGAAAGTTACATAATTTAGAGAATATTGGGGCCAAACTATGGTAGTAAAATAGTTGAATTTTGATGGAAATCTTTTATGGGCACTAAATTTAAGTATTGCATTTTAAAAAGAGAAACTTTAGCTAAGCAAGAGGACAAACATAAATATATATATATTTTTAAAGATATTTGTAAAATATTAATACTTAAATGTATATATGAAGTTCTATATTTAAGAAAACAAATCCCTTTTTAAAATGTGAAGATAAATTTGAGAGATTCTGTTATGATGTAGGTATATGGTGTTTCTCAAAAGCTCATGAGTGAGACAATTCAAGAAATTTCAGAGGGAAATGATTACATTATGAGAGTTAGTTATGACCTAAAAGTGGATTCATCCATTGAAATGGATTAACTGGGCAGTAACTATATATAGATAGAGTGTGGTTGGAGAAAATATGTACTGGGGTGTGTCTTCAATATATATATTTTGTATCTGGTAAGTGTAGCTTTCTCTCTAGGTTGTGGTGCCATGTCCTCAGCTGCTTTCCTCTGCTGTGCCCTTCCACCATGATGAGCCTTTATCTTGAGCTCAGAGCAGTGGAGTCAGCTGACCATGGACTGACCCTCTGAAACCAAAGCCTAAATAAACTTTTTCTTTCCTTTATGTTGTTTGTGTCAGGTATTTTGATCACAGTAACAAAAGGAAAAAAAAAAAACAGACTAAGCTCCAAAGTGTTCAAATAAGAGTATTCATAAACATTAGTCTACAGTATCCTCATTAAAGTTTTCTGATAAAAGTAAACTAAGTCACAAAAAGTGTAATAGTGAATAAGGGTTATTCAAATTTCTTCACTTCATAAAAGCACTAAGAAGCCAGACAAAAATTGTTTAATTCAACTTTTTCAGACTCATGCAAAGTAGACAAATGCTTGCAACAATCCAAAACAATGTGCATTTAAGAAAAACAATGAAACCATATTGAAAGCAATGAATTGCCACTGCTGTTTTGACCTTTCTTATTTCCATCTTCCCCTTCTGAGTTCAATTGTATCTTTGTAAAATAGCAGTCCATATTACTGTGGAAACCAACAGACTAGCATTCATCAACAGGGTCAGAATGATTTTGGAGTTGTTTGAAAATACTATTTCAAGAGAATTTTTTTTTGTATTAGCAGACATATTTGTACGTTCCATGATACCCACTCATGGAGGATTTTTTGTTTTTCGGGTTTTTTTGCCTTGACTCGGTGACTCGGACCTGAAACAGCCTTTTCTTTTGTAAACAAAATCAATGGAATCGTTAAACATCACAACTGCCTGTGCTGATGATACAAGGTGAGCCAAGCAATAAGCTGGCCATGTATCTTGAAAAGCTGGGAAATGAGATAATCTATTAAAACCTCTGAAGACTTCTGACATGTTCTATTAATGGAGAAGGCCATGAACATGCTTTGGGTGGTAAAAATCCTCAGGGTTGGGAGCAAGCTCAGAAAAATTCAAAATTCCAAGATCTCACCTCTGGTTGTCTTTTAGACTGCACAAGCATAAAGTGAAGACCAAGTAAGAGGACCATCTTCTTGCCCAAGTGTTGAATGCTTGCCTCAACCGGTACACAGGCAAAGAATGGGAGATTCATTATTTCCAGGCATGTAAAGAAATCTCTGTTCATTAAAGTCTAGATTCCACATATAACAATGAAATGATTAATATAAACTTTATGGAATTAGTTGATGAAAATTACTATACAAACAAAACATACAATGACATCAACAATATCAAAAAATAATATCAGGGAAGGAGTCAACAAACTCTAGGAAACAGAAATAATCTAATTTCCACATTAGGTTATTAAAAACTTCTTTTAAAAAAGAGCCCTTTTTAAAAGGTAATCCCAGTGGTTAAGGAGGCTGAGGCAGGAGGATTGTGAGTTCAAAGCCAGCCTCATCAACTTAGTGAGACCTAAGCAATTTATCTAAACCCTGTCTCTAAATAAACTGTAAAAAGAGGCTGGGGATGTGGCTCAGTGGTTGAGTGCCCAGGTTTAATTTGCAGTACCAAAAAAGAGGCTGGGTAGTGAGGGATAACAATATTGAATAATGTGTGGGAAAAAAAAAAACTCAATAAATATATTGAAACTATCACAGAGTAAGTCCAGACAGTGGATAATAATTTCAAGGAAACACATGACAATATGTTGAAAGAATTAAAGGGAAATATTAAAATGTAATCTCAAAGAAAATCTGAAACAATTTTCTCAAAAATATTTAACCAGAAATAGAATATCAATAAAGACAATAATCAATAGGATGCTACTATCACATCTATTGAGAAGAATGGTTATGTAATTTACTAAAACATGAATTTGGTTACTTTTTGTATGCTAAACCACATTTACATTCCAGGAGTGAATTCCACTTATTGTAACTTATATATTTCTTCTGTTAAGTTTCTGTGTGATGTCTGATTTTTATACTATAGTAACACTGGCATCATAGAAGTGTTCTCTCATCTATTTTTTGACAGACTTGTAAAGGTTTTGTGCTAATTCTGCTCTACATATTTGATAAAAATCATAGTGAAGTTATGTGGGAATGCTTTCTTTGTATATTGTGAAAAGTCTTATAATTAATAATTCAATCTCTTTGCAACAAGTTTATTTAAATTTAATTTTTTTTTGAGAAGGGACTTGGTAAGTTGCTGAGTCTGGCTTTGAATTTATGATCCTCCTGCCTCTGTTTTCCTAGATACTGGGATTATAGGCTTGCAACACCATACCTGACTTAATATTATTTTATTGTAGACTCAGTTTCAATAATTTGTTTCTAGGGATAAAATATGCTTGTTTAAAATATTCTTTTTCATCACTTTTACTTATGAAAAAAAATTAGTAAATTTCTCTCTCATTTTTGAGTTTAGTAATTTCAGTTGTCTTCAGCTTATTCTTGGTTTATCTAGTTAAAATTTTGCAATATCATTGATCTTTTCAAAGGAGCAATTTTTGTTTTCAGTTATTTACTCTATTGCTTTTATATTCTCTAACCATATTTTCTCTCTTATCTTTATTTTTTACTTCCTTATGTTCACCTTATCTTCTTGTTTCATAAGATAGAAAGACAGGATCTTGATTTAGCACAAAACCTTTATTATTGTTTTTTTTTAATTTTAGAATTTAAATATTATATATTTTCCTCTAAACACAGCTTTCAGTATATTCCTCAAGATTAATATTGTGTTTTCATTTCCATTGAACCTATGTTATTTTCTAATTTCCATTTTTTTTTTCAGTTGGTTACTTAGGCTTACAACATTTAATTTCCATATATTTGTGGCTTTTCCTAGGTTCGTTTTGTATTGATTTATAATTTCATTCCATGTCTTGAAATTATTATCTCCATACGCCTATGCTTTCAATTCTTAACATTTAGGAAGATTTTTTTCATGGCCTAATATATAATGTATCCTGGAGAATGTTCCATGGACACTTGAGAAGAATGTGTATCCTGCTGTTGTTTGGTGTGGTTTATAGACACATGTTATATAGATATCTGTTATTTTATGTATCCAGAATCTATTCCTTTTGGATTTTTCTAGAATTCTAGTCTTATTGAGAGAGGTACCTCAAAATCTTTCACTTTTAACTGGGCTGGGAGTACACTCCTGTTCCAGAGATTTAGGAGGCTGAGGCAGAAAGATCCCAAGTTCCAGAAGGATCCCAAATTCAAGGACAGCATGGGTAACTTACTGAGACTTTTTCTCAAAATTAAAATATAAAATAAACTAAAAGATCTGGGGATATATGTCAGTGGTACAGCAATACATAGGACCTCAAAAAAAAGTCCCACTTTCAATATTGATTTCTCTATTTCTCCCTTCGACTCTAGTCAGATTTTCTTTCCTATATTTTGTATTAGATGCCTGGAGGCATATATGTTCACCATTTTGTATCTTCTTGGTGTATTGAATTTACCTTATATTTTGTTACAAAATTGTTATTTTAAAAGTTCAAAATATATTTACTGCTCTTTAACATTATGAACATACAGATTCTAACAAACTGGGCCATTGTTCTCATTGCTTTTATGGAGGAGAAGGCCAATCTACCATTCCAACACTGATGTTACTAAATAACCTGTTCTAAAGTTACATGAGATCAAAAAATTGAATAGGAAATACGTTTACCAAAGTACTAGTCACAAAACTTTGAAATTGAACACTAAACATATTTCTAGGTTTAAGCATGTGTATTTCAATAGAACTTCAATGCAAAGTCATAATTTAGAAATAATCTCAACAAAAATAATGAATCCTGAAACAACAAAGCTGTGTAATAAATGTTTCAATTTTCTTTTAAATGCTAGGTCTACCCCCAATAAAATTTAGAAATAGAGGCCATATTTACTTCAATGCCTAAAAGACATATACTGGAAAAAAATTTAAAAAGGTAAGTTACAAGGGATTTCAGATCAGAAAACGAAGGACAGTGGTCCCACAATGACAAAAAAACAAATTAATAAACATATTGAGTTTATGCATTTAGAGATGTGAGAGAGTTCATAGGATGCACAATGGAAATTGTAACCCAGTAGAATCAAATTGTTAACCCAGTGATAACAAGGAAGCTAGAGTTCTTGGGGCAGAATATTTCAAGTATAAGACAGTTCAAAAAGGAAAATGTTGAAAATAAATGAGCACATGCATCTGAATAAACTGCCTGATATTATAAGGAGAGTATAATCATTTAGAGAACTTTTATTTTTGCACCCAGTATTTTGGTATCAAGAACCTATAACTTTCTTTCTGTAATAGTCATTTTTTTTCTATTATTCTACCATGTATAGTATGTCATATCTTTAAATATTTTTTCTATCACCTATGTATCATTTACATGTGTGTGGCTTTCCCAATAAAACTCTTAAAGGTATTAAAAATTCATTTAGCAACAACTAGCAATTGATCTTCTTTAAAGAAATTTTTTCAATAGTTAAGGGTTGCTTACTTTTAATGTAGAGTTTTGTTAAGATGTATATTTAACATCAATTAAAATATAATATGTGAATTTTAAGACACACCATAGTACTTAGCAACTGAATATCTTTTGGGTGGTAAGTCTGCACCTTTGGTTCCTTGCCGCAGTCCGGCTGGACAAAATAATCGGGAGGTGACAAGCAACTTGAAGGTTGAAGTGCGAACTGCTTTATTGCGAGAGAACTCCACTGGAACTGAACAGGAACTCAAGGTAGCCAGCACCCAAGGTAAAGGGAGCCGCTTTATTGCGGAACAGCAGAGGTATATACACCTAATTGATTACACACAGCTTGACTCAATTAGCATCATCCAGATACAGCAATCAGCCAATAAGGAATCTCCACCATCTTAATGGCTCGGTGGCGTTGCCTCACAAACCACTCCTCCTGGCAAACTGCTAGGCGCCATCTTGACTTGATTTGCAGTCCCCAACAGTTCCTCATTTGGAAATGGGTGCAATAAAGGAACCTATTCGCTAGGATTATCATGAGGATTAATAGAAATAATTTAAGAACAGTATAGGACAAAAATGTTACCTATTAATATTAACTTAGTGAGACTCTATGATGATACAATTTTATAGCCCACTTCATGTCCACAGATACATTTTTATGCTGCTCTTGGGAAGACATGTAAAACCAGATAATATGCTTGTTCATATTCTATTCCCTGAAGCTATCAGGTTTTTCCAGACTCTTCTGCACACATTTTCAAACCTTCTAAGTCATACCCCAGTTATAAGTTAAGTAGGAAACTTATTTCAATTGATTCCCAGGTAAGGTAATTGCTCTAAAATCATACCTGAATTTAGAGGAAGATATTAAACCCCTGGGAGCCATCTAATTTTGAAAAGATCTCTCTTTTTCTCTTAACTTTAACCTTTTATGTCCATTCCTTGAGTTTTGAATCTAATATTTTTCTTCAGCAATTCACAGATGATAACACTGTCTGGCTTCTCTGGTCTTTACTTGAGCCCCAAAGGTCAGACTAAAAGGCAACCGAGAATGACAGAAGAGCCACTTTAGAATAAGTATACTGTTCTCCAGACAAACAGAATGTGCCTCTAATAATTATTTCCCTCCTTTCATTCATCTGAGAAGCTCTTATTTCTCTGATTTATTGTCATCATCTTGAATTCCAGACTTTATTCACTAAAGATTGCTAATGAAATATTAGATTCAAAATTCATAGCATCTTTTAGCATATAACATTTTCTGATGACATTAAAAAAAAAAAACAAAAACAGATAGCCCATAGAATATTTTCTAATGCTAGGAACTGTTTTAGTTTACATTTGTCACTTTTTAAAAGTCTGCACAACAAATCTGATGCAGGTTTTGTGATTTAATTTTACTGAAGCCAAAATTCCTTTCAAAGGGATGATGAATTAGCCTCCTCATGAGCATCCAGGTAGCACATGGAAGAGACAGGATTCTTCTGTAAATAAGTAAATAAAAGTGGATGTTAAATTGATATTAACAGGATTTCCATGAAGAAAATATTACTTTATGTATTTTGTCTCCTAGACTACAAGAGTTTTATGTTTTGGTTTGTTAATTTTTTGTAGGATTGTATCACTGTTGTTATTTTGCAAAACAAACAAAAATTCATGATAATTAAACATAACTACAGATATGGAAAAGACGACATTCTAAAATATAAATAAAACCACTCAGAAGCACATCATCAGTTTATTTCTCTGAATAGTTTGGTAACATTTTTGTATCCCTATACTATTATGTGTGAGGGATGTTTATGATTAAAACAGTCAACAGGGCAATTACTGAGAAAGTAAGAATATACCAGGGCATGTGATGCTTCTGTGTTTATAGTTAGGTATGAGTACAAAAGTGTCACAACAATATAGCATGAATAACATAAGAATCCAGGACCAAAGTTGGTATTAAATATATAAATCCTATTTAAACCTATAAAATTAACTCAGACTTTACCTGTCTACAAGATGTTGAATTAGAAAGTAATGTCATAATTTTATTTATACCTTTAATTAAATGTCAGACTAAAGTTCACACTTGGAATTCTTGATTCCTTGTATATATCTGTGTATATCATTTTATGGGCATACATATTATTTTTCTGTACTCAAATACAGTAATAATATTTATAAATATGATTTTATGTTATATATTGATGGTATATATTCATGATAAAATAATTTAAAATTAAAAAATATCATTTACTGATCCTCTGGAAAGATAATAATTAACAGTTCTAAAGCATTCATTACTTCAAATAATCTGTAATTAAGTCCCACAGATTGGAAATGGTATTTTCTAATAATATAGGGAAGAAAATGAGGTTAAGGCAGATTTCACTTGCCTTAGCTAATATAAAAATAACATTAAGGATAATATTCTTCTAAAATGGAGTGCAAAGTACATTTTGATCATAGAATCTATTATAAAGAAAGTTAATAAAATTTAAATATACATGGTATTTGATATACAATTAATGTTATATAGAGAGGTGTCATTAGTCAAAATGATGATTTTTGTATTATTAGAGCATATATTCTATAGCAAGGTATTGAAGAAGACATTTATTAAAAGAGAAAAAAATCACCATATTTTTATTATGCTAAAAAAGAATTTCAAAAGGAAATGGTGATGTACGCCTGTAATCCTGGCAGCTAGGGAGGCTGAGGCAGGAGGATTGTGAGCTCAAAGCCAGCCTCAGCAATGGTGAGGCTCTAAGCAACTCAGTGAGACCCTGCATCTAAACAAAATTAAAAAAAAGGAATGGGGATGTACCCCAGTGGTTAAGTGCCCTTGGGTTCAATCCCCAGTAAACATGCCCCCCCCCAAAAAAAATTTTACTGTATTTCAAATCTAACAAAAAGTACATATACTGATATAAAATTCTTAAAAATAATTGAAAGTTAATTCATATAAAGAGTAGCAAATAGACTATGTAAATAATAGTAAATATTTGCCATTTACAATGAGTTTATTTCAATATTATTTACATAATATGTGCAAATCAACAAAAAATTGCCACATAGTTATGGTAAAGAAAAAAATAATTCAATCATTCAATAAAAAGAAAATTGATTTATTACTTCCATATAGTTTATTGATACTTTTTGAAATATAATTAACTGAATAAACCAAGTAAGCACCTTTTGAGCATAATTACTTACAATATAATTCATGATATGATAAATAATATACATTTTTGGTAGAGTGGGGTAGTAGGGATTGAACTCAGGGTACTCAACCATGAGGCCACATGCCTAGTCTTATTTTTTATTTTATTTAGAGACAGGGTTTCACTGAGTTGCTTACCACCTCACTATTGCTGAGGCTGAATTTAAACGCAATCCTCCTGTCTCGGCCTCCTTAACCACTGGACTAATATGCTTTTAATATTAGAAAAGGCATAATATTTCTTCTGGATTATACTATAAATCATAGGCCATTGAGTAAGATAACTCAATAAAATAAAAGTTATAAGGATTACAAAGAAAAAACTTAAATCCAAAACGTTTTTTTCACGGATGGGTTGTGTTCCCAGAAAGTACTGAAAAATGTATAGGAAATATCTAAAAATAAGTAAGTGAATTTAGCATGGTTTCTCAATACTAGGTAAAACATAGAATAAGTTCCATTTATATATTATATACTAAGTCTTAAGAAAATAAATTAAAGAAAAAATGATCTTAATACCTTAGGAAAAGTGTAAGAAATGTAGTCTAATATTTCTATTCAAAAATATAAATTATCATAATTTTAAGAAGACATAAATCAATGGAAAGACATATAATATTGATAGCTTAAATATCAATATTTCCTATTATTTCCCCACAAAAGCAGAATTATTTTTTTAAAAAAGTATTCATTTTAATAATGATTATCAATGTGATTTTTATAATATTAGTAGTTTTTATTGTTTTTTAGATCTTGACATGTTGATTTTAGAATTTATATAGACATGTATAATTCTACATAAAGCTAAAAACAATTTTGGAGGGTACAACAAATTAGAATATGTTGTTACATTAGATATGGAATTTTAACTTAGAATTATATTTAATCAAGGAATCTTGGTTATCTATGAAAGGATATACAATGTAATACAAAGAAAGTGGTATCCAAAGGCAGAAACATACAGTCTTAAGACATAAAAAGAAATTCTTGCAGAGCAGTGGGGAAAGGATGTTCTTTTAAAAATGTTTGATAGGTCAGTTTGGCATTGAAATTGAAAAGAAAAGAAACAAAACCCAGTTGGGCATGGTAGCACATGCAGGTAATCCCAGCAACTTTGGAGGCTAAGCAGTAGGGTTTCAAGTTTGAGGACAGCCTAAGCAATTTAGCTAAGTATTAAGCAACTTATCAAGACCCTGTCTCAAAATAAAAATAAATAAATATATAAAACAGGTTTGGGATATAGCTCATTAGCAAAGCACCCTGGGTACAATCTCCAGTACTGAAAGGCAGGGGATGGGGAATCCAGAAATGTGGCCCATTTATTACAGGATATGCAAAAAATCAAAACAAGTGGGGTTTGGGATCTAAATGAGAATTGTAGAGCAATAAATCTCCTAGAAGATAATACATTTTCAAAACATGCCTTCATGACCTTGTGTATGAAAAGATTTACTAGCCAGGATATAAAAAACATAAACTGTAAGATAAAATATTAATAAATTGTGTTATATTAAAATTAAGAGAATAAAAGTCAAGTTATAATGTGAGAGATTATATTTGTAACACATAAAACTGACAAAAATATTATTACCAGAATATAAATAATATCTATAAATTAATAAATAAAAGATGAAAACAGAAGAAGAAAATATTGTTCAAGAAAGGTGGAGAGTTTCTTCATAGCCTGTACATTAGGTTGACTGAAAAAAATAGTCACTTTCACTATTAATCAAAATAATATAAATTAATATCACAGTATGAAATTACTACACATTTATCAGAGTGACTAATGTTTTAAAAATTGAGTGTATTGCTCAGTGGCTGAGTTATTGTCATTCATGTCTGAAGCCCCAGAATCTTAACAAAAAAGAAAAAAAATGGGGAAAAAAATCAAAGAGTATATTAAGAAGCATATGAAACAATGGGAAATAAAATGAGAGAAATTGCATTTGAAATTATTACTTTGGAAAACAATAAGAAATTATTAACAAGGAAGATGGCATTACATTATCAGATGATGTTGCTATAAATATATTCTAGTGGTTGTGGCAATACACCTGGCTTTTTCCTAAGTTTTCTTCTTTAGATTTAGTAAATACCACATGTAGTTATGTTCAATGAAAACGTTATATTTTCTTAACCTAATAAAAAATTATGTCTAAAATTTATAATAAAATTAATAATCAGAGATTTATTTTAATGTAACAGTTATTACCTATTAAAGTTTAAGCCAAATGCAATTCTTACATTCAAATGCACACATGCATCTTGACACATAAATGAGTCAAGACAATGATTACAAGCAGATTATCTGGCTACACTTAAAATGTTACAAAACTTTCAGTCAATATTTAAGAAATAGTTAAGAACTTTAGCAAATTTTTGCTAGATAAATGGTCAAAACAACACCATTATTAAAGGGGGAGGAGATCTAACAAAACTTTTTAAGATTTTTGTTTGTCTGTGTTTGTTAATTTGCTTGTTACTTACTTGTTATCTGAAGAAACAAAGTAAGAAATTTTAGTTAGAAAAATAAGCAAAAGTGAAATAAAAAACATAACTATTTACAGATGGTTCAGAAAATGTGGAAGACATTTTTATAATGCTTAAACATTATTCAAAGAAGACTTAAATAAATGAACAAGAACATAGTAAATGTACTTCAAATTAATCTACTTATTAAATCCAGTTCCTGCCAAAAGCACAAAAGTTTTACTCCAAAAGTTAATACAAAATTCATCATGTGACAATAACAGAAGCAGTTCTGAAAAGAAACTGGAAGCAATAATTTCCAATTGATTCTTCCAGATAATTGATATAGAACAGATAAATGGTAAAACAGACTGATATTTCTTCAGAAATAACCTAAAGTGGAACAAAAATAAACAGAATAACTTATGAATATAGTTTTATCTATCTAGGAAATTGGCATATTAGAATTGACATGTCATACCAGTGAGGAAATGCAGGGTAATATAAGAAATAGGAACATATGGAAGCATATATGGTGAAAATATGAAACAATTTTATATTTAAACCCATTTGTAAAAGCAAAAACAAAATTAATGTATACCAAATACAAAGAGATAAATAAGAAACAAATGATGGTATCAAAATGTAGGTATATATTTTTGCATCAAGGCAAAAGATTCATGGAATGCATAATTAAAATTAAAATCAGGGATCCAACATGGTGGCGAGAGGGGAGGCAGAGCTTTCAGTACCTCCTCAACAACGGGGTCAGAGAGACGCATGGATACGCTTAGATTCCACCTGCTGAGAAACTCCTAGCAAAATTCCACTAAAGAGAGACCGGCCGGGAATCGGTAGGATTTTTGGAGGTGACAGTTTGCGCTAGACGAGTGAATCTCCACCACGCAGCGCAGAGGTCCAGACCCGCCAGCCGCTGCCCGCTCGACTCGGCGACTGTCGGCTGCCTGCACTCGGCCCCCGCGTCAGGGCGGATAGCCTCCAAGGCGCAGCGCAGCAGGAGCGGTGCAGGGACTCTAGGAAGAGGTCTCTCACCAAGCCTTCATGAAATAGCGAACCGGGAGCTGAAACCAACCAGAGACAGATCAGTCCCACCCCTCCCTCCTGACACTCCGGCAAGGAGCCTGGGGCCCGCCATAGCAGAGAGGTGATATCACCAGAGTTCCCCCGACAGAATTCCTTCCCAGCGGAATCCACGTTAGCAGGTGTGTGACTCCCACCCCCTCCAGATACAAGCAGCCAGGAAACCTCGGGAAT
Source organism: Marmota monax (assembly GCF_021218885.2). Taxonomy (NCBI): domain Eukaryota; kingdom Metazoa; phylum Chordata; class Mammalia; order Rodentia; family Sciuridae; genus Marmota; species Marmota monax. The sequence continues at coordinate 4,612,492 of NW_026691982.1, read as the reverse complement.
CTCTCCGGGGGCATGTCTGTAGGGAAGCAGAGGGGATTCCAGATCCCCACCTCCCCTTAACACCAGCGGCGACACCCAAGATCTTAGCCGCCAGTTTCTGGGGGCATGCCCACCAAAGGGGTCCGGAAAAATTAAACTGTTGGTTCCCAGATCACCCCACCACAGCACTGGGGCTTAGATGAATGACAGAGAGGGTGTTCATCTTTAGGGATATAGGACACGCGGTGGGGCTGCAAGTGTAATCAGATCCTTGGGGAACCGCCTCTGGTGAACAGGACCTGGCTGGCTGGCTGGGAGGAGGAACAGGGGGAGGGGCCGGATAAGTGAAAGGGCTCTGGACTAACAGGATTGAGAGACTCCCAGGAGCCACCTTACAGGGATTTCTGTCAGCACATAGAGGGTAGAAGCTCGGCTCAGAGGGCACAGCTCTGCCTATTGGAAGAGAAGAAAATGGGATTCAGCAATAGAACAGGGGATGCCAGCATGGCAGAGATCTGATGTCATCGGAGAGCGGCCGAGGAGAGAACTTCATCGGTGCCAGCGGCGACGGAAACAGTTGGTCCCCTGGTAGGGAGGGTGAGTCACAGATACCTGAGTCTCTCTCGCTTTGTCATCGAGCCAGAGGGGAGGAGCGGGGCCGCCGCCCGTGCCCGCAAGGTAGGCAGACCTGCGACCAACCTGCAGATCAGGCCCAGCGGTCTGCAGGCGTGGTAGGAGGGGCAGGGCAGAGCCGCCGCCCGGGCCGGCAAGGTAAGCAGACCTGCGACAGACCGGAGGATCAGGCCCAGTGGCCTGCCAACGTGGTACACACTTCACCCCAACTGGAGTAGGGGCAGAGCAGAGCCTTCGCCCGCGCCCAGATCAGGCCCAGCGGCCCGCCTGTGTGGTGGTCAAGTGACCCCAATTGGAGTGGGGGCGGAGCGGAACTGACACCCGTGCCCGCAAGGTGGGCAGATGGGTGACCAACCTGCAGATCAGGCCTAGCGGTCCCCGGGCATGGTAGGAGGGGCAGGGCAGAGCCTTCGCCCCCACCTGTAAGGTAGGCAGACCTGCGACAGAATGGTGGATCAGGCCCAGGGGTCCGCGGGCGTGGTAGACACCTCACACCAATTGATGTCCCGCACCTGCAAGGGAGACTTTTCAACTATACAAGAGCAATATAAATATATAGGGGGGGAAAAATTTCAAAAACATAGCAGTTTCACCAAGAAGAAAGAAACGCAAGCAGTATGAAAAGACAAGGAAAAAAGGACTACAAGCAATGCAGGTCAACTCAACTTTAGAAGAGGTAACAGCTGCAGCAGATGAAATGTCAGATAAAGAATTCAGGATATATATGCTTCAGATGATCTGGAGTATCAAGGAAGACATTAGACAGCAAAATCAGACAATGAAAGATCACTTCAACAAGGAATTACACAAACAAATCCAGGAAGCAAAGGATCAACTATACAGGGAGATAGAGGTTATAAAAAACAAACAAACAGAAATCCTAGAAATGCAGGAAGCAATAAGCCAACTTAAAAACTCAATTGAGAATACTACCAGCAGAGTAGAACACTTAGAAGATAGAACATCAGACAATGAACAAAGTATTTCAACTTGAAAAGAACATAGACAGCTCAGCAAGACTGTTAAGAAACCATGAGCAGAACATCCAAGAAATATGGGATAACATTAAGAGACCAAACTTAAGAGTCATTGGGATACAGGAAGGTATAGAACTCCATACCAAAGGAATGAGCAATTTATTCAATGAAATAATACGAGAAAACTTCCCAGACTTGAAGAATGAGACAGAATCCCAAATTCTAAAAGCCTACAGGACGCCGAATGTGCAAAATTATAAGAGATCCACACCTAGACACATTATAATGAAGATGCCCAACATACAGAATAGGGAGAGAATTTTAAAAGCTACAAGAGAAAGGAAACAGATTACATTTAGGGGCAAACCAATCAGGATAACAGCTGGTCTCTCAACACAGACTCTGAAAGCTAGAAGATCCTGGAATAACATATTTCAAACACTGAAGGAAAATGTGTTCCAACCAAGAATTGTGTATCCAGCGAAATTAAGCTTCAGGATGGAAGATGAAATTAAAACCTTCCACGACAACAAAAGTTAAAAGAATATGCAGCTAGAAAACCATCTCTTCAAAACATCCTTGGCAAAACATTACAGGAAGAGGAAATGGAAAATAACAATGAAAACCAACAGTGGGAGGTAGGACAGTAAAGGGGGGGGGATAATCAAAGAGGAAAACAAACCATGTTTAGTAACATAAATAAACAAATATGGCTGGAACAACAACCCATATCTCAATAATAACCCTAAATGTTAATGGCTTAAACTCACCAATTAAGAGACACAAGCTAGTAGAATGGATCACAATACAAGACCCAACAATATGCTGCCTACAGGAGACGCATTTGATAGGAAAAGACATACATAGGCTGAAGGTGAAAGGTTGCGAAAAATCATATCACTCATATGGACTTCGGAAACAAGCAGGAGTGTCCATACTCATATCAAATAAAATAGATTTCAAGCCAAAGTTAATCAAAAGGGATAAAGAGGGACACTACATACTGCTTAAGGGAACCATACACCAACAAGACATAACAATCATAAATATATATGCCCCCAAAAATGGTGCAGCTATGTTCATCAAACAAACTCTTCTCAAGTTCAAGAATCTAATAGACCACCATACAATAATCATGGGAGACTTCAACACACCTCTCTTGCCACTGGACAGATCTTCCAAACAAAAGTTGAATAAGGAAACTATAGAACTCAATAACACAATTAATAACCTAGACTTAATTGACATATATAGAATATACCACCCAACATCAAGCAGTTACACTTTTTTCTCAGCAGCACATGGATCCTTCTCAAAAATAGATCATATATTATGTCACAGGGCAACTCTTAGACAATATAAAGGAGTAGAGATAATACCATGCATCCTATCTGATCATAATGGAATGAAACTGAAAATCAACGATAAAAGAAGGAAGGAAAAAGCATACATCACTTGGAGAATGAACAATAGGTTACTAAATGATCAGTGGGTTATAGAAGACAACAAGGAGGAAATTAAAAAATTCTCAGAGATTAATGAAAACACAGACACAACATATCGGAATCTATGGGACACATTGAAAGCAGTTCTAAGAGGAAAATTCATTGCTTGGAGTTCATTCCTTAAAAAAAGAAAAAACCAACAAATAAATTATTTCATACTTCATCTCAAAATCCTAGAAAAAGAAGAGCAAAACAACAGCAAAAGAAGTAGAAGGCAAGAAATAATTAAAATCAGAGCTGAAATTAATGAAATCGAAACAAAAGAAACAATTGAAAAAATTGACAAAACTAAAAGTTGGTTCTTTGAAAAAATAAACAAAATCGACAGACCCTTAGCGATGCTAGCGAAGAGAAGAAGAGAGAGAACTCAAATTACTAGCATACGGGATGAAAAAGGCAATATCACAACAGACACTTCAGAAATACAGAAGATAATCAAAAATTATTTTGAATCCTTATACTCCAATAAATTAGAAGATAGTGAAGGCATAGATAAATTTCTTAAGTCATATGATCTGCCCAGATTGAGTCAGGAGGATATAGACAACCTAAACAGACCAATATCAATCGAGGAAATAAGAAGAAACCATCAAAAGACTACCAACTAAGAAAAGCCCAGGACCGGATGGGTATACAGCAGAATTTTACAAAACCTTTAAAGAGGAACTAATACCAATACTTTTCAAGCTACTTCGGGAAATAGAAAAAGAGGGAGAACTTCCAAATTCATTCTACGAGGCCAACATCACCCTGATACCTAAACCAGACAAAGACACTTCAAAGAAAGAAAACTTCAGACCAATATCTCTAATGAACCTAGATGCAAAAATCCTCAATAAAATTCTGGCGAATCGGATACAAAAACATATCAAAAAAAATGTGCACCATGATCAAGTAGGATTCATCCCTGGGATGCAAGGCTGGTTCAATATACGGAAATCAATAAATGTTATTCACCACATCAATAGACTTAAAAATAAGAACCATATGATCATCTCAATAGATGCGGAAAAAGCATTCGACAAAGTACAGCATCCCTTTATGTTCAAAACTCTAGAAAAACTAGGGATAACAGGAACATACCTCAATATTGTAAAAGCAATCTATGCTAAGCCTCAGGCTAGCATCATTCTGAATGGAGAAAAATTGAAGGCATTCCCTCTAAAATCTGGAACAAGACAGGGATGCCCTCTCTCACCACTTCTGTTCAACATAGTTCTCGAAACACTGGCCAGAGCAATTAGACAGACGAAAGAAATTAAAGGCATCAAAATAGGAAAAGAAGAACTTAAATTATCACTATTTGCAGATAATATGATTCTATACCTAGCAGACCCCAAAGGCTCTACAAAGAAACTATTAGAGCTAATAAATGAATTCAGCAAAGTGGCAGGATATAAAATCAACACGCATAAATCAAAGGCATTCCTGTATATCAGCGACAAACCCTCTGAAATGGAAATGAGGACAACCACTCCATTCACAATTTCTTCAAAAAAAAAATAAAATACTTGGGAATCAACCTAACAAAAGAGGTGAAAGACTTATACAATGAAAACTACAGAACCCTAAAGAGAGAAATAGAAGAAGATCTTAGAAGATGGAAAAATATACCCTGTTCATGGATAGGCAGAACTAACATCATCAAAATGGCGATATTACCAAAAGTTCTCTATAGGTTTAATGCAATACCAATCAAAATCCCAATGGCATTTCTTGTAGAAATAGAGAAAGCAATCATGAAATTCATATGGAAAAATAAAAGACCCAGAATAGCAAAAACAATGCTAAGCAGGAAGTGTGAATCAGGCGGTATAGCGATACCAGACTTCAAACTATACTACAGAGCAATAGTAACAAAAACAGCATGGTACTGGTACCAAAACAGGCGGGTGGACCAATGGTACAGAATAGAGGACACAGAAACCAATCCACAAAACTACAACTATCTTATATTTGATAAAGGGGCTAAAAGCATGCAATGGAGGAAGGATAGCATCTTCAACAAATGGTGCTGGGAAAACTGGAAATCCATATGCAACAAAATGAAACTGAATCCCTTTCTCTCGGCATGCACAAAAGTTAATTCAAAATGGATCAAGGAGCTTGATATCAAATCAGAGACACGCCGTCTGATAGAAGAAAAAGTTGGCTACGATCTACATACTGTGGGGTCGAGCTCCAAATTCCTCAATAGGACACCCATAGCACAAAAGTTAATAACTAGAATCAACAAATGGGACTTACTCAAACTAAAAATTTTTTCTCAGCTAAAGAAACAATAAGAGAGGTAAATAGAGAGCCTACATCCTGGGAACAAATCTTTACTCCTCACATTTCAGATAGAGCCCTAATATCCAGAGTATACAAAGAACTCAAAAAATTAGACAATAAGATAACAAACAACCCAATCAACAAATGGGCCAAGGACCTGAACAGACACTTCTCAGAGGAGGACATACAATCAATCAACAAGTACATGAAAAAATGCTCACCATCTCTAGCAGTCAGAGAAATGCAAATCAAAACCACCCTAAGATACCATCTCACTCCAGTAAGATTGGCAGCCAATATGAAGTCAAACAACAACAAGTGCTGGCGAGGATGTGGGGAAAAGGGTACACTTGTACATTGCTGGTGGGACTGCAAATTGGTGCAGCCAATTTGGAAAGCAGTATGGAGATTTCTTGGAAAGCTGGGAATGAAGCCACCATTTGACCCAGCTATTCCCCTTCTCGGTCTATTCCCTAAAGACCTAAACAGAGCATGCTACAGGGACACTGCTACATCAATGTTCATAGCAGCTCAATTCACAATAGCAAGACTGTGGAACCAACCCAGATGCCCTTCAATAGACGAATGGATTAAAAAAATGTGGCATTTATACACAATGGAGTATTACTCTGCATTAAAAAATGACAAAATCATAGAATTTGCAGGGAAATGGATGGCACTAGAGCAGATTATGCTAAGTGAAGCTAGCCAATCCCTAAAAAACAAATGCCAAATGTCTTCTTTGATATAAGGAGAGTAACTAAGAACAGAGTAGGGACGAAGAGCATGAGAAGAAGATTACATTGAACAGGTATGAGAGGTGGGAGGGAAAGGGAGAGAAAAGGGAAATTGCATGCAAATGGAAGGAGACCCTCAGGGTTATACAAAAGAACATACAAGAGGAAATGAGGGGAAAGGGAAAAATAATACACGGGGGAGAAATGAAGGTCAGTAGAGGGGGTAGAGAGAGAAGAGGGGAGGGGAGGGGAGGGGAGGGGGGATAGTAGAGGATAGGAAAGGTAGCAGAAAATGACAGTCACTAGTATGGCAATATGTAAATCAATGGATGTGTAATTGATGTGATTCTGCAATCTGTATATGGGCTAAAAATGGGAGTTCATAACCCACTTGAAGCAAAGTGTGAAAGATGATATATCAAGAACTATGTAATGTTTTGAACAACCAACAATAAAAAACAAAACAAACAAAAAAAAAACAAAGTACATGTATGAAGACACAAATTGGGTGTCAACATACTTTATATACAAACAAGATATGAAAAATTATGCTGTATACATGTAATAAGAATTGTAATGCATTCAGCTGTCATTTATTTTTTTTTAATCAATAGAAAAAGAAAAATTATCATGTGGTTAGTGTTGATTTCATATCCCCACCCCACAGAATCACTGGAATGCTGAGCAGGCTGTTCTATCCATTAGATGCCTAAGTCAATGAGACCCTACAAAAAAGTTGAAAATGGAATGAAAAATTAATTGGTTTTAAAATGAGAAAATTAAACTACAAATCTGAAACTCTTAATAAGTTCAATAAAAGGTCTATAAATGTAAAAAAAAATAAAATTAAATTAAAAACAGTGTAAATGTGAAAACTGAGAATATCAATACAATGAAGTTAAGATTTTCTTTTCTTTTTTTTTAAAGAGAGAGGAGAGAGAGAGAAAGAGAGAGAGAGAGAGAGAGAGAGAGAGAGAGAGAGAGAGAGAGAATTTTTAATATTTATTTTTTAGTTATTGGAGGACATAACATCTTTGTATGTGGTGCTGAGGATTGAACCCGGGCCTCACGCATGCCAGGCGAGTGCACTACTGCTTGAGCCACATCCCCAGCCCAAGTTAAGATTTTCTTAAGAACAAAACTCTATGCATATAATAATGTAAAAGATTTAGTGAAAAACCTTTTTGTTATGTCGTATATTTTTATTGGTTCTTTTTTTATACATGACAGTAGAGTCCATTTTGATAAAATTGTACATGCATGGAATATAGTTTTCTAATTAGGTCCCCACTCTTGAGGGTGTACATCATGGTGGGATTCACTGTGGTGTATTACATATGTTCATAGAAATTTATGTCAGATCCTTTACACAGTCTTTCCTATTTCATTCTGCCTTCCTTCCTTCATTGCCCTTTGTCTAATCCTCTGAAATTCTATTCTTCCCCTGGGCCCCCCGCACACAGCTTCCACATATTGCGTTTTGATTTGGGGGGATTATCTGAAATATGAAATGTTTTTGTTGTTGTTCTTGGGATTTAACCCAGGGCTGCTTAACCACTGAGCTACCTCCCCAACCATTTTTATTTATTTACCTTAATTTATTTTGAGACAGGTTCCAGCTAAATTGCTTACAGCTTCACTGAATTACTGAGGCTTGCCTTAAACACTCAATCCTCCTGTTCAGCCTCCTGAGTCACTGGGATTACAGGTATGTGCCACCACATGCTGCTGAATTAGTTTTAATGTCTACAAAATATGAATTGCTATAATTTGTAAAATAAATATTAATAATCTATCAGAAAAAAAAAACACTGATGATGAAAAAATATTTACTAAAGACCTCATTCAAAGTCAAAAAGTGTATTTGAAAGTGTATTTGGAGAATAAGATTTGTACCCATTCACTCTCCCCTGTTCCTGAGGAAAGGGTAAATGGATGGGTTATTTTAAGTCACAACTCTGAAGTAAATACAATTGTGATACATCTTGAGGTGAACAGAGATATGGTAATGCAAACTTAGGAAATTTAACCTGATGATTGCTTACAAAATTAAAGTATGGTAGTTGAAACTACATATAGGGTAGTTAAATAAGGTGATATATTTTCAAGCTGTTGATATTAATAGCATGATTTATGAGAGAACACCTGAGAACAGAAATGTAATGGATCCTGGGTTCTTTATATTTGTGTGATGAAAAGAATCTGGCACCTGACTATGTATGGCAAAGATAAGACCCTGAAGAGCAATTCCAGGTTCCTCATTTGGGTAGTAAGGACTATGGTCTACTGGAAGGAGATATATGGACTTAAGAAGAATTATATTCTTCCTTCAACAGTTAAAGTCTTTTAATTGTAGAAAACACTAATGTTTTAAACTGTTTCACTCTCCATTGGTTATCTTTGTAGCCCCATAACTTAATGGATATTTTGAAAGGGGCGACATTTTCTGAAGCATACCACGGAAATGAGGGTATCATTGGTTAAAATAATAGATTTGTACATATGGTAACTACAACATGAATAGCTCAAATCATAAAAATAAAAATAAACACAAATCTCTTTCTTTGTCCTTAAGAGGAGTTCTAGAAATTATTCGGGTTTTCAAATGGCTTTTAACTATTATCATTTATGATATCCGTCACATGAAAAAACATTAAAGATTTTAACTATTTTTAGACACATAATTTTATTGAATTAGTATATCTGTAATTACTCAAACATACTTCTAAAGGTAAATATCTGTTCAATTTGATGGTTATGCCATTGATGGCATTTAAAAAAATATGTTTGAGTCTCTTTCTCTTTTTGACTGTCTCACCATTTTGATAGAAAATACTGAAGCACATTTGTGAAAAACAGAACAGTAATAATGTAGCACACAGCCACATTTATCTAAAAAAAAACTTCAAAGACTAGCCATTTTCTTAAGAAACTCTGCCAAATAAATCTTTCAGAATATTTCTCTTAGACATGATTTGGGGAGGAGGAAGCTTTCATTTATGTGGCAGTAGCTGATGATTTGAGAAGTTAACACCACACAATTTATTGCAGATGCATTTTGATTTTCTGGGAACTAATGACTACTCTTTGCCTCACAGCTCTTCTTTTTAAGAAATCAATCCTATCAAAGTATACTCTGTTGCCTTAGGAGATTACCTTCACTTATTGCCAGGAAAGTCAAGTGAAATTTTTGTATTTGTATGTTCATTTTTGTAAACGGGTCTTGTGAAAGATTGATATGGAGTTTTTATCAAGTCAGAACATTCATTTTCTCCCCCAATTATTCTTTCCTCTTTCATTTTTAGCTCTTTTATTATCTCTAAGTCTTGTTCCTTCTGCATCCCAATGTGTTTTTATACTGGAGGGCTGAATTATATGAATAGAGAAATTCAAGACATAGCAGGTGCCAAAGAAAATCTTTATGAACTGAGGATGCCTTTCATTAGGTGTGGAAAAAATAAAAAATTCCCTTCTTCTTGACGTTGCTGTTCTTTCTATAAGCTATTGAATTATGGTACATTCAATATAAAATATATCTGATAACAGACCTCAGCCTGCAGTAGGAACTATGAATTCATGAGGAAACATTATTTCATCCATTATTGTCTAACTGTATGTGACTTCTTTTACAAGCAAATTTGTAAAATGTTTCAAGTGAAATTTTGGCCACTCCAAGGTTGAGTCACATGATTTGATCCTATGATAAAGGACTCTTTTAATAGAAAAAAGGATCTTTGTATTTTCAAAATTAAGAGATCCACTATTTCTTTCAGTCTTGAGGATTATATGAATTCTTGAGTATGTTATCATCTATTAATGCTGAGATAAAATGGTACACAAGTTTTGTCACAATGTTTAATTTTACACATCCCATGTATTAGTTTGATACACATACATATGAAGTTTTACAATCATACTTAAATAATTCATTTTATTTTATTTTTTAAGGACTAATCATTATAATGTGAGGACACTAAACAAAATCTATGCTATTTGTCAAATAATAGTTTAATTAGTTTAAATTCTTATTCTATATTCTATTTTGAAAGCACAATAAATTTTATCCATAAAATATATTTTTAAATAAACAGATTTAAATAATTATATGTAAATTAACTGATGTCAGTTCATATAACCCTTAAGGTCATATCATACAAAGTCTTTGTTTTGACTTTCTACTGCCAGTCCCAAATAAATGTATTAAAATTCCAAGGGTGAAGTCTCTCTTACTGTTTGTTTTAGCCTCTACAGAAATTTAAACTTATAGATTTTTTTATTAATTTGTATTTTCCTTATAAAATATATCTTTGAAACTCTCAAGATATTACTAACATTATCCTAAAATTATTAAGTGTGATATATGTGTATATTGCAATGGTTAAAATAAACATCACAAGTATAATTATTTATTTATACCTATAACATGACAAAAATGTAACATTGTTTTGGATAAGGTTACTAATTGAAAAAAGTTAGTAGCTTCACATTGTTATACTTTCAGAGAAATTACTCACAATATTTATGATTGCAACGATTACAACTACTTCTAACATTATTCCTTAATGGTAGGCAGTGGCACTGTATAAACCAGGTGATGGGTAAGAAGGAATTGACAACATGATTTACAGATTCAATTTAACTTAATTCAACATTTGTATATGAAGTATTTTTGATATTTTGGTATAGTAATAAATTATAATGTTTATTCAGTATGCTTTATTTTGGAACTGGACTGATATGATCTAATTTCATTTTCATAGCAATATTATGAGCACTATATTCTGACATATTTATCTTAGTGAAAACAAACAAACATAAGGCTTAGAAGGAAAAGTAATTTGCTCAAGATTACTTATCTAGCAAACAGGCTGAATTCTTAATCTTTCATATGAATCTAGATACTGTGTAAGGCATTTTAGATAGCAATTTAAAAAATAAACTCGCTGTCTTTCTTTCTTGTTTTTAGAAATAGTTGAAACATAGAGACAATGAACTTAGTTTTGTGTTTAAAAATTTTGAAAACAAATACCTTAAACCTTTATAAGTAGAATTAAAAAGAGGCAAAAAGGGTGAAAAAAGGATTAAAATTATAAGCAAGTTTAAATTTTTGAAAGTCTAGATGAGTCTTATTGAAGAAGAGACACAATCCTGAGTAATGATAAATTTACATTCTATATCAGGTATAAAAGCATGCGCAGGTAATAAAGGATAAATGTCACAGGAATTGAGCTATTTTTGTAGTATGAATAGTCAGGCAGTTAAATTTGCATTCTATATGAAAATAACTAAAATTGTAAGATTAATTTTTAAAAATCATAATCACACAAGAAAGAAATAAACAATAAAATGGCATTTAGTATTGAAGACTTGGAAAGCTAATGTAGATTAAATAGTATTTCAAATCTAAGTAAAGAAAGTAAATAGTATTTCAACTCTAAGTAAAGAAAGATACAAAAATACTGAATGTAAAAGTTAATTTTGAACAGGGAGTACTTGTCAAACTAGTAACTTGAGCCTTACATAGGAAATAAAGGTATCCTTGACCAACAAAGGAACCTAATAGTCAAATCCCTGGTTTTGGGTAAACCAGAAGTAAATGTCCTCCATTCCCATGAGCCCAGTAAATGCAAAAGGAGTTGCTTTAATTGCCACTAAGCCCAGAAGAAGCAAAGCAACAGTAATGTCTGATGAGTTCCAGCAGTATCTACCCTGGTCTTGACTGGATATGCATATAGTACACAGCCATGTTTTATTTTCATATCCATTTAGACACTTTATGCTTTTTCAGTGTATTGATTAATTCAATTATCTACAATTATTATAAAGAAGAATCTTTCCACATTACCATTTTTGTCAATTGTTTGTTCTGTGTCTTATAGTTACTTTGTACCTAGTTTTATTCAGTTTGTTATTGCTGTGACCAAAAGACTTGACCAAAAAAAAAAAAAGAAAGAAAGAAAGAAAGAAAGAAAGAAAGAAAGAAAGAAGAAGGAGGAGGTGAAGGAGGAGGTGGAGGAGGAGGAGGAGGAGGAAGAGGAGGAGGAGGAGGAAAAAAGAAACAAAAAACAAAACTTACAGGAGGATATGTTTACTTTGCATCACAGTTTCAGAGATTCAGTCATTTTTGGTTGGCCTTCTCCATAACTGTGGGACCAAGGTGAGTGGTAACAGGATGGCAGTAGGGCATGGTGGAAGACAGGTGGTCAGTTCCTGATAGTCAGGATGCAGAAAAAGGTTACAGGAACTAAATATAAACTCCAAAGGCTTAACTCCAGTGACTTCCTACCTCCAATCACACCTCATCTGCCTACAGTTATCACCCAGATAATCCATTGAAGAGAATTATCTGATAATCAGATCATTTTCATAATCTGATAATTTCACCTCTAAACATTCTTTCATTGTCTCACACAAGCTTTTTAGGGGAAACACTACATATTCAAAGCAAAATATACCTTTCTCTTCTTTCATGGAATTCATGTTTTGTTCACTTTAAACTTTCATTTCTTTCTTGCTTTCATTCTTTGTTTTTGTCATATAATCTCTTTCTCCTTCTCATTTTCTTTTGTATCTTCTGTAGTTATTTTCTTTTGTAGTTGTTATGGTAATTATATAAATTGTTGTACAGTTATAACGACATATTTTAAGCCAATAACATGTCAAATTTAATTCTATATAAGCCTCTCCTTTATATTTTTTCACACACATACTTTAGTTATAAAGGTTACAAATTATGTCTTTTTTAAAATTCTGTTTTAATTAACACATTTTTCGAGTTATACTTCTGCTTTTAGATTTGAACTTCATACAGTAATTTAATGTGATCTATTCATCATCAGTTCATTACAGGAATTGTAGCTGTCTCTAAATTCACTTACTTGACACCTTTATTTTCTTCATATGTTTTCATATTATTATCTTTGATTCATTTCATTTCACTTTGAATATTTCCTTCAGTAGGTTTAGAGGTAATGCCTCACGTATCTTTTTTTTTTTTTTCGGTTAACTGGCAAGCTATTTCTTCTTCACTTTTGAAATATAATTTTACTGGAGATAATATTCTTGGTCAGCAGTTTTTGATTCCATTAAGTTACAATATCCTCCCATTCCTTTCTGTCCTGTGATGCTGTTAAGAAATCTATTAATGTCTGTTAAAGGGAGCTCACTTGTACAGCATGTGTATGTTATTTCTGTTGCTTATCAAATTACTTTTTCTTTGACTTTTAGCAGATTATAACATGTTACTATATCTGTTTTGGGTTTATACTAATTGAAATTTTTCACATTCTTGAATTCATACTCCATCTCCACCTTCAGATTAAGGAACTTTGGGTCATTATTTATTCAAGTGAGCTCTTTTTCCCTTTTCTTTTCTCTTTGGATCCTTATAGACCCCAAATCTAAAAACTTATCTGCTTGATGTTGCCCCACTGTCCCTTAAACTTTCTTACATCTCTTCACTATTTTTATCCTGTTTGTTTCTCTAGGCAGATTTCAAATGACCTGACTTTAGAGTGTGCTGATGTTTTCTTCTGTTTAATAAAGACTCCTGTAGTTATGTACCTGTAGTTAATATTTGATTCAGTTATGGTATTCTTTAACTACATAATTTCAGTTGGTTACGTTTTATAATATCTGTCTCTTTGTTGATAATCTCATTTAGATCATTCATTGTGTTTTAGTTCTTCAGTGCTATAATCAAAATACGTGAGAAGAACAACTTTGAATAGGAAAAGTTAATTTTGGCTTACAGTTTTAGAGGTCTCAGTCCATGGCAGCTTACTCTATTCTCTGACCTTAGGTGAGACAGAACATAAAGGAAGAAGGGTGTGGTGGAAAAAAGCTATTCAGCATAAGGCCACCAGGAAGTACAGCAAGAGAAGAAATGGCAGGCACAGATGTATCCAAAGCCATGCTCCCAGTGACCTCCTTCCTCCAGCCACACCTCATCTGCCTCCATTTATTACCCATTCAAATTATTAATCATCAAATGAATAAATACCCTGATAACATAAGAACTTTCATAATACAATTTTTTCACCTCTGAATAATGCTTCATTGCCTCAAATATGAGCCTTTGGAGGAACATAACAGGTACAAACTATAAAACATTTTTTCCTTGAATTTGTTTAGTTTCTTCTCTGTGTTCTATTGTTGTATATTAAGCTTCAGGTGTTATATTATTATCACTGGGTTTAGATTCTTGATTCTTTGTCACGTATTACACAGATCTTCGTTTCTTTCGGATTCTTTCTGTCCTTCCATTGGGCCATGCTTAAATGTTTTCTATTGCAATATATATTTTTAGGTGAATTTGAAGAAATAGCCATCTCTCCCAGTCTTTAGAGATGATTTCACTTGGGGAAAGGATTTTGCCAATAAGCTCAGCTCCAGATTCTGGATATCTCTCAAACCTTATGTGGAGGCACATCTTCTTTAGGTTCATGCATGTGATCCCATACTAGAGACATTTACTAGTTTTTTTTTTTTTCCTGAGCTTGTAATTTTTTTCCCTAAGTTATCTACCAGCAGTACCTCAGGTTCTTAGGTGCGTGAATAACACTCCAGGCTGTCTTTTGTTCTCTGTAGTCTCTCAGGAATCAAAAGTATAATGGTCTATCAGAACCCAGGCCCTCAGTTGGAATCCCTAAAAGTTGTTATAAAATTGGATAGGAATTCCACTTTTCTGTTTTTCTCCTGAGGGATAAGCTCCAAGTTGGACTTATGATTGCATTAACCTATGACACTTTAAAAAGGGCTATTGCAGCTGATATGAAATTTCTTTCCTTACCAATTTGACTGTCCTTGGTATTGAGCTTCCCTGGTATAAGTGTGACTTATAAACTGCTTTCTGTATTTCTTATAAAGCTATTTTGAACTGTGTCATATAAAGTCAATGCCTCTGTGGGGAAAGTAGGTGTTGGCTATTCTGACATCTTGCTCATATAATTCTGAATTTATATTCTTTTATTGGGAAGTTGATTCATTTATATTTAGTGCACATAATGTTTACGGTATGAACATGTGCGTGAACTTTGTGTGCAAACACTAAGGCTTGTAATGGACACCACCTTGCCATAGGCAAGACTAGAATTTTGTGTTCTAGGCAAAGGATACCTCTTTGATCAGCCTTTGTTGAAACATCAGACACTAAGTCTCTACTAAATTTCCATCACTGACAATATTTCACATGAATTACCACATTATGTTGTATTCTATGTATATTATGCTGCATTTTTTATTTCATAACATTTATTTGGAGTATTTCTGATTTTTACTTCATTGATTGCTACTAGGTTTATTTTTTACGTTAAATTTTTTTACAACTTATACATACATGTGCTCTTTGGTTAAATACACAAAATTAAATCCCATAGGTCATTTTATTTTTTATAAATTTTTATCTATAAACAAAGATATGAAGCTATTCTCCAAAATTCTTGCATTAATTTACACTGTATTTCTAAAAATGTGTTGAAAGTCTGTTACTTCCACACTTAGTCAAACACATTATAGGTCTACGATTTTTGATATTCATGTGAATTAGAAATTATTTCTTATTGACTTATTTCCATAATAATGTTTCTGAGAACCATTTTGTATATTTAGGTCTTTTTTTCAATTAAGTACTTGTTCACATTATGTCTCCATTACTCCTAGTTTTCTTGATTTTCTAAAATATTAATTTATATGAACATTTTGTATAACTTACTCTTAGTTAATTAATTCAAAGTAAAGCTATGAAAAGGAAAAGTTTTTTTAATTTCTAAGAACTTAATGAAGCCCACAGGAAATAATAGGTCTCCCCTAATCATCTCAGTTTTCTGGAAAAATCTTAACTAAGAGCTGTTCTTTGTATAGCTTTGAGATCCCCATGCAAGAAACAAAATAACTTTCACTTATATGAAGAGGTGGAGTAATAAGAATGGGAGGTGAAGACAAACCTCCACAATAAGCACCATGAGGATTTCAGGAAAAATCAACCTTGAATAACAGGAGCTTTATTAGATCTGATTTAACTAAAATTAGGTCATCATTTCTGAAATGTCTGTTATTCAAAGTATTGCATTTTATCCTAAGAATTTAATAAATTCTCCCTTGACAAATTAATTGCTTCCAAGTATTTCAGTCCTTAGAGAAAACACAAGTTCTAATTTCTTTTCAATGCCTGATCAAAAGCTATGATGATAATAAGGAGTAATGAAAATAAGATATGGTTTGGGTAAATTAATTACAAAAAGATGCTATTCAACCTAGTTTCTATGTTAGGCTGCTTTGGAACTACTATAGTTTCCTTACATAACAATTTTGCTTATTTTTTTTTCATACATATGATTTGGTCTAAAATCCATTGAGAAATTTCTTCTGTAACTACATTTTATAAAACATTTTTACCATAGCTATCTCTTTCCTTTGTTCCTTAAAATTACTCAAATCTAAGAGATATAAACCTATTTGGAAAAATAAATGGGATCTACTTGCTGAATAAAGAATGTTGGCTGCTTCTTTGTATTAAATTGCCCCAATAAAGAATGAATTGGCACTTCATAGTAATTTAATTAGAAAAGGAGCATTTTATTTTTATCTCTTATATCACAACTTACAAAATAGTGACTTTAATGGTTCTACTCAATTATAGAAACAATTAAGAGACTGTTAAATACTATGCTATAACTTGTCTTGTTTCATTTGATTCATTTTACTTGCCTACTTGTATTTTAATAGATTCCTTTAAGTATAGAGATATAACCAATGATATAATGAAACGAAATACAAGGGATTCTTCTATTTTGATTGCATAAGTTGCAATTTCATTAAAAGTAAGAATAAAAAAATGTAATATGTAATTTAAACAAATTTAATCAATTGTATTACACTTATGTTGTGTTTTTATTATTAGAAATTGTTACATTGAAATTGGTCTTTGTTTTTAGACAGTCATCATTTGAGTTTTGTGTCTGGCATTTATGAAAATGATGACCTGGGTTATTTTCTTAATCTCTGTAAACGTCAATGTCATCATTACTAAAAGAGGTATTCATCATATAATAGGAACCCTAGTCTAAAATGGCATCCTAAATTAATGAAATTAAAACAAATTAATGAGATAAAAACCATAAAAAATTTATCCTTGACAAGTCAATTACTCAAAAAATACAACTGTAATTATATATATAATATAAAGTATAATATCAATAAATTATTATAATAAAATATGATATGCACATATATCTGGGGGATTATATACAGATATGAATATAATGTTATATAAATAACATATAATTTGTATACTATATATGTATGTGTGTGTATATATATATATATATATATATATATATATATATGCTCTTTCCATTATTTAGCCATCCCCTTGTATCAGTTATGCCTTAATACCATTATCTAAATTATATTTTCTGAAAAATTGGCTATCTTTGATTTTTATTGACTCCCCTTCCCCTTGTAACTCTTATTCAAGATTTATATGTTTACTATGTGTATAATTATGATGGTCCTGAATATAAAGTTTACATGTCAATCCTTCAAGCTCCATCTTGATTATTTCCAAGTGTTTAGGAAATATTATAATATGTATATTTTAAAACAACTTTGTGTTTTTTTGTCAAATAAAAATAATTAAATAAGTATATTTATCTAAAATATGTATTCTAGAATTTCTCAATCTCATTATCAATCAGACTGTCTGCACACATTTATAGAAAAATCATTATTCACATTTCCTCATTCTTTAACTTCCTATACTCTATCATTTACAAAGCTTGTAGATATAAAAACATAAATGTTTACTAAATATGCTTATTTTTCCTAATCCTTAATCCATTTCTACATTTCAATTTTTCATTTTTCTTTATCAGTACTGCTGCTGTTATCTTCCTACTAATAGTTTCCCATGCACTCAATATTCAATTTATACTTTACACATTTCTGTTTTTTATTAAGGTCAGATTAGTCATTAAAAAGTACAAATGCAATCACACTGCATCTCATCTTAAAGTCCTGCAATCTGTTTTCATTGGATCTTATTAGTGAAGAAAGATTTTTATAATACAGGATTGCATATGATCTGAACACAAAAAACATTCACATTTTATAACACTAATCATCAAATTGCTGATATTTGCCAACACTCTTGACTGTTTGCTACAAGATAGGAACTAGATTAATTATATTACAGTCGTTAATTATCTCAATAGTATAAATCTGTGAGATTCCTGATATGCTTAGAGATATGTTAACAGTGAAGAAGCTAAGTTTTTGCAATTTTTACTATCATACTTTATGCACCTTCTTTTCCTTTAGCACAAATATAGTGATAAGAAGATAATTTTTTAATCATGAATATCATCAACCATGTGTTATGAACAACAATACAATATCATTTGCAATTTTGTTAATTACATTGTGTATCCTCTCCCTTTTTCAATATATGTAATTGGTAGCATTACAATATTTCTAGACACAATATCATTTTAGTTGAGTTTTGGTTTTAGAGCTTGATGTAGTATTTACCTTCAACTTTTTTGTTGTTGTTGTTCTTTCATTGCAAAATGAGATGAGAATAATCACTAAATTGAGCCAAACTAACTTGTAAGTTGCAGAATTGTTAATTAAACATGTTGTGTTTATTACACAGCATGAACCATTATACCCTCCATTGTAATTAAATCTTAAGTGACAAAAACACTGAATTTACTACAAAGTCTCCAATGACATGACAACTTTTGCATATATATATGTGGGTGTGTGTGTATATAGTACTAGGGATTGAATCCAGGGGTACTTAACCATCGAGCCATATCCTCAGCCACTTTTTTTTAATATTTTATTTAAACGACATCTTGCTAAGTTGCTTAGGGCCTCAGTAAGTTGCTGAAGCTGACTTTGAATTTGGGATCCTCCTGACTCAGTCTCTTGAACTGCTGGGATTATAGGTGTGCTTTACCATGCCCAGCAACTTTTGCTAATATCACTCTTATGTACAAACTTAGTGATTATGGTAGTAGAAGGGCAGGCAGTTTTGAAGTAGAGGTGATTCTGACTCTGCCTTATTTTGTTCTTGAAGAATATATATGACCCTGATATTTTGGTGGCTCATTAGTAGCTTTCTTTGGAATGCATGAAAGATATTGTATTCTTGAAGATTTTGCTTAAAAAATTAAAGAAGAGAAATAACCAATTAATTATGATTATATATATATATATATATTTGATTATATATATTATATATATATATATATATTATATATTATATATGTTTGACACTCTTGTTTTAGCACTGAAGCTGATCATCAAAAAAAAATAGTGAAGATTTATAAAATAATTTGCAGGCTGAGGAATTTGCTAATCTAACACCATGTGTACATTGAAGCAGTTGGTTAAAAAAATCTCCATTCCAGACTTCTTTCAAAACATATAGCACCTCTTTTCCCATCTATTTGAGATATATAGGTTATGCTTTTTCTTGTAAAATAATGTTCTGCCTTACAAAAATCAATATGTTCCTTTTGGATTTCATTAAACAATGCCTACCAGGAATCAGGATCAGAATAACACAACCAAAAGAAATATGGATTGATACTTATTGGTTCTCATCTGTGTATTTTAAAATGTGTTGTTAGGCCATTCTCTTCCCATGGTATATATTATTATGGTATATATTATCATGTTTATTTTATTTACAAGCAAAAAGAAACACACATAAATTACTTTCCCAGGTCACAAAATGCTGAGAGCCACAGCCGAGTCAGTATGGCCCCTGGCATTTTGCCAACAGCATTGGTTGACAGGCAAGGCATTACTATCCGCTGGCTGCTACTTTGGAGTTCTGGGGGGGGGGGGAATTCCCGGGGAATCCCGGAGAGTTCCCATTGGTTGGGGAAGTGCAGGAGGAGGGATTTCCGGAGGAGATTTTTCTGGTTGCTGGTTCCTGGAGGAGCCTTGTGGCGGTGGGCAGATTTTCCTGGGAGCATATGTGGAGTGTGCTGGTAGAGTTCAGAAATAAATTTTTTTCCTGCTTCAGTGGCTCATGATTTGTGCCCAGCCAGACTGTGGCAACAAAACAGGAAAATTTTGAAAGTTGTTATTTATTCCAAATTTCTGCTTTGTTCTCACTAACCATACTGCTTATCATGATCTACTCCTTTTGTATATGTGACTCTTGGATAGTATATCTATATATTTCATGCATAACTGAATATAAAAAAGATTTTTCTCTAAAATTTTAATTCAGAAAAGATATTTTATATTTGAATTCTTGCATAGCATTTTATATTGCTAAGTGTTCTTGCAATTATTTCACCAAAAATTAAAATCTCATTTGTCAAGGAACCACAAAATGGTCTTTGTTTGATATCACATAAACATGTCTTATAAAGTCAGCTTAAAATTAATTTATAATTGGAGATATATAGATAAAGGAAAAAGGAAAACACAACTATTTTTATTTAAGTGAATACAAATCTGTAGCTTCCAAAATCTTCATAACTGTATCAGACATTCTTAAAGAAGTCTGTAATATATAAAAAAAAATCATGCTGGTTTTGTTACTATTGCTCTGTAGTATAGTTTAACTTGGTGTAGTGATGCCAACTGCTTCACTCTTCCTGCTAAGGATTGTTTTAGCTATTCTGGGTCTCTTATTTTTCCAGATGAATTTCATGACCGATTTTTTCTATTTCTATGAGGAATGTCATTGGGATTTTGATCAGAATTACATTCAATCTGTATAGTGATTTTGGTAGTATGGTCATTTTGATAATATTAATTCTGCCTATCCAAGAGCAAGGTAGATCTTTTCATCTTCCAAGGTCTTCTTTGATTTCTTTCTTTAGGGTTCTGTAATTTTTATTATATAGACCTTTCACCTCTTTCAGTAAGTTGATTCCCAAGTATTTTATTTTTTTGAAGCTATTGAAAATGATTTCTTTATTTAGAGTTCTGTAATTTTTATTATATAGACCTTTCACCTCTTTCAGTAAGTTGATTCCCAAGTATTTTATTTTTTGGAGGCTTTTGAAAATGGAGTAGTTTTCCTCATTTTCCTTTCTGAGGATTTGTCACTGATACACAGAAATGCCTTTGGTTTATGGGTGTTGATATTACATCCTACTTCTTTGCTGAATTCATTTACTAGTTCTTAGAAGTTTTCTGGTTGAACTTTTAGGGTCTTCTAGGTATATAATCATCAGGAAATAGTGCCAATTGGGTTCTTTTTTTCCTATGTCTATCCCTTTAATTTCTTTCATCTGTCTAATTGCTCTGGAGGGAGCATGGGAGGAATAGATGAACTCTAGATAGGGCAGAGAGGTGGGAAGGGAAGGGAAGGGGAATGGGGTTAAAAATGATGGTGAAATGTGATGGACATTATTATTCAAAGTACATGTATGAGGACATGAATTGGTGTGAATATACTTTGTATACAACCAGAGATGTGAAAAATTGTGCTCTATTTGTGTAATAAGAATTGTAATGCATTACACTGTCATATATAAATAAAATTATTAATTAAAAAATCACAAATGAAGTTGTACTGCTCAGTACAGCTGTGTGATATGACTCCGTTTCACTCTGTTTATTTAGAGAATCTGAAGAGACAAACATAAAAGGTTAAATGGATTGCTTTTCCACACATAATGCAAAGTAGAAAATACTGTAAAAATATTGAAAAAAGGGTAAGTAGAAAATAAAGTATAATTTTAAGCTAATTTTTGATAATTGAACATTCACTATGACCCATTTGCACCATCTCGGTACACATTGCACTAGTATCCATTTTGGATTAGTTGGTTTACATAAATCATCCTTTTGGCTTTATATCTTCTGTTCACTTGATTTCATGTTTGTTTGTTTAATTTGAATCTTTTCTTTGGAACAATAATGACCTATTTGTTATGTAGATATACCTGAAGAATCAAAAAAAAAAAAAAAAAAAAAAAATATATATATATATATATATATATATATATATATATATATATGATTTTGAAATTTGATTTTTTAAAAAAGTTCAAGAATGCATTCATATATCATTAAACAAAAAGATATGCAACATGAATTTAAAGGTGTGATACTCCCTGCAATATGTTGTTTTTAAGTCTTTGGGTATAAACCAAGGAAAGGGATTGCTGGGTCAAATGATGGTTTCATTCCCAGTTTTCCAAGGAATCTCTATACTGCTTTCAATATTGGCTACACCGATTTGCAATCCTGCCAGCAAAGTATGAGTGTACCTTTTCCCCCACATCCTTGCCAATACTTATTGTTGTTTTTCTTCATAATAGCTGCCTTCTGACTGGAGTTAGATGATATCTTAGAGTAGTTTTGATTGGTATTTCTCTAATTGCTAGAGATGATGAACATTTTTTCATGTATTTATTGATTGCTCGTATATCCTCTTCTGAGAAGTGTCTGTTCAGGTCCTTGGCCCATTTGTTGATTGGGTTATTTGTTTTTTTGTTGCTTAGCTCCTTGAGTTCTTTATATACCCTAGAGATTAGTGCTTTATCTGATGTGCGAGGGGTAAAAATTTGCTCCCATATTGTAGGCTCTCTGTTCACCTCACAGATTGTTTATTTTGCTGAGAAGAAACTTTTTAGCTTGATTCCATCTCACTTATTGATTCTTGGTTTTAATTCTTGCACTATAGGATTCTTATTAAGGAAGTTGATGCTTAATCCCATATGAAGAAGATTAGGGTCTACTTTTCTTCTATTAGATGTAGAGTCTCTGGTTTAATTCATAGGTCCTTGATCTATTTTGATTTCAGTTTTGTGCATGGTGAGAAAAAGGGGTTTAATTTCATTTTGTTGCATATAGATTTCCAGTTTTCCAGCACCATTTGTTGGCGAGGCTATCTTTTCTCCAATGCATGTTTTTGGCACCTTTGTCTAATATAAGATAATTGTACTTTTGTGGTTTAGTCTCTGTGTCCTCTATTCTTTACCATTGGTCTACCAGTCTGTTTTGGTGCCAATACCATGCTGTTTTTGTTACTATTCCTCTGTAGAATAATAGTTTGAAGTCTGGAATAGCAATGCCACCTGCTTGACTCTTCCTGCTAAGGATTGCTTTAACTATTCTGAGTCTCTTATTTTTCCAAATGAATTTTATGACTGCTTTTTCTATTTCTATGAAGAATGTCATTGAGATTTTGATCAGGATCACATTAAATCTGCATAGTGCTTTTGATAGTATAGTCATTTTGATAATATTAATTCTGCCTATCCAAGAGCAAAGTAGATCTTTCCATCATCTAAGGTCTTCTTTGATTCCTTTCTTTAGGGTTCTGCAGTTTTCATTGTATAGATCTTTCACCTCTTTTGTTAAGTTAATTCCCATATATCTTATTTTTTGAGGTTATTGTGAATGAGGTAGTTTTCCTCATTTTCTTCACAGAGGATTTTTCTGATATACAGAAATGCCTTTGATTTAAGGGTGTTGATTTTATTTTATTTTTTTTTAATTTTTATTGTTGGTTGTTCAAAACATTACATAGTTCTTGATATATCATATTTCACACTTTGATTCAAGTGAGTTATGATCTCCCATTTTTACCCCGTATACGGATTGCAGAATCACATCAGTTACACATCCATTGATTTACATATTGCCATACTAGTGTCTGTTGTATTCTGCTGCCTTTCCTATCCTCTACTATCCCCCCTCCCCTCCCCTCCCCTCTTCTCTCTCTACCCCCTCTACTGTAATTCATTTCTCCCCCTTGTATTTTTTCCCCTTTCCCCTCACTTCCTCTTGTATGTAATTTTGTATAACCCTGAGGGTCTCCTTCCATTTCCATGCAATTTCCCTTCTCTCTCCCTTTCCCTCCCACCTCTCATCCCTGTTTAATGTTAATCTTCTTCTCATGCTCTTCGTCCCTACTCTGTTATTAGTCACTCTCCTTATATCAAAGAAGACATTTGGCATTTGTTTTTTAGGGATTGGCTAGCTTCACTTAGCATAATCTGCTCTAATGCCATCCATTTCCCTGCAAATTCTATGATTTTGTCATTTTTAATGCAGAGTAATACTCCATTGTGTATAAATGCCACATTTTTTAAACCCATTCGTCTATTGAAGGGCATATAGGTTGGTTCCACAGTCTTGCTATTGTGAATTGTGCTGCTATGAACATCGATGTATCAGTGTCCCTGTAGCGTGCTCTTTTTAGGTCTTTAGGGAATAGACCGAGAAGGGGAATAGCTGGGTCAAATGGTGGTTCCATTCCCAGCTTTCCAAGAAATCTCCAAACTGCTTTCCAAATTGGCTGCACCAATTTGCAGTCCCACCAGCAATGTACAAGTGTACTAAGGGTGTTGATTTTATATCCTGCTACTTTGCTGAATTCATTTACTAGTTCTAGAAGTTTTCTGGTGGAGCTTTTTGAGTCTTCTAGGTATAGAATCATATCATCAGCAAATAGTGCTAATTTACGTTCTTCTTTTCCTATACATATCCCTTTGATTTCTTTCATCTGTCGAATTGCTCTGACCACTTTTTCAAGATCTATCTTGAATAGAAGTGGTGAAAGAGGGCATCCCTGTCTTGTTTCAGCTTTTAGAGGGAATGCCTTTAATTTTTGTCCATTTAGAATCATGTTGGCCTGAGGCTTATGGTAGATAGCCTTTATGATTTTGAGATATGTTTCTGTTATCCCTACTTTTTCTATTGTTTTGAACATGAAAGTGCACTGTATTTTGTCAAATGCTTTTTCCTGCATCATCAATGTTTATAGCAGCACAGTTCACAATAGCTAAACTGTGGAGCCAAACTAGATGCCCTTCAGAGGATGAATGGATACAAAAACTGTGGCATATATACAAAATGGAATTTTACTCAGAAATAAATGATAATAAAATCAAGGCACTGGCAGGTAAATGGATGGTGTTGGGGAAGATAATGTTAAGTAAAGTTAGCTAATCCCAAAAAAACAAATGCCAAATGTTTTCTCTGATATAAGGAGGCTGACTCATAGTGGAGTAGGGGGGAGCATGAGAGTAATTGATAAATTCTAGATTGGGAAGAGGGAAAGGGAGGGTCAGGGGGATTTGCAAGGATGGTAAAATGTGATAGACGTCATCATCCAAAGTACATGTATGAAGACACAAACTGTTGTTAACATACTTTATGTACAACTAGTGATATGAAAAATTGTGCTGTATACATGTAATAAGAATTGTAATGCATTCTATGGTAATTTTTTTAAAAATAAATTTAAAAAATAAAGGTATGATAGTCATGTTAGGCAACACCTGTTCTATGATTTATTAAATAAACCTACAGTCACAGTTAATTTAAAGTATCTTTTGTGTTTATTCATATAAAATATGCTATTATGCACCACAATCAGTGTAGCTAAAATAGCAGGTTCCAGCTAGAAGCAATAGGGCATTAGAAAAATAAAAACACAGAGAGATATTTTTGAAGATAAAATAGCTGGGATCAGGTGGAGCACTGCTTTCGTGTGGAAAAGCAGGTCTAAAGGGTTACACCAGCAATATTTATTTATATATGTCTCATTGTTAGGTTAAAGACTATGCAAGAATTATTCTTAAACTCAGAAAGTTACAGGGCTAGAAATATTTATGTAGCTTTTCTACAGTTGCAGTTTACAGTTGCTATGTGCAATGTTAGGAATTTGTGTAGCTCTCAAGAAAGTCCATTGTTTAAAGTTAGTGATAAATGGGCTGCTTCAGAATTAGTGGAAGTGGTGAAACATTGCATTTGTCTATCAGGAGAGTTCCTCTATTTCTAGGAACTATGTGCATGAGATCAAGGTCAAACCTAATAAGACTCTTCCAAGAGCCTTTTAATGCAGGGCATTGCACAGCAGCAAGGCATCCTGCACCTTTGCACAGGAACACTACCAAGCACTAGGCTAGCCAAAGCCATGATATCATCAGAGATCCCAATCTGAGACACTGCTCTCCCATTCACTGTCAAAAAGTATGTTGATATTTTTACATGTGTGTGTAGTACCTTCCATGAAAGAGTGAATAGAGGACTTAAAGGAATATGATGGATATGTTGGCACATTTGTTTAGTTCTAGTAACTCTGGGAAAACAGAATGAAGATGTCTACAGTAAGTGTAGATAACAAGATGGAGCTGTCTACAGTGCCATTGCATAGTGGCTGCTGGAACCCATAAATTATGCAGTTCAAGTTTATTTCACTAGACCATTTTAAGAATAAGTCATAAAAAATTAGACAATTAATGGTTTTGTTCGAGTTAATGAATAGTGCCCTGAAGAATTGAGCAGCCTGTCTATGGACTGAAACCTCTGAAACTGTGACCTCCCAAAGTAAACTTTTCCTCCTCTAAGTTTGTTCTTGTCAGGTGTTTTAGTCTCAACAACAAAAAGCTGGTAAAAACACCCTCCATCTTGCTAAGGCTGGCTTTGAACTTGAGATTATCTTGCCTCAGCCTCCTAAGTGACTGGGATTACAGGCATGCACTACCATGCCTGGCTTCAATGAGGCATTTTACTATTTGAATGATCAAGTAATAAAACATGAGCAGATATCTATTGTCAAGAATGGCAAATGAATTATGATCCTTGAACTGTCCAGAGACAGAGATGATGCCCCTCCTGGGAACTCTTGGTGCAAAGGCATTGATTTCAGACTACCCAGCTGCTGTGGTGATGCTCTGTTCAAAGAGAAATTTCATGCCAGTGTAAATTTATCCATTCTTAACCTTGGGTTCTGTCGCGACCCCTTGCCCGCAAGGAAGACGCAACTCAGGAATCTTCTTTCAGCAGTTTATTCAGGCCCTTGATATTTCTTCTTCTCCCTCTCGGATGCCCCTCCCAGCCTTAATAAAGCATCCCAAGCCCCAATGCAAAGCTGCCGCGTGGAGCTTTCTCACAGGGTGGTGAAAAATCATGTGCCAACTTTCCCAGATAAGGAGTTGTTTGTCACAGACCACAGCGGAGCCAGCGTCATCTTGTAATGGCGACCATAATCTGCAGAAACGGCAGAAGCGGCTCACCACATTTCCCCCTTTTCTGTTTTCTTAAAACAATACAGGCGAGAGTAGAGGTCCTATCCCACTGTGCAGAAGTGGCTGCATAGTATGACTCAGTCCTAAGGAGGCGCCTTCCCCAGATCTGAAGCCATATCAGCTGACGCCTTTTTTCGTGGGGCGGGGCGTGGACGCGTCTAACCCGCATGCAATAGGACATGCTCTCCTTGAGGTCCACGTCAAGGATCACTCAAGTGCAGTGCCTTGCCTCGCATCCTGTATCGTGACGATGGTGGACGAAGGGGGATAGCTGAGGCTGAACTGTGGCTGTTTATAACGACAAACAAGTTGACAGCACCCTGAAAGAAAGGCACGGACTTTAAGGCGATAGAAAAGTACTAGTGTGGAAACCCATCTGCGTGCAATGGCAGTAAGACCGGCTGAGTGCAAGGGCTTTCCAACACTAAGAGAATAACAAGGAAAGTCATGTCGATCCCAGTGCAATGTTATAATAACTTGGGGTGTAACGACCATGACAAAGGTTTATTGCTTAAGATGCGCAAGCCAGACTTGAGGCGAGTTGCCATTTTCTAAAGCTGCAAGAGCTTGTATGATCATAGCCTTTTCTTGTGCATGGCGAGTTTTAAGGCGACAGAGAAGCCACAAACAAAGTACAACACCGAAGCAACACATTGCACCAAAAATGCCTACTCCCACCCACTCTTTGAAGAAGGAAAAAGCAGAAGATATCCAATCGGTGAATTGACCCAAAGTCACGGGATCGACACGGGTACTGTTTAAAACGGCAATCTGAGTTAGTTGAGACTGGATCAAGTTTTCTGCTTCCATGGACCAGGTTCCGGATAGATATTCCCCGATGATGCGGGAGGCATTCCTGGAATCATTAAATCTGACAGAGGTTATACATAAATGTGCACGTTGGTCAATACAACCCAAATGTACTAGGTCAGACAATTCCTCAACTTGAGCTTGAAGCAGATCTATCCTTTGATTAGCAGCCAGAATCCCAGATAAAATGTGTTGATTAATTCTACTTTGAGATTCAAGTATGGTGGATGTTTGTTGAATAACCTGATTAATAGTGGCAGCAGTTTGTACCTGGCTGGCCATGGCTACTCCAGCTATAACTGCTGCAGCAGCAGATACCGCCACAGCTGTCACTATAGCTGCCGTAATTCCAAAATCTCTACGGGCTCTAATCAGTTCAACAATAGGAAAAGACTCTGGATCTGCAGTAACCGGGATCGGGACAAAGGTTGGAATTTTCATAACCATTGCCATAGGCCAGGATCCATTCCAACACTCAGACAAATAACAGGTAATATTAGAACAATTAAGCATCCCCTGTAATGTAACATTAGCCAAAAGAAACAGGAACGGAGATTGGAGACGGACTGCTGCGGAGGGTAATGTAGCATTAGACAATTGTGAATTATTTGCAGAAATTTTAAGCCTCCTACCTCGCTCCGAGTCTTGGGTACTGCCAGAAACATTAAACAGCCAACTTTGGACTCCTAATATTTCCCTGGGGAAACACAAGCGCGGACTAGACTAGCCCAATCTGAGGGAGTCATGCAAAATCTAGTAAGTCCCTCCACCTGAGTGAGAGTGAAAGCGGCATCTATGCCATAAGTGCGGACAGATTCTGCCAAGGTTTTAATTATCTTAAAGTCTAAAGGCTCATGATATCTTCCCCTGTTATTGTCCTGAAATACAGGGTATGCAAGTCCCATATCTATATTAACTGTCCTCCAAACTTGTGCATGAAAAGATCTCCCGGAACCTTGGCTCCCCCCACATACGGAGGTGGGGCAATCGGCACCATATCTTCTTCTAGATATTCTACCTCCTCCTCCTCAGAGTTTTGTTGACCGATGTTAACGCCCTTCCCCTTCTTACAGTAGGCCTGCGTGCCCTGTGTCTCCTTTTTCTTCTTTTTCATTTTTATCTTATGTAGTTGTTGTAACAATATATCAAGGTCCTCAGAACTCTCTGAGTCGCTTGTGTTCTCAGGCGTTTTTAATTCGGTCAAGTCTGGGTAGAGCCTTCTCCTATTTTTATCTTCAGGCTCTTTTGCCTTCTCACTACTGTTACTTTTAATACTCTCTGCCACTTCACTACATGATCCTTCAGATTTTTCCTCATGCAGTTGCTCAAGAATAGCTTGACCCTCACTCACAGCTTCCTGGCATTTACCATCTGTTATACATCCTTTAACTAACTTCCCAAGTGGTATAACGCCACCCTCTAAGGTGCCTTGCTCACGAGCGAAAGCTAGATCTTTCCCTAATTTGTCCCAGCTAGGAATCGTAAGACTCCCTGAAAAAGCAAACCAAAGAGCCGCTATATCAGCTTCTCTTAAAAACATCTGCAAAGTACTCTGCTTTATCTTAAGTCCTTTTGAATGTAACAACCCATCTAGGGCCAACAAAATTGGGCTTGAAGAAGCAACGCCCATAATGTTTTTAGAGCTATAAAGAAAGTGAAAGTACAAAAGTCCCCGCTCTCTTCCTTTTACAGGGGAGCGTTCCGTTCTATGCATTCCCCGCTCTCTTCCTTTTACAGGGGAGCGTCCCTGTCGTCACAACAACAAAAGAAGCACAAAAAACAAAAGCGAAATGACACAACAACAAAAGAAACACAGAAAACAAAAGCGAAAGTAGAAGCGAAAGTACACAGTACAGCTGCAATAAAATGTAAGGCTCTCTCTTTCTTTACAGAGGAGCTGCCCCGCTTTGGTCGCGGATCCCACTTACCTGGGACTAACCCCGCTTTGATCGCACCACCCCTGACTGCTGAAAGTTCTGGTTCCCGGGTCTCGGCACCACTTGTCGCGACCCCTTGCCCGCAAGGAAGACGCAACTCAGGAATCTTCTTTCAGCAGTTTATTCAGGCCCTTGATATTTCTTCTTCTCCCTCTCGGATGCCCCTCCCAGCCTTAATAAAGCATCCCAAGCCCCAATGCAAAGCTGCCGCGTGGAGCTTTCTCACAGGGTGGTGAAAAATCATGTGCCAACTTTCCCAGATAAGGAGTTGTTTGTCACAGACCACAGCGGAGCCAGCGTCATCTTGTAATGGCGACCATAATCTGCAGAAACGGCAGAAGCGGCTCACCACAGGGTTCAAACACCAGCTGCCTAGGGGTAGAGAATTATGGGCATAAGCTGGTAGTTCTAATTGGGCTATTTATACCCTCAACTTCAGTTCTGTTAATCTTGAAAAAAACTTTCTCACAATAAAGCCTTTTCCTGTTTAAACCTATATAATAGACGTACTGATCTTGCTCATGGTTACTATTTCCCTATTAACGTTTAGTGATCCACTGGCCCCAGCTTTTTCTCTATTTGTGTCTGTTTGTCTTTTCTTCATCCCCTCACTGCCTGGTCTGGGAATCTGAATTAACAGCTTTGCAGGACACAACAATCTACTTAGGAGGGTTGGTTGGCATGCCAAAGAACTGCATAGCAATTAAATTGACCAGATGAAGTTATTTTAGTGTTATATTTGGATTCTATAACCATATACATGATTATTTTCACAAGTATCCATATCACTTAGCTTTGCTCTATACATTAGGAGGAAAATCTGCACCTCTGATAATAGTGTACATCTCAAGTAAAATCAACTAGAAAATAATTAACAAAGCAATTTTGAAGTATCCCTCTAACAGTAACACATGCTAGACTATAGGTTAAACTAATGCTTCCAAATAATTAAAGCAAAGTAGTAAAGCATATTTTAAAACATGTTAATTTTAGTGTGGGGCTTTATGAAAAATATTTCATTGAAGCATATTGCTTCTATTTTTTCTTTCCATATGCATTTTAGATATATACAATATGTGAACATTGATTTAATTAACCAGATTATTTTGGGCAGCTGAGTCATAAAACTGAAGTGTTTAGGAAGAAAAATAAGCAGTAGACAGTTTGGTGTGTCACAGTTATTCAAATCAACTTCAAAATGTCTCCCTTTGAAAAGTCTCCCTATTTCTTGTCTGAAGCAAAAAGGTAAGTTTATATAATTAACATTCGGGAAGATATAACAATCCCTTTTGTTGCCAACTAGGTATATCACAACCTCTACTTTTTGAAATTTACTCCCAAAAATTTAAAATCAGGATTAAGAAAGTATAAAACTTTCAAAATTACTGTGAGTTTAGACCATGCAAAATCAAAAGAATCTTATGGCTTTAATGATATTTATATATTTCTCTGAAAAACTAAGTTTAAAAGACTAATAGAAAAATCCATGACTTCTGTCAGAATGAATATTAAACTTCATCTCAAAGGAAAAGCACAGGCAAAGGAAGACAGAACTCAAACAATAGTTTGGCCATTTTTAGGTTATCCGTGGTTGATCTCTGTTTCACTGTCAAATAAAAACAGTGTTGTACAATAGTTAAATCAGTACAAATAGTTTTTATTCAGGACTATTGAAATAAGAAGAAAGAGCTCTCAGTATTAAACTGGAGTCGATCCTAAACACAGCCCTGGAAAGTGAAGTATAGAGCAAAACAGGAGAGCGAAGTTTGGTGGATTGAAAAGTATTAAGGGAAAACATCAAAGATATGGGGGATTCTGATGAAAACAAGCCAGGGAAATGAGAGCTCACCTGAAAGGATGATAACCAAGTAGATATCAAAGTTAATCAGATACAAAGGATGGTGGGCTATTGATAAATTGATATAAGCAGAGTTCTTACTAATTCTGGGTTTTACTTGGAAGTGTACAGATGAGCCTAGAAAAACATTCTTGAGCCTGACTGAAATTTGGTTAAGTAAAGAGTCATTGTCACCATATAAAACAAATATTAATGCAAAAAAGAACAACAAACCATAGGTTGTCATATGAGTACTAAATTATATTTTAGGACTATTTTGAACTAATTTACTAGGGCATTTTTATTTGTTTTTATAGAGATTGACTCAGATTATTTTATGTTGAACATTTGGCTTTGGTTACTTATTTTGTTTTGTTGTTTAGTACTTTTTTATATATTTAAATAGTTCCATTTTTTTCAGGAAACATTAAATTAATACTTCGCTTTACTATTAGAATTAAAATCAAAGTAGTAATGATTAATTGAACACTAAGTTAAATTTAAAGATAAATTTAATTATGAATCATTAAATGAATATTATGAAGAAAGGTAAAATTGTTTTTAATTTTAAATATATATTATTGTGACTTTCAGGAAATTAGAGAAACATGTAGGAAAATAATCCTCCAATAAATCTCTAAATAATACAAATATTTTTTGTGAACTCTGAATTGTCATATTTCTGAACAGTTTTCTAGTTAATGCCTTAAAGAACAATGATTTATTTCTAAAAATACTTATTATATAGCAAAAAATAAGATATGTTTACAACAAAATATATTACAAAGTTGGAATAAAAAGAAAAAGCTTTAAGAACTTTGATGTAAAATTCTAAATATAGTAATAAATTATGATATAGATTTATGCTAGAAGTTTAAAATACTCTGTTAAGAAACGTGAAAGGATTTCATACCTCAAACCAATGAAGTAATGCTTAAAAAAAAAGTATGGTTTCCATACTGAGCAAAACCCCTAGTGGGCTCTTCCACCTTAGTTGAATATGTCTGTTAACAAGAACAGTGACAAAACAGAGTGGATTTACCAGGCCTCAAATCTAAGCTTGAACAGTATTAATATGTATAGCATAGACACATTATCAAGAAAAAAATTATCTCTTGATTCAGGTGATATGAATATGAATTGTAGTTTACCATTTACTAGCTCTGGCAAAATATATAACTACTCTTTCATGGAATTTCATATATAATGAGATAATAAAATTATTTAGGACAGTTTTTTTATAGTGTATTAACTTCATAATAAATTAGCTATTATTCAGTATCTTATTAGATTAAGGCAAATTTCAGGATTATATGATCTTTATATTATAAAGCTCTTTTTTTATTTATATGACAGTGGAATGTATTAAAATTCTTATTACACATGTAGAGCACAATTTTTCATATCCCTGGTTGTATATACAAAGTATATTCAAACCAAGTCGTGTCTTCATACCTGTACTTTGAATAATAATGATCATCACATTTCAATATCATTAATAACCCCATGCCCCCTCCCTTCCATTTTAACCTCTCTGTACTATCTGCAGTTTGTCTATTCCTCCCATGCTCTCACCCGCATCCCACTATGAATCAGCCTCCTTATAATAAAGAAAACATTCAGCATTATTTTTTTGGAAATTGGCTAACTTCACTTAGCATTATCTTCTCTAACTCCATCCAATAACCTGCAAATGTCATGATTTTATTCTCCTTTACTGCTGAGTAATATTCCATTGTGTATGTATGCCACATAATTTTTATCCATTCACCTATTGAAGGGCATCTAGGTTGGCTCTACAGTCTAGCTATTGTGAATTGTGCTGCTATAAACATTGATGTGGCTGTGTCCCTGTAGTATGCTGTTTTTAAGTCCTTTGGGTATAGATCAAGGAGAGCCATAGCTGAGTCAAATGGTGGTTACAGTTTTCCAAGAAATCTCTATACTGCTTTCCCCACATCCATGCCAATAATTATTGTTTTTTTCTATGCATCACAGCTGCCATTCTGACTGGAGGAAGATGAAATCTTACAGTGGTTTTGATTTGCATTTCTCTAATTGCTAGTGATGATGAAGATTTTTTCATGTATTTGTTGATTGATTGTACATCATATTCTGAGAAGTGTCTCTTCAGGTCCTTGACCCATTTATTGATTGGTGTTAGGTTCTTTGAGTTCTTTATATACCCTAGAGATTAGTGTTCTATCTGATTGTGAGGAGTAAAAATTTACTCCCAAGATATAGGCTCTGCATTCACCTCACAATTTTTTTTTCTGAGAAGAAACTTTTTAGTTTGAGTCCATCCCATGATTCTTGATTTTAATTCTTGTGCTATTGGAGTCATATTAAAGAAGATGGGGCCTAATCCCACATGTTGGAGATTAGGGCCTACTTTTTTCTTCTATTAGACGCAGGGTCTGTGGTTGTATTCCTAAATCCTTGATCCATTTTAATTTGAGGCTTGTGCATGATGAGAAATAGGGTTATGGATTTCCAGTTTTCCTAGCACCATTTGTTGAAGAGGCTATCTTTTCTCCAGTGCATGTTTTTGGCACCTTTGTCTAATATAATTGTAATTGTGTGAGTTAGTCTCTATGTCCTCTATTTTGTACTATTGGTCTACTGGCCTGTTTTGGTGCCAATACCATGCTGTGTTTGTTATTATTGCTCTGTAATATAGTTTAAGGTCTAGTATAGTGATGCCACCTGCTTCACTCTTCCTGCTAAGGATTGCTTTAGATATTCTGGGTCTCTTATTTTTCAAGATGAAATTCCTGATTGCTTTATCTAATTCTGTGAGAAAAGTCATTGGAATTTTGATCAAAATTGCATTAAATCTGTATATGGCTCTTGGTAGTATAGTCATTTTGATAATATTAATTCTGCCTATCCAAGAGCAAGGTAGATCTTTCCATCATCTAAGGTCTTCTTTGATTACTTTCTTTAGGTTTCTGTAATTTTCATTATGCAGATCTTTCACCTCTTTCAATAAGTTGATTCCCAAGTATTTTATTTATTTATCTTTTTTAAATTTTTAGGCTATTGAGAATGGGGTAATTTTCCTCATTTCCCTTTCTGAGGATTTGTCACTGATATACAGAAATGCCTTTGATTTATGTATTTTATATATATATATATATATATATATATATATATATATATATATATATATATATTATTTATATATATAAAATAAATTGCTGCAGTAATCCTAATATGCTATATAGAGCATTAGGATAAATTCTTCCTATTTAGGTATACTTTATCAAAGGGCTCTGTATCTCTTCCTCTTCACCTTCACCCTTCCTTTAGTGACCACTATCCTACTTTCTTATGAGGTTAACATTTTTACCTTCCATAAATTAGTGAGAACATGAAATATTTCTCTTTTTGTACTGGGTTTTATTCATCTAAAATAAATTTCACTAGTTCCATCCATATTGCTTGCAAATGACTGGATTTCCCTTTTTAAGGCTGAATAATGTTCCATATTTTTTCTTTATCCATTGCTCTGATGATACACATCTTGTAGATTTCAAACATTGGCTGTTGTGAAGAATGCTACAATAATTATGGGAGTGCAAACATTACTATGGCATACTAATTTTCTTTCCTTTGAATATATGCCCAGTATTGTAGTGGAATTACTAGATTATATGAAAGCTCTATTTTGTTTTTGTATCTTTTGAAATTTTAATGATTTATTTTATATTTATTAGTTAAAGTTTACTGAAATACCCATCTAGAGCTGTTTTTAATTATTATTTTGGTGTAGAAAGGTATTATTTGATTATTGCTTCGGTGTCTTTGTTGTCTTTGAATGTCTCTGGGTATTGATTATCCTGAGTTTTAGGGTGTTCCTAAAACTTGAAAAAACAATAATATTACTTTTTTTTTCCCAATTCATATGCCCCAGTTTGCTTTTGTTGTTGTTGTTGTTTGTTTGTTTGTTAAATTCTAATATCTAATATTGCAAACACAATTGTTATACAGTAGGAACAGAACTTGTATTCTTACATTGTTTGTGGTTTAGGTAGGAATGCATAACTTAGATGTTGGCCTTCAGACTGAGTGTAATCTTTTCTTGCCATATTAAGAATATTTACATAAATTCTACTTTAATCAGTGCTAACATTAATGCAGAAATTAATGGAAGGCTTAAGGTATGGATGAAAGTCACTGATTTTTCACTTTAAAACTTAATAATATAGTACCAAACAGTGCATTCATTCCTGAATTAAATCCCTTCTATGATGTTGTATTTTTGTGTCTTTATGTTATATTTGATGACAATTTATTGATATATTTTTATTTGATATAGAATATAGTAAAATTTAAAAATTGCAGTTTATTTTCATTTTTTAGGTTCTGTAACAATTTTTGAAGATTGGGACTATTTGTCTTTTTAAGATATTCTAACACTGTTTTGAACATCATGTACCTGATGCTTTTAGTGGGAAAGCCATTTAATATCTTTATCTTTTTTTATAAGCTTATAAAGTAAACTGTCCTCATTGGGTTAATTTTGTTAATAACATTTCTATAGTAAATAATCTGTATTGCAGAGGTTTCAATGCAATTCAAAATAGTCTTAGTTGATTGTTCCTTTCTTAGTTTTTAGATTTCAAAACTATTATCTTCTTGCCATTATTCTTTCTGAATTTATTCATTATTTATCCATTATATCCTTGATTAGATTAGCTAGTAGTTGGCCTATTTTGTTCATGCTTTCTTCACATATACAAAACTTGATTTAGTTCTATGTGCTTTCTATTTTCTTCATTTCTCTTTTTGTCTTAGTTGTATTTTCATCCAACTCCTTTCTTTGTTACTTCTTTTTCTGTTCTTATTTTATCTTTATCCTGAGAATTCAGAGATTCCTCAGAATACACGTGTACAGCAGTATGTTCTTACTATTTTAATCATTATTCATATTCTTTAGTATTGTTTTTAAACTCTTCTATTTATAGGCATTTGGTTTTTAAAAAGTAAATTTTGTAAGTAAATTTATGAATTAAAATTACTAATTTTAATTGTGACATTTTATAGAAATATAAATTTAAATAAAATCTTTTTTCTGTACTATTTTGATGAATAATTTTTTGTAACAAAAAGATTTCAGTAAAGATTGTTGAGTGAAGATACATATTTGCTTTAATGCACTCTTAAAATTTTACTAGAACACCACTACCATGACATGTAAAAATCATAGAAACAAATTTGTGGGGAAAAAAAAAGAAATAAACAGAAACAAATTTTGAACCTTACACAGCAATTAAATGAACATTAAAAATATAACAGAACTTAGAAATGAACCACAAATGTGGCAATTGGCTAAAATGAATATTAAATTATACAGCAAAAATTCCCCAAAGCCTCAATTGTGAGCACAAAGGATCTTTTCTTCTAAAGCTATATTTGGGGTAGGTAAAAGTTCAAATAAAAATATTGGTCATAATTTCTTTTAAAAGATTAATACCAGAGTTACAGCAACAGTATTTAACAATTAATATGGAAAATTTTACAGCAAAAGTAGTAAAACGGTGCTATGGTTTAGATATTAGGTGTGTCCCCAAAAGCTCATGTGTCAGAAATACTTGGATTATAAAAGCCTTAACCCAATCAGTGATGATCCCCTGACAGGAATTAACTTGAATGGTACCCATAGGGTCGTAGGACATAGCTGGAGGAGGTAGGTCCCTAGAGGTGGGCCTTTGGCATACATATTTGGTGAATTGAGGTTAATCTCTCTCCTTTGCTGCTCTCTGATCATCATGTGAGCCACTTCCCTCCACCACACTCTTCCATCATGATGTTCTGCCTCACCTCAAGCCCCAAGGAATGGAGCTGGTTCTCTATGATCTCTGAAACCATGAGCCTCCAAATAAATTTTTCCTCCTCTAAACTTTTTCTTGTCAGGTCTTTTAGTCACAGCAGCAAAAAAGCTGAACTAAAACACCTAAAACAAATTATCAGAATAACAAAAGAAATGATTATGCAACATCTCATTGGTGCCCACTTATTATGACCTCTGAAATATTTTACACTTTCTGTATATTCTACTTGAATGTCAACGTATCTTTCTAATACCTCCACTTCTACAATTATCTCACTGTTATGTTTTATTGCATGAAAATTCTGATACACTTCTTCTGCAAACTGCCAAGCATTTTCATGTCACCGAATCATTATTATCTCACTGACTGTGTTCAGAAAGTTCATATGTACTCCTAGATTTTAAGATCATATATATATATCTACCTGCAAATATATGTATATTTGCTGGTAGATATTAATAACCCAATTATTTTTACAAAATATTCTTTGGCATTTTCATTAATTTATAATTCTCTGTTTTGAAACATAACATAGATTTTCCCATGAATCTGGTCATTTATTTTGAATTGTATCTCAGTAAATGCCTTGATTATCTAAAATATTTTTTATTTATTTTTAATTTTTTTTAGTTGTTGATAGACTTTTAATTTTTACTTATATGCAATTCTGAGAATCTAACCCAGTGTCTCACATATGCCAGGCAAGTGGACTATGGCTGAACCACAGCCCCAGTCCTATCTATGATATTTTTTAAGTTATCCAACAAACATTATACTACCTATTCTTTGTCATGAAATCCATCACTTTTGCCAAAATTTCACAAAGTAACTATAGTATCTTTCCCTCTTTACTACTACTTAAAAACTTATCATCACATATATTTAAAAATTAACTGTGAAGTATGCAAATCTTCTACCCCAATGACATTCTCATGATAAAACTCTAGTTATATTCACAGATTTGTAGTTTCGGAGAAATAAGTGTAGTTGACTAATTGTGAAAATTTCCCATCCAAACATCTCTCAAAATAAATAAACAACCAAACAAACAAAGAAACAAACATAAAGAAGATCACACATGGCCCATGAAGTCAGCATTGCTAGGAGGCGGAAACTACTGCAACATTCAAGTTACCTATGAGTAAAGAAAACATATTTTTAAAGTGCACTGATTTTCAGGGAATAAGACTGCACATTTCTATTTTCTGAGAGTAGGAATAAAGGAGGTTTAAGAGATTATCAAAAAGTTAAAAAGAGCAGAAAATGTAAATGAAGCAAATCAGAAAGAGGAAGTTCAATAGAAATGCCAAATTATTTACCCTGGTAATCCACAACCTTGTTCTCTTTGCACAGAAAGCATTTAAAATGCAAACAGAGCTAGAAGCCATACAAATGAATTAAATTCAAAGGACAATCATTTTAGTAAGGAGAGGTACCAGCTGGAGACAGAGAAGTGAAAGGATGCCATTAAAACATTAAATACACAATAAAAAGGTAGGAAAGTACTAAAGAACTATGATCATGGTAGTGCAGCTACTCTTAACAAATATTGAATCACAATAAAGACTTTAAAATTACAAAGGTCAAGAAATTTTTTTAAAAAAGTAACTCCAGAATTATATCTAAATTAACACAGAGAAGTAGTAAATAGTAAGATCTTATCGTAAATTACAGTTGTAATACTGATACTTCAAACACATGATTTTTTTGCAGCTAGTTAGGATTTTTAAATAAAAGGTAAAATTGAATCTATAAATGCAAAGTCAAGCTGATCACAGATTTAATTTTAAAAATTAAAATATACAAATAATAGAAGAAAATATTGAATCAATGTCTATAATTTATATATAAAATATATTATTATGATTGTTATTAGTCTTATATGATTAAAATCCTCATGAAAAAATATTTTGTACTAAATTATATAAAATAACCATTGTCTGGTTGGGGTTTGGTGTTGCATATCATAACAAAAATAAAGAGAAGAAAGTGAAGCTGAAAAAAATGCTTAGATAAAAAGCATTTGTACAGAGCTATTTGTTTCTGTGAATTATTTGTGGTTCATTTCTGTTTGTTTATTAATTTGTAAACTCAAATGCTACAAAAATGTTTTAACAAAAAGATCTATAGGCTACTTCAAAAACAAAAGATAATAATTAATGTTAGAAATATGAATTACCTGTAGCCTGTCATAGATTATCTCTTTAAAATTTAGTATGATTTATGAAATAATTTGTCATATTCTATATAAACAAAAAAATTAAAAATTTTATTTTTATTGATTTAAAATAAAAGACAAGCATACTACAGTGTTTATATTTAATGTGAGATCTTGACAAAACCATAACAACTAGTAATATGCCTTTTATGTTCAGTTTTATTGAACAACATTTACTGCACTGTTATTTATCAATATTTAGATCTTTGCTGTATATCACAGTCATGATTACACCAAGAAGAAAATATTTATGGATTGGTACTACTTGACTCATATAAAATGGTGCTTTTATGTTTAAAACAAAACATTTCACATACACTTTTTACGTGGTGAATGCGAATTTTATGAAAAGACTAAAGAACTTGCACTTGAAATTATTCAAGATTAGTTCATTTATTCAAAAAATTATTTGCAAATAGTTTGAAAAGACAATTTTCTTAAAAGCAAATATTTCTTATGAATTTGATGTATTAATAACTTTCCAGACAGCTAAGCTGACAATAATATTATAAATCATGACTTAATTTTGAGTAATTTTTAAATTTTCTTACAACTATTTCTAAATAGTGAACAAATAATAAAAAAAAAAAATCTGTTAAGTATGAAACATCATTTGAAAAATTTTAAGGAAACACTGGTCATATAGGAATAACTTACTGCTTCAATACTTTCTCTAAATATGAAGCAATTGACAAGATCTATAGAAAACAGTAACTTTAACCATTACCACTATTAAACCATTAAAATAGTATGAAACTATTATGCTCCTTCCCCTCCAAAAATTCTTAAATTTTGAAGACAGGTAGGTGCTGTAGAGCATACCTATAATCCCAGCAACTTGGGAGGCTGGGGCAGGAGGGTGAAAGTTTGAGCCTAGCCTCAGCAAATTACTGAGGCCTTAAGCAATTTAGCAAGACATTGTCTCAAAATAAAAGGAGCTAGGGATATAGCTCAATCCCTGGTAATCCCCTCCTATTATTATTATTATTATTATTTTACAAGGAAGCCTTAAAGTAGATGCAAAACTTATGTTTCAATTGCTGTTATCAGCATACATTAAAATTAGGGTAACACTTATTAACATATATTTACCTTAATATGTATCAAACAGGTTTCTTCTAACCATAAAGGAAAACTCTTCTTTGATTCTTAGAAGATAATGAAGTAGTATTCTTCACTTCACCAATGAGCAAAATGAAGCAAGAATGGTTAATTTCCCCCATGTTCATGCAACTTGTGAAAAAGTCAATATTTTCAGCCAAGTTGTCACTCAGAAGCTACTTAATTTTAAGGAAAGCCAGCTGCCACTATTATAGAATTTTTATGCCTATTTCTGCTCATTTTTCTGGGAACAACACATACCTTAGCTCAGAACTTTTACATTTTCTTTAACTCTACCTAGTGAAAAAAAAAAAAAAAAAACTTTTGTAAAATGTAACTGAAGCCTTCTTTGTTTATTGGAAATCCTAATAATGGCACAATTCATCTAGAACTAAATTTTACTCTTACATATTTCCAGTCTCAGTTCTGGTAAATAAAAATCATTTTACATACATCACAATAGGGATATAAAGAATGAATCTGAAAATTTCTGGGACAGCAAGTAGCAATAAAATATTAATAGGCCTTGATAAATATTCCCTGTCATGCCAAGACCCAACAACTAAAATTGTAAATAAGCTGACACCTAAAGTAATAGTGAGTTCTAACTCTGCAAACATTGAATGTTCTTCCTAACATAGGAAATAGCATCAGGGAATTTTATTGACAGTCCCTACAGAAATCAGATTCCCTTCGATTTCTATTATTTCTTGCTTTGAGTTCCATATATAATTTATATTTTATAAATATCTTGCTAATTTTTCCACTGAAGGGTCTTCTAAGAATGTTCTCTCCTTTTCAAGCCATTCATTTGATAAGGGATTAATATTCAGAATATATAAGAAACTTAATAGCAAAAAAAAAATCTATACAATCTGATTAGACCTTTATTATTTCTTAAAAGAAATAGTACAGAATAGGGAGACTGCAGAAAAGATGGTTAATAATAGAGTAGCTATGGTTGTCAACAATGAATTATACATTTCAAAACAGGTAATAGAAGTTTGACTATTTGCAACATAAAGAAATGGTATTTGAAAAATATTTGAGGTTATGGATATGCCAGCTATTTTATCTTATCATTACATAACATATCCATGTATGAAATACCACACATACTCCATATACTTGTACAATTATCATGATTTGACTAAGAATTTTTTAAATACTTTGAAAAAAATACTTCCTCCTTTGGCATCCCCAGTCAAAAGAATATTTCTAAGATTTTTCTAGGTTAGTGCCTCTTTCAGAAGTCACTCCAGTTCTTTATTGCTAAGCAGTATTGACTTAATGAATATATTACAAAGACTGCAAAGACTAAATATAGTATGGAGATGAAGGAAATGTCCAAGATGTAGGATGTGAAAGGAAACCTTGTAAAAAGGAAAGTAGATCCATACCAAATTGGTTTAACTATGGAGAGCAGGGATACCATGTACTCACCAAGAGTATAGGGAGATATTTAGAACTAACATTGAAGCTTCCTGAGAGAAAACAACAGGCAATGATGCCAGCATAAAATTGTATTGAATAAAGCAAGGAGGTAGTGACTTTGGGTTTTTACAATGATTACAGTTGGGCCAGAGGCCAGTGTTCACTTGGTTTGCAATTCCTGATAGTATCACACAAGTAAGCTGTTTCTCTAGATCTGGGGCAGAGAAGCAAGTTTTAAATGTGACATAAATTCTGTCAATTCCCAAAAACGAGTCAAGCTTTTTCTTGGCTAAGATATACATTTAATAGTACGAAACTATTAAAATAAAGTATTATGTAGCAGGTGTTGTAAAGAAAAAAATTAGGAAATATTGAGATAAGGGATAGAATTATTAATGATATGTAATACTATTTTGATGAAAAATCTTGAGTTTTTAACAATCGACAATACAAATATTCAGTGGTTTCAGTATTCATGGTATGACGACTGAATAAATATAAGAAACATAATTTAATCTGTTTTATAGGTTTTAATTTACTTACTGGAATTGCACATATTCTGCATGCATCAGAAAGTTCATGTCATGGAAAAATTTAAAACCTATATCAAACATCTGAGATTTCTTTAGTATTATTATATGCCATTCACATATTATTTACTGAGCAACATCTATGTGACAAGAAATCTTCCAATTTATAAGGAAATACTGATGAATAAAACACCATAGAACTTCATTGGATGTAATTTTGGGAATCCATTCAAATCATGTCACTGAAAAAGAGTGAAGTGGGGAAAAAATCATGACATAATTTCATTTTGTGCTTATGTGTCTCCTCAGTCACCCAACAAAACTAATACTTCAAACTTTGTTAATTTTACATAAGTTTCTATGCTCTTATTTAAAAAAAACATATTGTTTTATTTATAAATGTACACAATTTCTTTCTTTCTTTATATGTGGTGTTGAGGATCAAACCCAGTGCCTCACACTTGCAAGGCAAACATTTCACCACTGAGCTACAGCCCCAGCCCCCAGTTTGTATGCTCTTCTATTTGTTTTACTATTTTTATCTAATTATAAAGTAAAGAAATATATGTGTATGCACATATATTCTATTACATTTATAAATAAATACA
Organism: Marmota monax; assembly: GCF_021218885.2. Classification (NCBI taxonomy): domain Eukaryota; kingdom Metazoa; phylum Chordata; class Mammalia; order Rodentia; family Sciuridae; genus Marmota; species Marmota monax. The sequence continues at coordinate 4,569,055 of NW_026691982.1, read as the reverse complement.
AATATTGCCAGCACCTTATAATGCATTCCTAGAATTCAAAGTAATATTCTAACTAGTGCAGAAGTTCATAGCAATAAAATGCAAGTATATGTCATTAAAAATTTATATTTATGCATTGCTCAAATTGAATCATAATTTATATCTGAAGCATACAGCATGAAGGGATGCATAAAATGTCATTTTCTGATTGTGTTATGAAGTTTTATTATCATGCATTATAGTGATAAATTTGTATGCCAAATTAGCCTCTGTATTATTAGTTTTGAAAGCTAGATTTTAAGGCTTCTTCTTCTTTTTTTACAAGTATACAATTATTCTTTCCATACAAATACAAGTGTTTCTGTATTTACAAACACTTACAAAATACATACAAAATCAATATACCTATAGAATAGAGACTTTTAAAATTGTATTTTCTGATAAATGTGTAACAATGCATTATTATCTACTAATTTGTTTAATTTTTAGATTAGGACAAAATATATTCAGGTTTCTGTATTTGAACCAAAATGAATGAATTGTAATTTTTTTAAAAAAATCATATATAAATAACAAAATATTGAAAGATCATGTATCCTATTTTATTACTGAAGAATACTACATTCAGTCTCATATTGATTAACAAAATTTATTACATATAAATTAAGTATATTCATAAAGATGCAAAGAATCTATTGAAGTGAACCCTATTTGGATTATTCTACCCTTGAATTTTATTTTCCTGAAATGGCTCACAGAAGCAGGTGGCTAGAAACTGTGCAAAAATAATTAAGAAAAGATATATTTTAGGACTGAATTATTAAAAATACTGTTACTTGCTTTTGCCTTCTTTCCTGAAGTTGTAGGTGAATCCATTTGCTTATGGTGGAGGAATAATCAGCAAGATCAGAAAAATAGAAACGAAGATCATATTTAAAATGCCCTTGTACAAAAAGAGTTGACCAAGAAAATGAGAAAAAGAGAGAAGTTTCATAACAGAGTTTGAAAATATGAATAAATTACCTTCCTAAACAGAAGAAGTTTCTGAATGAGAATAACAATAAGACTTAATCAAAAATAGGTATAATCAGTCCAAATTAAAGCTTTCACAAACAATGAAAATGAAACACGAACACACACAAACACACACACACACACACACACCCCAAACAGCTGCAATAACACCACAAGAAACAAAATTTGAACTTGTTTACAACTTGTGCAGCAATAGGAAAACATGTACATATGTATTTGTATACTTCTTTTTCCCCAATGTGTCCATTTGATCCAAGGGAAAAATAAAGATAGGAGTTTTTTATACCATCTAGGAGTGGATCTGGGAGTGGGGTAGTTGTGTAGGTCAGAAGGGGATGGGAAAATCTGTAACCTCATTTACTTTTTTACTTGTCTTCCAAACTTGCAGCACCATCTCTTCATTAGGTTTAGGGAACTGCCCATTTAAAATTTAAAAAGAAAATTTTAAAAAAATTAAGAAACAAGGAAAATACAGAAGCATTTTCATTGCGTTTTGATTTTTAAGATCATAAATTTTATATCATAAAACCAATTGTATATTTTATGTTTTAAGCCATATTTCTCTTAGTTCCTGTCCAAGATAAGTTTATCTTATCTCTGCAATTATTTAACACTGTGCTTATCTCTGGGGAAGGCTGAAAGTTTCTTTTTGACCCTGGGCTAAGATAAAGATGAAATATGTGTCTTAGCAGCAAAAACAGAGGGAGAAAACTGTGTGTATAGAGTATGGAAAGAAAGTATAATATTTTATACATGAAAATTATACTAAGTGTTGTGATCTGTTTTCTGTTACTAAAGCAGCATATCTGACACAGGATTATTTACAAAGTCTAGAACTTTATTTTATGAAGCACTAATGCCAGCATGGGGGCCCTACCCTAATGACTTTATCCAATCTTATATGACTAAAGGACCTACCTCCAAATACTATTATATATTAATTTCATGATTAAGTTTCTAACAACTGAATCTGGGGAGGGTTGAATATAACCATACCCCAAATAATATAGAATGCATTTTTTTAAAGGAATAAAGAAGGGAAAATTTGTCATAAAGTAGATTGAGAAAGAGAAGTAATAAGTCAAAATCTGATTGGATACAGAAACTATGGAATGTTTATGAAAAAGAAAATGTATGTTACAAAGTCACAGTTTGCTAAGAAAAAGTGAATTTATTTATAATAATTTAATAAATGCACTCAATAGTGCAGTGATAAAAACAGAGCTTTTAAATAAAAAATTTAATTCTATTAAAATGAAATTTCTTAGGTTCTTTGTCTACTCTTAGTAAAAGAATTTGAAGGTTTTATTTTTGAGTGATCTATCTATAAAACAAAAGATTCTTTGCCAATCAAAATAACTTCCTGTATTTCATGTTTTCACTATCATGACTTTGATTATTTAAGAAACCTAGTGTTATCAATATGGAAAGAATTAATATTTTATTTCTGTTGCTATTATTATGTTATGCTACTCCCAATATTAACTTCTCAAATATATTTTCTTTTGTACCATTGGTTAAATGGTTAATGAAGTATGGTGACTTTATTAAGTTAAATATTAAAAACCTTTTGACATGGGTATTTTACAGATCTAGAGAAGACAGGAATTCATCCAAATAAGTAAATACCATAGAAGAAGTCTGATGAAAAACTTTGGCTTTATAGTCTCTTTGAAGTTCTAAACTTTTACAGTTTAGAACTTATTTGAATTCAAGCCTCACATGTTTTTCTTGCTTAGGGATGTGTAGTTTTATGATTTATTACTGATTTTACTGATGACATGAACTAGCACTTTTTTTTAGTGGTGAAAGACACAGCTATACATTTTTGTCTGCTTCTTTTGTTTTTCAGGATTCCTGACTATATATATATATATATATTTGGTTCATAATTTATTACTCCATTTTGAATTTTAAAAAAAGAGTCTGGATACCTGCATCAGGAATTTCCATATCTTCACTGATTGCCAGAACACATTTTGTACTACTCTACAAAAAAAATTTTGTCAGAACACATCTAAGACGTCTGAATTCAATTATCTGATATTATTTTTTTTGTTACAACTTCAAAACTTCCTCATTAAATGTACTGCTCTCCATTTTTGAGTATTAAGAACATATGTATGAATATGACCCACAATCCCTGTTAGTATCCTGTACTCAAACATATAAATATAATCCTTGACCATCTCATATATTTCAATACATACTATTTTCTACTTCTGGAATAACAAATTCACATTGAAAAATCTGAGTTAAGTAGCCTATCCTTCTCAAGCCATGTTTAAAAACCATTGGATAAAAACTGGTTCAGTAATAAGAGCTAAGTGGTTTCCAAATCCCACTATAAAATTATTAACTGACAAAATATTAACTTTGAAGTACTAATATTTTGATGTAGTGTCACAATTTTTACATTTCTATATAAGAATTCATTTTGTTTTGGTGTGATTTTAAATCTTTGAACTTCCTAATCATTTTTTTGTTGAAGTGAATAATTGTAGTTTCCTTTTAAATGATTATTTGTTGTGAAATTGTGTTTATGTAAATGCCCTACAAATATATTCTGTCAGCTATTTTGATTATTATTTTATTTAATTCAAAATATTCTGCTATGATAAAAGCATTACCTTATGTATAAACTAATATGGTTTTCCACTTACTTTCCCTAAAATACAAGTTTTCTGAAAACCATTTGAAAAATACCACTTTTATTTTTCAAGTCAAAAGTTGAACTCTCAAAATTGATTTTACTTTATCATATCATGACTACTAGACCTCTGCGAAGGTTGTTTTATTTAATACAATTTTGAACTACTCTCCCAATAGTAGGATGAAGGTAGTTTAAATTTGAATTGCTGTTTTGAACACATAAAAATATAGTGAGTTGGAAAGTAATTATTATCTCATCAATCATATCTGTTTCTTTTGTTCAGCTTTTCTGAGTTTTGCATTATAATGAGTAAACTGACTATAAAAAGGCACATTGTCTTCATTTTCTTTAAATGTATGTCTTTTTAGATCCACTGTACTATTTCAAAATTTACTATTTTTTATCATAAAGATAACTGATAATTGTACAGTTATCTCACATTATTTGTGAAACAAAGGAACATTTATTTTCACTTGGTTCAAAATTTCATTGGACAACTGAGAGCTTATAGCTGCATATATATTCACAGAGCCTTCTCCTAAACAGAAAAAGTAATTGGAAAGTTGAGTTATTAAACTAAATATCTGTAATGGGAACTATGAGAAGATTCTATTTTTTTCTTTTTATGCTTGAGATTTAAAAAAACTCATTATTTTTAGTACTTATAGGATAATGGTAAGCTAAGATTACTTGAACTATTACTGCTGACTGTGAGCACGAAAAATTAAGCTCACTGGAGCTACTAAAATGTGGTCATTGGTAGAGGGTTGAAGGAGAGTACCAAATGTCTGACTTCAGATGATCTAAGTCTGAATATACATAAACAGGCAGAATTAATTCATGGAAAATTGTCTAATATACACCTTCTATCATTGGTTTAGATATTTTGCCAGATTTTTACTGAATTTTGTCTAGTTACATAAGGAGTTTTTGTTTTGTTTTGTTTTGTTTTATTTTTGCTATGTATTGTGCTTGGTTAAAGAATTTTTCACCATTTTTTGCTCATAAGTTAAAAATTGTTTTTCAGTGCACTGGAAAAAAATCCTGAGTATAGTCATCATACAATCTATTAAGATTGAATTATGAAGAAATATAAAATATGAACAATCTAATTATTAGTGGGGAGATTAAATCAATTATGAAAATTATCTCTTCAAAGCAAAGTCCAAGAACTTGTGGCTTCATTGCTGAATTCTACCACTGTTAAAATAATAAATGACATCAATAATTCTAAAACTACTACAAAAAAGTTAAAGAGTAAGGAATCTTTCCAAGCTCATACTAGGAAGCCATCATAGCTCTGATATCAAAACCAGACAATGATAGAACAAGAAAGGAAAACTACAGGCAAAATCCCTGATGATCGTAGATTGTATATATCATTAAAAAAATCTAGCAAACTGAATTCAATAGCACTTAAAAGTGTTTGGATATGTCAGCGTTTGCTTATGATATGTCCCTCAAGAACTCCTGTTAATGTAGAAATATTTAGAGGTAAAATTATTAGATCATGCCTGCAGTAGCCTAATTGGTCTATCACAGTTGAAATGGACTGGGTGGTAACTGTAGGAAGGTGGGCATTGGGAGAGGAAATGCATCATTGAGGATGTGCAGTGGAAAGGTGCATCTTCCATGTGCCCTGTGAGCCCTTAATTGCCACCCCCAACTCCTGCTTTCTGACCTCTCCATAAGATAAAAAGCTTTTCTCTTCTGAGCTCTTCCTCTACGATGTGTTACCTGCCCTTGGGCCCAGAGTAATGGATTCAACCATCTGTGAACTAAAACCTCTGAAACTGAGCAATAATTAAACTTCTCATTTTCCAAGTTTCTTGTTGGGAATTTTGCTCTCACAGTGATGCAAAACCTCACAAAGAGAAATCAGTACCAGAAGTGGGGTCGTTTCTGTAACTACCATCACAATGTGGTTCAAAAGGTTTTGAAAATGGTTTGCAGTAGGGATTTTGAAATATTTAGAGATGCAAATTAGAAAAGCTTTAGAGTGTTGTAAACAGAACTAAATATGCTATTGTGGTGGAAACTTAGAATACCAGACTATTGATAGGAATGAAGACCCTGCTTGTGAGGTTTCAGATAGAAATGAGTACTCTATTTGGAAATTGACTAGAGACCAGTTATATTATGCTGTGGCAAAGAACTTGACTACATTTTGCCCAGATCCTGAGACTTTTATGAGGCTGAATTTAAAAATGATGGACTAATTAACGTGTCAGTGGAAATTTCAAGGCAGTGAAGAATCCAGTCAGTGGCATGGATATTGCTCACAGTTTTAACTAGGTTTACTGTGAGAATTAGGAGCAGAAAGTAGAACTAAAGCATTTTAAAAACTTATGGTTTGGCCAGAAAAGTACATGTAAAGCTAGGCTCAAGGAAGCTGTGCTTATTTGTTAGAGATTATAGCTAAAGAAATGCTAAGTACTTTTCACAGCGATAATAAGAAATATGACTTGAAGCCATCTCAGAAATTTGTAAAACCACACCCATTGCAGGCTCAAAGATGTAGAGGAAAACTTTTGAGAAGATATTTTGGGGTGGTTGCATAGGGAACCAAGAACATTTTTCACCTTGCTGAGCCATGCAGGCATTCAGAGGTCACTGTAGCCATGATTCAAAAGAAGCCAGGTGTTGCCCAAGCTAGGAACAAATCTTGTTATCATCCATGTAGTCATGATTATATAGAGGTGCAAGGTGTTAAAGTTAAAGGACCATGAAGGTGTACAAGAGATTTTAAAGGGAGCTCAAGAGGACTCGCAAACCATAGTAAGTTTGGAGCTCTGCTGAGTGTGATGGGTGATGCTATGAAGATGAAACCAAAGTTGAAATAGTGACCCAAGGAATTAAAAAAGCCAGAAATCTGGACAATTTACTGAAAAAAAAATTGCTAGTTCAGGAAGGAGCAAGGCTAAATGTGAACATATGTGCACTCTTACCAGCAAGGCCAAAGGGGTGAAACTGCCCAAGCTCTTTGAAAATCACATCTCCCAGCTATGTGTCCTGTCCTAGATATTATAGTAGTTTCTGGACTTGTTTGCCTGACTATATTTTGGTCTTGTTCCAACCCAATTCCTTCTTTCTCTTTCCTTAATTCTCCGTTTGGAATAGGAATGCCTTTATGTTCATGCCAATGTATTTTAAATATATGTAACTTGTTTGGGGCTTTTAAAAAGGCTCACAGCAAATAATTTCCCTTGAGTTGCATATGAGAATATGGACTTGAACTGAACTTTTGGATAATGCTAAAACTGTTAAGTTTATAGGACTCTTGGAGATGAACTAATGCATTTTGCATTGTGATATAGACATGAGCTTTTGGGAGTCAGGAGAAGAGTATATAATTTAGATATGAAGTGTCCCCCAAAATTCCTGTTGGTGCATGAATATTTAGAGGTAAGTAGGTTGTAACTGTTAGTGGTGTGGCATGGCTGGAGGAAGTTGGTCAGTGGAGGTATGATCTGAAAGGGAGCCCCTTCCCCAAATCTCTATTGACCCTATCATGAGCTGAGCTTCTTTCCTCTACTTGGCCCTTCCCTCATGATGCTTCTTCTCCATGGGTCCAGAGCCATAATTTGGTATAGCCATGACTGAGATAAGCCCATGAAACAAAAATACAATAAAATTAATGTGACTTTTTTGATTCAATATGTTAATAGGCCTTACAATTTCTTGCAAAGAGATACCACTATGTTCTATACTAATAGGTGACAAAATTATTTCTTTTCATATATCCTGGCTCTGCTTTTAATAAAAAATTTAAATTTGACAGTTGAAACTCATTTTTCATGATACAGCAGATTCCCTTAATAATATCTTTGGAAAAGTAATAAATTATTTATTTTATTAAATATTGATTGTTATGTAAACATTTAAAAATATTTAGTGTTTAAAATTTATATTAGACTAAAATCATTGCTTTATGTAGTATAATAGCCACCTTAAGATAAAACCACTTTTATATGAACTATATTTTTCCCACAAGAGCCAGAGATAGATAAGCAATGATTATCTAGATTAGGGTATTTGCATATATTTCCTTGAAAGTGGAATTAACCTCTCCATTTTAGTCATTTTTTCATTGTTGTGATGGAACAATCTGAAAAGAAGAATTTTAGAGTATGAAAAGTTTTTTGGGGGGACTCATGCTTAGAGATATCTTAGTCCATAGATGGCCAACTCCATCCCTCAGTGCCCAATATAAGGAAGGGCATCATGGTGGAAAGAATGGTAGAGGAAAGCATCTCAGAACACAGCAACTGGCAATGGACAAAATGTTTATTTGTCCACAAAACACACCCTAAGAGTATGCCCACATTGACCTACTTACTCCCTATCTGTCTGCAGATACCACCAAATTAATCACTACCACTGGATTAATGCACTGATTGAGGCTCGCATAACCCAAATATTTCACCTCTTGCATTGTCTTACATGAGATTCTGGAGGATATTTCATATCTAAATAATAATATTCTCATTGAAATGAAAATTCTTTGTTTACTAATAACATTTTTAAGAAAAAATTTAAATTAAAAAAATGGTATCTATTGCTGTAAGTGTGAAAGCTTCCCAACACTTACTTTTTTGAAAAGACATCATTGATAATATCATTATCAGGCATGGTTTTTGTTGTTGTTGTTGTTGTTGTTGATTCATCAAGTATGACTTTTGAAAGTGCTAAAATACATCAAAATTTAGAAGAAACCCTTCTTTCTTTTGAACAATTAATTATAAAATCACCAAATCATAATATTAATAATGTTATAAAACCATGTATATTTAAAGATTCAGTTGAAATGAAAGGGCTTCTAATGGATATTAGGATAACAGACTTTGAAAAGTTCATTGATATATCTTTCAGATACAAGATGTGAAATTACCTTTAGGAAGATACAACTTGTTGAGTTTTTGTGTGGTTATCAGTATCCATGTTTATCTGAAAAGATGGATACTTTCTCCTTTCTTAGCTATATATATGTCTGGATAAGGCCAATTCTTTTCATATACTTGAAGCCAAATAATATATTAATAAATCATATGCAGAAACAGTTTGAGACTCCCAAATGTCTTAATGCAGACATTAGGTATTTGAAAAACTATGAAACAATGCCATTTTATCTCTGGCTTTTATTATTTTTAAAACTCGTATGTTCTCCAATATTGTGTTAATTACAGTTATTTTAAATGCCCAAAGAAATAATCCTGAATATACTCTAAATATTTAAAATTTCTCAGCTTCAATCTCTACTCTAGTAAATATTGAAAACATAATCAAAATAATTTTTTAAAAATCCTTTGGAATTTTCAAATTTTAAAAAATACAAAGCTATTAAGAGGCCAATCAGTTGGAGAAGTAGGATCCATATTCCCTTTAAAGTGATCGTGGGCATCTCCTCATCAGGAATAAACTCATGAAGGAAAACTGACTAGTTTTTATTTTTCTTAAATAGTGCAAAATATACTTTTATACAGTAATGATATTACTGTTATTTTTAGGGAATTTTTATATTTGTTCATGTTAATATTTTCTTCAGCTAGATAAGGCAGTGACTTGAGATTTGGGGAAGATGGATGTACTATCCATTTCCATAATCTACTTGCAAAATCTATCCACCTTTATGAATACAGAAATCAATTTTAATTTGCACAAAGAGTTCAATTAAGATTGCTTCTTTCATTTGTTTACTATGAAAAAGAGATTGGTCAAAGAAGAAAATGCAGCTATTTCCATATCCTATGAAGGGAGAACTTGCTGAAATGTTGTGTTTTTATTTTTATTTTTTTCCTTGTGAACAGCTAGTAATTTGTGTAAACATTGATCCTTTCTCCCAAGGGAGATTGACAAGCTTCTCATTCTTGTCCCTTCCTCTTCTCACTTCAATTTAGCAATCCTTTGAGGTTTGCACTAGCAGAGTTCCTTGAGATGGTATTGCTTGGGGATTTTCTACATTGTGTTACCTATGGATTTTCTTTCAGCTAACTAAAAATATTTTAAATTTCAGCATAAGCAAACCTAGAATTAAAACAGATAGCAATTACCTCTACTCTGAAGCTAACCACAGAAAACAAGAACCTTGCTTAGTCTGTCTCATTTCTGTAAAAAAGTAAAAATATTTCCTATACATTTTTTAACCTTGAATTTTATGATTATGTTCATTTTCCTAGAAGGTGTGCAGGACAACAAATTTATAAACATTCTTTAATGTTTTCTTTTATATGTTATTCTGAAGATTCTCTCTTTTGGAGAAGTGGAGTGGAGGAATTTTTAAATTCCCAAGTTTATATACAAATAAAGCAACTGCTCCTCTGTTTCTCTGATGAACATGAGACTGTTGCAGAGAGCTGATTATAGTTACCATAGTACGCTTTCTGTCTCCAATCCACTTGAGAATTACCAACTCTTCAGAAAACTTCTTAAAATCCTCACATTTTCTTTGGTAGCTGAAAATCTAGAGTAATTAAAATTTATAGAAATGACTATCTAAAAGCCAAAAATATATGACATATTTAGGGTCAGTTCTGAAACTCTGATTAAATAGTTAATGTCACCTTCCAAACTTGATGCCCTAATGCTATGAAACTTTGACTTTAGGGTACAAAAATTCTTCAACAAATTCTTTTTTTCTTTTGTTTTGCAAGTATGTCTCTCTTCACAAAGACTTTTTATTTGTGTATACTTCTATTTTAAAAATTAACTAAATTAACAATTCTGATTTTACATTATTTATTCCATTTTGCACGTGTAAGGGAAATTAATAGTTTCAACTACAAAATATTTTAAAAGATAAGAATATCATAACATTGACCATGCTCAAGCCACAAATCTTAAAATTTTAGATTTTTTACACCAAAGTCAATCATTTTAAAGAATTTGAAATATAGTACTAAAAATTATTCTTCATAATTTCCTATTTATGTTTTTTCTTGGTGCATTAAAATTATATATAATAGAGGGATTCATTGTGACATGTTGATTCACGCATATAACCTAATTTGATGAATCTTATTTCCCAAGACCTCCACTTTCCCTCTCCACTTCCCTCCTTTTGATCTCCTTCACTTTTATATGTAATTATAATGAATGAACTTAAAAATAATAGAAGAGAGACCAGTGGAGTAGAGGATCTTCATAATTTTTGTTTTGACTTGTTTTATTTTCAATAGATATAGTATACTAGTGAAGCAAATAAAGAGAAAAATCCCATGTATATAAAAGAAGATTGATTCTTCCCAGTCCCTTTAATGCAGAGGCAGCTCTGGAGGCTGAGACAAGAGGATTACACATTGAAAGCCAGCCTCACCAATTTACAGAGAGACCATAGCAACTTAGTGAGAACTGTCATACACACACACACAAAAAAAAAATCTTGTGTGTGTGTGTATGTGTGTATGTGTGTGTATAATGTATTTGGTGGGTTTAGAGTTGTAAAACTGAGTTTGATTTGTTTCAAATTCAGTCAACATACTAAAGTTATAAAAAATCAAGTTTGAATCATTGTTTCAATATATGGCAAAGACTAATATTGGGCAGATAACTGATTTTGTGAACTATAATATTTCTACTTTCAAAAGATAGATAAAAGAATTAAAAAGTGCATGCAAAGTACTTATGTTTGTATATGACACCTATGACTTAAAACAATAGTATCAATAAAGATAGGAGAAAGAGTCATTTTTGATGAAATAACCAGGAAAAATCAGTTTGAAAGAGCTAAGAAGTTCTACTTCTTAAGTGACAAGCAAAACCAGTACATAATTAGCAAAATGTTTCATTTTTCACCAGCTCCTACAAAATATTCATTCAAGAGCACAAAGAGAAAGTAAGTAAATAAAACGCAAATATAAAATCTGAAGATATTTTTAGTTGGATTTTGATCTTTGCATTATTTGGATATAAAAAAATAAATACTCTAAATCATGTTTAAAATGAAGGAAGAATTTTGCATATTGTCTAATTGGTTTAGCTCACTGTGATACATAATTCTAAAGTATTAGCCAATTTTTGTCATGGGATTAATTCAGAGTAAGTGTTGAGAAATGATAATGGGGAAGAATAGAAATAATAAAAAGTAGAAAACAATAAAGCAAACCCTTACACAATTTTCACCTATGAATAATATATGTGGATTCTCTCAACCAATTCTTACAACATCCATTAATGTGGAAAGTATTGAATTGCCCAATTTACAGATAAATTGTTAAAGAGACAGTAGTTCAAGTCTATTGGCAATATGCTTGTGTAGTAAGGGAAATAAATTATCTGAAAATTATGGGACATCTGAAAATGACAGAAATTACAGAAAGCCCCTAACAAGATTTGGAAACTAAAGTTAGACGATTGTGTTTGCAGGTGTTGTACAGAACCGGAAACTAGGTGAGTGCTGAGAGGGTGAGCCTTCTTCGAGAACACACAAACATATGCAGTTACTTTCATTTAGGTCTCCCTGATTTTTATCTTAGAGAATATATGTTTGTATAAACTAACATGAAAGGAATTTTCCTTTAGTGTCTGAACATGGTTTAAGTTAGTTCAGGTTTTCTTTTATGCAAAACAGTGGTGCAATTCATATAGCAGGCTGTGATTTCTATTAAATTATCAGTTCTCCTCTCACAGCCAAGACTCAGCAAGACTTTTATTACTTCTTTAGTAAATAAGCAAAATTATTCCCCAAATTTTTAAATTAAAAGAAATTAGAAGCAATTTATATAATCTGTGATGACAGAGTAATGAGAAATTGAGCTGAGTTTCATTATTACTGTTATTATTATTATGGTACTGGGGATTGAACTCAGAGGTGCTCCACCACTGAGCCACATCACCAGCCCTATTGTTTATATATTATTTAGAGACAGGGTCTCACTGAGTTGCTTAGCACCTCACTTTTCCTAAATTGGCTTTGAACATGTGATCCTCTTATCTCAATCTCCTGAGCCACGTGAGAATAAAGGTGTGTGCCACCATGCAAGCTTGGTTTTAAATAGGAAGTATGACTTCAGTGTCTATGTTGGTACATACCATAGTCTATGTTCTCATACAATAAGAAGTCCAAATGCAATAAAAGCAGTTGTGTTAGGAAAAATATGCAGTATGTTTGCCTTGTGTTTTGGAAAACTTAGTCACTGTGAATTTATATAAAAGAAACAAATAATAATACTCCTACAGACTACTTGTTTTTAGTCCTTTATCTCAGTGAATTTGCTGCATAATGTCTTTGAAAATTTGTTTTTTTCCTTGACACAAATATTTTAATATTTATTTTGCTGACAGTACTTTCTCTAAAGTTTGCCACAAGTTTTATTAGAATTTTTGCTATGCCACACAATTCCATAATATCCCTTAGTATTGAACTGTATGATAAAGCATTTTATTTTAGACCATCTAAACTGTAATTGGCCATGATTGAAATACTAAATATAGATCAAATTGTGATGTAACTGCAGTTAAGATGTAGATGTAGATGAATGCCCATGCTGTCCTGTACAGTATTTCTTTCAGAAACCTATTTTAAACTTTATTTATTTTAAGCATAGATGTCTTATATTTCCTGCAAGTATGTTTTCACTTGTAAATTGCTGCAAATTTTTTAAAAACTTCCTATATTATCACCTATGTTCCTCTAAATCACCACTTTCATTTCAGTACATATTTCAATCCTTTGTCATTCACAAACACTATCTCAGAAAGTCTGTCAATCATATATGTGTGTATAGTATGTACAGAGTGGGGTGGTAATCTTACCTCATGTTTTAGCTGATTTATTTACTTTTAGTTTTGAAATATATGGCAACTTTTATTTTAAATTAATATTTAGGTGGATTATTAAATATGGAGCTTATTATACATTTTTTCTTGTTTTGAAGATGATAATATCTAATGTTTATTCCATCTTTCTATGGGTGTCTTCCCTTTTTACAAAACTTTCTAATTCAACTCACAATAATAATAAAGTTTGTACAACTCAAGGCCCACACAAACACATAAACCCAATATAAATAATCCCTTACTGTATGTAATGAGTTTTAGTATTTTCCATTATATACCATGCTTTTTTGCCCTTGTATTTATTCTGAACATGTTATGATTAATTAATTATTAGATACTTCAACATAGAGAATACATTTTAATGTGTTTTTATTGCTTAGACTACAAAGTAAAAAGACTAAAAGTTGTGTATATGTATGTATACTCTTGAATGGTCACAGTTTGTCAATTTATTTGCAATTATGTTCCCAAGTGTGATCTCCATTGTTCAATCACATGTGGAAGGTGGAGGGAACCATGCAGTAGCACATTCCACTGTTTGTTCTTTTTCTCCACAAAATCAAACTCTTTAAAATGGGCAGAAGACATTTATTTTGCTCATGCAGAACAAAGCAGATACAGTAATTTTTTTTTTCCCGAGCCAAAATTCACAGCCATTTCCTTCTCATTCTTCCTTCCATACTTCCTTCCTTTCTTTTTTCCTTCCTTTCTCTCTTTCTGCTGACGATCAAACCCAGAAGTGCTTAACTACTGAGCCACATCTTCAGCCGTTGTCCAGTTTCTTAATGATACAGAAGTTGTATAATTCTAAAGCAAGAATCTTCCTTTTATTATAAATCATGACAGTAGTATAAAAAACATAGAAATAAGTTTATCAAGAAAAACATAAAATATACTCAGAAAACTGAAACTATTGAACTAAAGTTATAAGTACACAAAAAAATCTTGGATCTGAAGATAAAACATTGTTATGATACTTCAAAGTTGATCTACAAATCAATATAAACTCATATAAATAACTCATATAAAATCCCAATGGCTTTTTTACTTAAATTAATTCCTGATTCTAAAATTTATATGAAAATTTGAGAAATTTTGTAGTCATAACAATTAAAAGAAAAACTTAAGGACTCAAACTTCTTAATTTCAAACTTGTTAGGAAAATACATTATTCAAGAGAGTGTGGTGTGCCATAAGGATAAACTTATAGATCATAGAAATCGAATGCATGGTCAGGGAATATACCTTATAATTATAGCCAAATTATCTTGACAAAGATATAGAGAAATTTGAAGAGAAATAGTTGCATTTTCAACAAATGATAATATGTGCAAATAGACAGACTAAGACTTCTATTTTATAGTACATATAAAAATTAACTCAAAAACTAACAAGCACCTAAATAGAAAAACTAAAACTATAATATTTCCTGAAGAAAATAAATTTGTGGCCTTGAAGAAGGCAATAAATTCTTAGATATGACTCCAAAAAAGTAAGCAACAGCAACAAAAAACTACAGAGAGTGGAATTCATGAAAATTTAAAACAAAACAAAACCCTTCTACTTCAAAAGACACCATCAGAAAAGTGAAGAAAAAATACTTGGTGAGATTTATTTTTTATAAATTGTATGTATGCTATTTCTGGTATAGAACTACTATTCCAAATACATAAATGTATATTGCAATGAAAAAAAATCCTAACTTAAAAAAAGTGTAAAAACAGGAAATATCTGAATAGCAATTTTTTAAATACCAAATACCAAGTAATCACATAATGCAAATCTCAACATTATTTGTCTATAGAGAAATAAAAATCAATGTCAAAATGAGATACCACTTTATACCAGTGATGTGGTTATTAATTTAAAAAAAATACAAAACAAGCATTAGTGAAGATGTGTAGGAATTTGAACCATTAAACACTTCTAGTGTGTGGGAATTCAACTCTAGATGTATACCAAAAGTATTAAAATGTGAATGCCAAGGATAAACTTTTACATAAATGTTCATAGCAACATTATTTTTCATAATCAACATGTAGAAACAACCCTGTTGTCCATTATATAATGAATAAATAAATAATATATGACATATTAATATAGTAGAATATTATTTTAAAATTAATAGGGATATGGTTTCTATATATGTTATAATATTCATGAATGTTAAAATCATGCAAAAATAAAGAAGCCAATCACAAAGACCCCATTTACATTGCGAAATTGATTGCTAAGAATATGCAAATCTACAGAGACAGAAAGGAGGCTTATGTTTGCTTAGGACTATGGTTTGTGGGAATGAAGATGGGTAATGGGTAATGATAAACTTGATTTTTAGAATGATGAAAATGTTTTTAAATTAATTTTGGTGATAATCTCACAACTCAATGAATACAACAAAAATTAACTTGTATTTTAAATGTGTGAAATATGTGGCATGTGAAGTATATATTTGTAAAACTGCTATAAAATCAGATAAGAAATGTGTATTTCTTAAGAAATGTCCTCAGTACCAAATTCTTTCTTACAAACTGACTATAATCTGTTTGTTCAACTGTCCTCTAGACTTCATAATTTATTCATCCCTTAAAAATTCTACTGTTTGAAATTATTATATTTAAATTTTCTACAAGTGGAAAATTTTCCATATTTCTTGTTTTATCAATTATGTAATTTTTACATATTAATATATTGTGGTAATTTAGATATGAGGTGTCTCCTAAAAGCTCATATGTTAGACAATGCAAGAAATTATCAGTGTCTTAACCTAATCAGTGCAATAATGCACTTGAATGGATTAATTTGATGTTAACTTTAGGCAGGTAGGGTATGGCTGGAGCAAGTACATCACTGGGGCTTTGTCTTTGGGGTACATATTTTCTCCCTGATGAACCAAGTCTAGTCTCTCTCTCTCTCTCTCTCTCTCTCTCTCTCTCTCTCTCTCTCTCTCTCTCTCTCTCCCCTTCCTAATTGTCATGTTCTGAGCTGTATTCCTCTGTCACACTTTTCCACAGGATGTTCCGTCTCATGTTGCATCCACATGGATAGAACTGGCTAGTCTGTATATTGGGACCTCTGAAAGTATAAGCCCCCAAAATAAATTTGTCTTCCTCTAACTTTTATTTTCAGATATTTTGGACACAGCAGTGAAAAAAATTGACTAAAACATGCAAACAATAAAATCAAAGAATAATTGATGATCAGATCCTTTAGATAAGGAAACAGATTTTCGGTGCATTATGAAGTTCCCTCAATTTATTTCCTTTTATTTTCAATAGTCTTCATAAGATCTGATAAACATGTAATTGCATTTTATATTATTCTGATACAAGCTCATTACCTTTTTACCACTCATGATGCAGTGCAAAGATTAAAATTCTGAGTTCAAGATGGCTGACCAGAGGGAGGCAACATTCTGTGTTGCTTGTGATCCAGATCTCACCTAGATGGAACACTGAACCTCTGAGAGTGTTAGAGGACCCTTATACAGCTGCTCTCTGCAGAAATCACCAGCGCTGTGACCCCATTCAGGGCTCTGGGCCTCAGTGTTTAAGCAGGACCCAAGGCCCAAAGTTCCAGTCCATGCAAGACTCAGCAAGCATCTTAACAGAATCACCTATCAACACATATGCAGATCGCCAAGACTTCTCTCTGCTCCCACCCAGGTCACTCAGCTTCTACCTACCCATAGCACAATGCCATCGCCCGGCTCCCCAAACCTCATCAGACACCAGGTGCTGAAAGCAGACCACCACCATCTTGGCTCAACATTCTTGTCATTTAGGTGGGGGCAGTTCCGATATTGGATCTCCAGGGGCCAGTGGATTTTTGCAGAAATCACCAGAACTGTAACCACCCACGCAGAAATCAGAGCCTCCAGACTCTGGACCCAAAGCCTGTGTTTTAGCTCATGCATGGCTCACAAGCGATTTAGCAGAAACACCTATCAGCACCTCTGCAGAACTCCAGACTGTGCTCCGCTCCAATGAAAG
The DNA here is from genome assembly GCF_021218885.2 of Marmota monax. Lineage (NCBI taxonomy): Eukaryota > Metazoa > Chordata > Mammalia > Rodentia > Sciuridae > Marmota > Marmota monax. The sequence continues at coordinate 4,551,622 of NW_026691982.1, read as the reverse complement.
TCACTTAGCTGCTACCTATCCACAGCACAAGGCCATTGCCCAGCTCCCCCCACATCACCAGACATCCTGGCGCTAGAAACAGACAGACTCCATCTTGGAAAACCTTCCTCGCCATGTTGTGGTGGGTGTGGCTATCAGATCAGATAGCCATTTGAGCAGGTATCTGATTTCCAATTCCTCCCACCTCCCCAAGGGTGTTAACTTGGCACAGTGGCCACCAAACACAAGATCAACTCTCAGTTGACAGGAGTACAGTGCAAACAGGGAGCCACCCAACTGGTGTGAGCCTGGGGGTGAGAGGTCCTTCAGTTGGGACCTGATAAATAAGAAAATGGAGGGGACTAAAGTTTGGAGCATAACAGAGAGATTAGGATCTGGGAAATCTCCAGGCAAGAGAGGGAGATGATACTGGGGTCTCAAGTCAGATGAGTGGTCACAAAAAAATAACTGTGAGGTGCTGCTTCCTTGAGAGGACTGGTGGGGGGCACTCCCCACTTTCAGACACTCCATACCAGTTCCAGTCTTCATACCCTTGTTACCTACACCATCCTGAGGGCAGAGACACCTACTGGATCAGACAATCCCACCTGATTAACGAGAAGAGAAAGAAATGGATCTCTAAGAGTATTTTTTTCTTTTTCCTTTTTTTCTCTTCTTCTTTCTCTTCTAACCTTCTATCCCCTGGCCCTCACATCCTCAACATATGTAAAAACAAGAACTTTGCATGAATTTGGACTTTGAGGACTGAGTCACCTGAATAATATAATATAGAGGAATTGCATAAGCCCTTTTTTTCTTTATTTATTTTTCTTTTTTCTTTTTCTTCTTTCTTTTTTTTTCTATCTTTGCCTTTTTTCTCTATCTTCTTCCTTCACCCTCCAAATTATACTATTCTAACATCCTGTGTTTTTCTAAAAACATATGTGTGTTTGGTTTATGTACTGTACTGTCTTCCCACATAATTGTCTACCCCAAATTACTTCCAAACTATTCTCCTAATACTAACCCTTTTAACTAGATTTTTTCTTCACATTTTATAAGATATATTAACTCTATACCCTCAGATCTTCTCCCCTCAATATATCATCCTACGGCTGACCCTCAGTTCATTGTCCATCACCAGAAGCTATAAAACTTTTTATGAAACTACTGATTATATTTTAAATAGTAATTGAATCCAACATTTCTGGTCATTGAGACTAAACTGTAAATGTCTTAATAACAACAATTTGTTCATAGGTGATGTATTGTTGATATTGGGATCTGTTAACACAAAGGACAGAACTTGGAACCCTAAAAGAGCACTAAAAATCTATAGAGTAAAAACACTAACACACCAGATCCACAGAACTGGAAGGAAGACAAATGAGCAATGTGAAAAGACAATGGAAGAAAGTACCACAAACAAATCAAGACAACACATCATTACAAGCATTGAGAGCTATAGCAGAAAAAATTACAGAGATAGATTTCAAGAAATACATGGTTAAAATGTTTGGGGATCTCAAAGAAGACATAAGAGAACAAACACATGCAGTGAAAGATCACTTCAACAACAAGCTACATAAACAAATTCAAGAAGCAAAAGATCACCTCAACAGGGAAATAGAGGTTCTACAAAAAAAAAAAAAAAAAAAAAAACAAACAAACAGAAATCCTTGAAATGAAAGAAATAATAAACCAAATTAAAAACTCAAATGAAAGTATCACCAACAGAGTAGACCACTTAGAAGACAGAATATCAGACAATGAAGATCAAATAAATCATCTTGAAAAGAATATAGACCATACAGCGAAAATGATAAGGAAGCACAAGCAGAATATTAAAAAACATGGGATAGCATAAAAAGACCAAATTTAAGAGTTATTAGGATAGAGAAAGGTATAGAGGTCCAAACCAAAGGAATGAACAATCTATTCAATGAAATAATATCAGAAAACTTTTCAAACATGAAGAATGAATTGGAAATCCAAACTCAAGAAGCCTATAGGACGTCAAATGTACAAAATCACAACAGACCCACACCCAGAAACATTATAATGAAAATGCCCAATATACAGAATAAGAAGAGAAAGGAGCCAGATTACACATAATGAATTAGGAAAACTAATTAGGATAATGGCAGATTTTTCAATACAGACCCTGAAAGCTAGAAGATCCTGGAACAACATATATCAAGCTCTGAAAGATAATGGGTGCCAACCAAGAATCTTGTATCCAGCTAAATTAAGCTTTAGATTTGAAGAAAAAATAAAAACCTTCCAAGATAAACAAAAGTTTAAAAAAAATATAGCTAGAAAAGCGGCACTACAAAACTTCTTTGTCAAAATATTTCATGAAGAGGAGATGAAAAACAGCAATAAAAATCAGCAGAGGAAGGTAGTACACTAAAGGAAAAACTAATCAAAGTGAAAAAACAATTCAGGTAAAATAACAAAAATAAACAAATATGGCTGGAAATCCAAACCATGCCTCAATAGTAACCCTAAGTGTTAATTGCTTAAACTCACCAATCAAAAGACATAGACTATCAATTTATCCACTGAAGGACATCTAGGTTAGCTCCACAGTTTAGCTATTGTGAATTATGCTGCTATAAACATTGATGTCCCTGTAGTATTCTGTTTTTAGGTTTTTGTGTATAGTCTGAGAAGAGGAATAGCTGGATCAAACAGTGGTTCCATTCCCAGCTTTCCAAGGAATCTCCATACACTAATTTGCAGTCCCACCATCAGTGTATGAGTGTACCTTTTTCCCCACATCTTCGCCAACACTTGTTGTTGTTTGTCTTCATAATGGCTGCCATTCTTACACAATGGCATATTACTCAGCACTAAAAAAAGAAAAAGATCATGGCATTTGCAGGGAAATGGATGGCATTAGAGAAGATTATGCTAAGTGAAGTTAGCCAATCCCCCCAAAAAACAAATGCAGAATGTTTTCTCTGATATAAGGGGGGTAACTCACAATGGGGTAGGGAGGGAGAGCATAGGTGGAAAATTATCTCTAGATAGGGAATAGGGGTGGGAGGGAAAGGAAGGGAGAAGGGAAAAGCAAGGATAGTGGAAGGAGACAGTCATCATTATACAAAATACATGTATGAAGATGTGAATTTGGTGTCAACATACCTTATATAAAAACAGAGATATGATAAGTTGTGGTATAAAGGTGTATTAAAAATTGTAATGCAAAAAAAAAGAGAAATTGTGTATAATGGCATAATTTGGTGTGTATATACTTTATAAACAGAGTTATAAAAAATTGTGCTATGAATGGATAATTATGAATGTAATGCACTCCACTAGTGTCATGTATGTAAGAAGTATTAAAAAAAAGACATAGGGTAGCAGATTGGATTAAAAAAAAAAAAGACCCAACAATATGCTGCCTCCAGGAGACTCATCTGATAGAAAAAAAACATACACAGACTAAAGGTGAAAGGTTGGGAAAAATCATACCACTCACATGGACTATGGAAGCAAGCAGGTCATTTTGATGACATTAATTCTGCCTATTCAAGAACTAAATAGATCTTTCCATGTCTAAGGTCTTCTTTGACCTCGTTCTTTAGGGTTCTGTAATTTTCATTATATAGATCTTTCACCTCTTTCATTAATTTTATCCTCAAGTAATAGAAGAAAATTAGGCCCTAATCTCCATCATGTGGGATTGGGTCCCAACTTCCTTAATAAGACTCCTATAGCATAAAAATTAAAATCAATCATCAATAAGTAAGATAGATTCAAACTTAAAAAGTTTCTTCTCAGCAAAAGAAACAATCTGTGAGGTGAATACAGAGTCTACATCTTGGGAACAAATATTTACCCCTCACACATCAGATAGAGCTATAATCTCTAGGGTATCTAAAGAACTCAAAAAGTTAAATACCAAAAACAAACAAACAAACAAATAACCCAGTCAATAAATGGGCCAATGACCTGAAAGATACTTCTCAGAAGATGATATACAATCAATCAACAAATATATAAAAAAATGTTCATCATTACTAGCAATTAGAGAAATGCAAATCAAAACCATTCTAAGATTTCATCTCACTTCAGTCAAAATGGTAGCTATTATGAAGACAAAAACAATAAGTGTTGGTGAGGATTTAGGGAAAAAGGTACTCATACTCTGCTGGGGGGACTGCTAACTGGTGCAGCCAATAAGGAAAGCAGGATGGAAAATTCTTGGAAAATTGGGAATGGAACCACTATTTGACCCAGCTATTCATCTCCTTGGTCTATACCCAGTGGAATTACAAACAATGCACTACAGGGACACAGCCACATCAATGTTTATAGCAGCACAATTAATAATAGCTAAACTGTGGAACCAACCCAGATGTCCTTCAATAGATGAATGGATTAAAAATGTGGCATATATACACAATGGAATATTACTCAGCAATAAAAGAGAATAAAATCATGGCATTTTCAGGTAAATGGATAGAGTTAAAGAAGATAATACTAAGTCAGCCAATCCTAAAAATAACAAATGCTGAATGTTTTCTCTGATATAAGGAGGTTGATTCATAGTGGTATATAGAGAGGGAGCATGGGAGGAATAGACAAACTCTAGATAGGGCAGAGGGGTTGGAGGGGAAGGGAGGGAGCATGGGGTGAAAAATGATGGTGGAATGTGATGGTCATTATTACCCAAAATACACGTATAAAGACATGAATTGGTGTGAATAAACTTTGTATACAACCAGAGATATAAAAAATTGTGCTCCATATGTGTAATAAGAATTGTAATGCATTCTGCTGTCAAATATAAGTTAAAAAAATCATGATTCCATTGGGCAGAAATAAAGAGTCTCCTTCAGAATTTTTTATAAAAATATCTACCATTGGTTGATATAAAATTCCCCTATGAGTTTTAAAAAAATGCCAGAAAATAATCCATGGTTACTCTATCAAAGATTCACAACCAGTAAGTTTTTGCTACATTATTAGCCTTTAAACATGAATTTAATTTTGATGAACTGTTCTCAAACACCTGATCCACCTGAGTGTGTTGCTCTTGAGCTGGCTTCTGCATTCATCTGGAGTTCACAAAGTGGGTTAGCTAAGCCTCGGCTGCCTTGGCTCCAGTGGCATATAGGATTGTAATAGAAACAAGTTACACCTGAATGCAAGCGAGAAAGTTGTTTATAGAGAAAATGAAATTGCCAGTGAAACTGAGTAGATAGTTATATATGTTTTTTTTTTATCTCTCAGAGCCTATAACACTAAACCAAAGATAATGAAAAAAAATTTCCCTCAAAAAACCCCTTAATTTTATTAATGTGAGTTTTAAAGAACTGCTGCTATTATTGTACACTTTTATTAATATAGGCAAGCTTTGAATTATCATATTTAAATTATTTTTCTTAGTAAACATCATATTTCACATGGAAGTTTATTAGAGGATTTCAAATAATACAGAATATGACAAACAGAAGTGAACTCAGCTGCACATCTATTTATTTCCTTGCTTTTGTACTTGGGATGAAACCCAGGGGTACTTAACCACTGAACAACAGCCCCAGTCTTTTTTTCTTTCTTTCTTTCTTTTTTTTTTTTTTTTTTTTTTTTTTTGAGATAGTGTCTCACTAAGTTACTTAAAGCCCTACTAAATTGCTGAGGCTGCTCCTACCTCAGCCTCTGAAGTGGCTGGTATTACAAACTGCTCCAATACATTCAGCACATGTTTATTTTAATAGTTATTTTATACATTTGTGCTCTACTTTGCATATGGTTTGTTTTAGTCAGATTTTTCTCCTGCTGTGACTAAAAGGCCCAACCAGAACAATGTTGAGGCTTCTGGTTTCAGAGGTCTCAATCCACAGACAGTATTGAGTATTGAAAACTTGGGTTCCAATAGATGATTAAGGGGTAGAGATAATTATATGATAAAAATGCCTGGAATGTTAGAGATAGGGATTTACTCTAGAGATATGTAAAACTTCCTGAGAGCTATCTGCATCCATTTTAAGGTCATGAAGCAGAGACCTTCTCTTTACCCCAGAGAGTATGTATTTACATTCCAGGGTACCTCTCTTTCTTTCTCTTCTTCTCCCCCCTTGAGAAAAAGAGAAACAGAAATGCCAGTAGTCCTAGAAAATCAAATTTCATAATTTTTGTGTTCTCCTTCTGTGATGAAAATCCAGTTGCACACACAGACATGTTTGTCATTCATTGTGGCTATATGAAGTACTATGGCATGAGCACCAGCTATTCTAAATGGCTTTCTGAGTAAATAAAATACCTAATCTCTGATCAAAAGTTTTAATAATTCTGGTAGAATATATAACAAACTGCAGTAGGTGACTTATTCTCTGAGCAGCAACACAGACCCTCACAGTTTCTAGTTTAATGATTAGATGTCATTTTTCTGCTCTCCTTCGTATTTTTTTTTTAATCCCAAGAAGAAATATTGTTTCTGTTTTAAGTTCTGGAAGTTGTTATTCTACTCTTTCATATAATATTTATCAATTTATTTCTTGAGTTAAAAGTCTGGATAATATATTTTCTCTCCAAATATAAAACAAAATGACACATTATTTCCCTAGCAAGTTTTATCCTTATGTATCTATTTTTTAGCCTTAAAAATTATTCACTTAATCCTTTGTTTTAAATTGCTTTGTTTCTAATAAATAAAGAGTAAACTGATAAATTTATATTTCTCTGAAACACTAAATTTACTGCTATTTTTATGTTGCCAAGATCAAAAACATCTTCTCTTGTTGTTTTTATTCTAAATGCTATATCCAGATTTTTCTTTTTAAGAAAAAACACCAAATGTGTATAAAATAACTTTTTATGTTGATAGGATGATTCCATAACCCACTAGCTAATGCAGTAATGTGAAAAAAAATTTAAGTTGTGTATTAGGGAGGATTTCCCAGAGCACAAAATTTGAGGATAAAGCATATGGTGCCTGCAGCTAGAGAAACAGGATGAAGGAAAGCATCTAGATTCTGAAAGACATCTCAGTGCCAACTCATGGGGCGTTTATAAGGACATGGACTGTGCTCTGTTACTGGGCTTATCCACCATGGTCTTTTGGTCTGGGTGAGGAATCCTGAATACCTGTGAGGTCAAAGCAAGTGCTACCTGTAGGACTTTTATGTTCTTCTGCCTCTTAATCAACCCAGGTTGGTGAAAAGGTTAAATCATGTCAAAATTCTCAGAAAGAAACAGAACCAAAAATTGTGTCTGGCTTTTTGAAGGGCCAGTGGTGGTGCACATCTGTAATCCCATCAGCTCAGAAGGCTAAGGCAGGAGGATCACAAGTTTAAAGATAGCCTCACCAAGTTAGCAAGGTCCTAGGCAACTTGGAGACTTCTCATAACTTCTGCAGACAATTTCTTCTTTTAGACAACCGTTTTTACTGACTGGATATGTTATGAAGATTCTAATTTATCTGTTGATTACCAATGTTAGTATTACCAAAAGTTTTCATTTTCTAGGATAGCCAAATTAATTTTAGAAATTATATTATTATTACAACAGATTGTAGCCTTATTATTGAATATGTATATATATACATATATATGCATATAAATATATGTGTGTGTGTATATATATATATATATATATATATATATATATATAATACAAATACACACACACATTCTGATCTTGACAACATAAAAATACACACACACACACACACACCAGGATTATCACCCACTTTAGGAGAAAGCTGAAGCTGAATCTATCTATCCACTAACACCCATGCATCACTATTTTAATGTCTTATTGAGGGTTTAATTTTTGGCATGATAGCCACCCTATGTACTAAAAAAGTCTATTTAGTTTTAGGTTGAAATATCAGAAAAATGAATCAAAATACCTGTTTTTAATATGAAAATCTGATAAATGTGGTACATCACAAGTTTCAGTGAACTCAGTGACCAAATAATATGGTTGGGCAGTAACAGTGTCACCTAGAACAATAACAAGAATGTAATATCAGAACTTTTATAACTTCAGTTGAAAACAACAAAAATATTTATCAAAAGCTGGATATACAAGTTATGATATATTCATACAATGGGAACATTATTCAAAATATTTACCAAAGTTTGTGAATTAATCCCTAAAAGTGTTGAGAAGAATAATCTTAATACAAATAATACTTACATTATGATTCTTCTTATTATCGGGCCCTGTAATAGCACTTCATTCATAAGCATAATAATCATTATAGATATAATTACTATTAAAATTTTACTGGGATGAAGATAGGAATTCTGGCAATAATGACTAAAGAAAAAAATTATGTAACATTCCAGAAGGCATTAAAAGAAAACAATTTTCTGAACAATTTACATTATCTTGAACAGAATTATTAAATATAATGAAAAGGAAAGGTGAAAGTAAATAAACAGATCTGTTAACCTCTTTTTTGTTCACATAATAAAACAATCCTCAACAGCTGTTTACCCAATTTAAATTAAACTATTTAAATCACGTGAATAAAAAAAAAATTTGGATCCAGTTTTTCATGAGCACTCATCATATATGTTATATAGACATACATACATACAAACATACAACATAAAACACAAGTGTGCACACATAATATAATACATACAACACATAACATAATAGTAAAGGCCTTATAACATTTTGCAGGTGAAATCTCCATTGCAATGTTTAAAAACTCTATAGTCAAAAAATAGAACTGATCAGCAAAACATTAACCTAGGTCTGTATGAGGTCAAAAAACAAAATAGAATTTTATGATGTGGGAAAGGGTAATAATAAAATAGATATTGAAAAAGCATTCTGGTTCTGTTGCAGATGTAAGGATACTGGAGTTCTGGATATCAGCTGTTATGGATTTGAGCCAAATCATCTTCTTTTTGGTCTGTAGAAATCACTTTAATTAATCTCTCTGGAATCCAAATCGGCTGCTGTTCTCCCTGTGGAAACACACAAACAGACCCCCGACTCCAGATAATTACTGGGTCAGGACCTTTCCATTGTCCTGTTAGAATATCCTTCCAAAGTACCTTGGGCTTATGTACATTTTTTGGACACATATGCCTTTCTGCAGCACTTAGTCCTGATGAATCCAAATTTAAAAAGTTTAGAGTAAAAAGGGTTATTTTAAGTTTATCTTTGGGGAATATATACCCCTTCCCAATTCCCTCTTTTTGCTTTAATAAGTACATTTTAATAGTTTTATGAGCTCTTTCAACTATGCCTTGTCCCTGTGGATTGTATGGGATTCCTGTAATATGAGTAATGCCAAATGATGAGCAAAATGGTTTAAAAGAGGTAGAAGTATAACCAGGGGCATTATCTGTTTTTAACTATTTTGGAACGCCCACAGTGGCAAAATTTTGTAAGCAATGAGCTATAATATCTTTAGTTTTTTTCTCCAGCAAGAAGGGAGCCCATCAAAAATCCAGAAGAAGTATCAACTGTAACATGCAAATATTTTAATTTTCCAAATTCTGGCAAGTGTGTGACGTCCATTTGCCATATATGGTTAGGTATCAGTCATCTAGGATTGATTCCAAGATTAACTTGTGGTACAAAGGTCACACAATTTTGACATTGTTTTATTATTTGTCTAGCTTTTTCCTTAGTTATTTTAAAATGCTTTTGTAAAGTATTAGCATTGCCATGGAACTTTTTATGAAAATTTGTAGCTTCTTCTAGTGTAGAGAAAATATGTATGTCATGTGTAGTTTTCATTGCCCAGACTAAGGGCTCCAGGCAATCCTGTATGTGCCCTGATATGTCCTATAAAGAATGGATCTTTTCTGTCCCAGGTTAGACTTTGTAGAGTGGAAAGCAAAGAAAAAACAGTAGAGGAAGGGGAAATCCTACCAGCATCTTCAAGGGATACTATAGCATTAACTATATACTGACTATCAGAAAATAAATTAAATACAGAATCTTTAAACATCACAAAAGCTTGTAATACTGCATTAAGCTCTACCTTTTGAGTTGATTGTTTGGGTACTAAAAATGTAAAAATTTGATCAGGTGTAACTATTGCTGCTGTACCATTATTTGACCCATCAGTGAATATATTTGGAGCATTCATGATAGGTGTTTTTCTTGTAATTTTTGGAAAAATTACAGGATGCAATGACCAAAAAGACAATAAAGGATTAGATGGTAAGTGGGTATCAAATGAAACATTAGATTTGCACATGATTATTGCCCAAGTATTTAACTCATTATTAACTCATCAATTTGATTCATAGTATATGGAGTAATAATTTTATTGGGAGAAGTTCCAAACACTCCCTTTGCTGCTTTTATTCCTTTGAGTATTAATTGTCTGACAGCCTCAGGATACCTAGTAAGAATAGTGTTAGGAGAATAAGACAAATGTATCCATAATAATGGACCTTCTTGCCAAAATACTCCTGTAGGAATACTTTTTGTTGGTAGTACAATAAATAATAAAGGCAAACATATCAATTCTATCCAAATGTATATTTTCCATATATTTTTCAATGATTTTTAATGCCTTTCTTGCTTCAGGCGTTAACATTCAGGGTGAATTTGGATCTGACGGACCTTTTAGGATATCAAATAATGGTCCCAATTCTCCTGTTGGTATACCTAGATATGGTCTTATCCAATTTATGTCTCCTAATAACTTTTGAAAGTCGTTAAGAGATACGAGTTGATCTACTCGTATTTGAATTTTTGGTGGACGAACCATGGTTGAGGATAATAGAACTCCTAAATAATTAATTGGAAAATTTAATTGTACTTTATCTATTGCTATCTCTAAATTATATTTTTTTAATAAGTTTGTAAGTGTGGCATAACATTCTAGCAATGTGTTTTTATCTTTGTGTGCTAATAATACATCATCCATATAGTGAAATATTTGTAGTTCAGGATTTTGATTTCTAAGTGGCTGGATTACTTTGTTAACATAAATTTGACACATAGTTGGGCTGTTAGCCATCCCTTGAGGGAGTACTTTCCATTCATACCTCTGATCAGGACCTTCATGATTCAGTGCAGAGATAGTAAATGCCAAATGTGGACTATCCTCAGGATGAATTGGAATTGAAAAAAAACAATCTTTAATATCTATAACTAAAACATACCAAGTTTTTGGCAAAGCAGACAATTGAGGAATCCCTGATTGAGCAGGTCCCATAATAACCATCTCATTATTAATGGCTCTTAAATCTTGCAATAATCTCCATTTACCAGATTTCTTTTTGATGACAAAAATGGGAGTATAATGGGGAGATACAGAAGGTTGTATATGTCCTTCCACTAATTGTTGTTTGACCAGGTCATGGGCTGCTTGTATCTTTTCTTTAATCAGGGGCCACTGAGGAACCCATACTGGTCTTTCTGATTTCCAAGTAATTTTGATTGTCTCAGTGACCCATTCTGAAAATCCAACCCATGTCTGTCCGTTCCTTGATCTATTTGTATTGGTGGTGTTATACCTTGTTCTTGTTTTTCTAATCTTTTTCCTTTCCTAAAACCTTGTCTAGTCATAATAGTGGGTGCATTTTGGTTGATGTTATTTGTTAATGTCAAACCTAATTGATCTAGGACATCTCATCCCCATAAATTTATGGGAAGATGATCCAATACATATGGCTGTATAGTTCCTTCACATCCTTCAGGATCCTTCCAATCTATTATCATTGCACTTCTATGGGGATTAGTTGCCACTCCTAGGCCTCAAAGCATTTGAGTGGCTTGTTGTAATGGCCAATGTTTTGGCCATTCTTGATGAGATATGATGCTAAGGTCTGCACCTGTATCCAGTAGCCCATTAAATTCATGTCCTTGAATATTTAGTTTTAGCATGAGGCGAGAATCTAAATTTAAAGAAAGCATAGCCCAATCTACACCTGTGGAGCCTAATCCCTTGGAACCTCTTTCTACAGTACAACTGGAAAATTTATCATGTAGGCTGGGTATTATTAGTAACTGTGCTATTCTATCTCCTGGTGAAATTACTGATATACCCTTTAGAGAACTGGCTATAATTTTTATTTCACCTTCATAATTGGGATCAATTACCCCAGGACTTATCATAAGTCCTTTTAGAGTAGAAGAGCTGCGTCCCAATAATAAGCCTAGTGTTCCTTTGGGAAGAGGTCCTTTTACCTCTGTGGGAATGATTTGAACTCCCATTTCTGGAGTTAGTACTGATCTGACAGAGGCACAGATGTCCAACCCTGCGCTCCCTCTGGTTTGTCTGATGAGGGATCTAATGGACAATGTGTCCTGGGCACTACCCTGATGGGGTTGCTGGGTTCCTCCAGTGCTCCGTATATTTGTGGTCTTGGGCCCTGGAGCATTGGGCCCCCCTGTCCATTTTTTGGTAATGGAGCCTGATGCCTTTTTCCATGATATCATGGATAAACACCTGGTCCTTGTTCATTTTTTGATAATGGTGTACCCTCTATGGTGGTTTGAGAACAGCATTCATTAGCCCAATGTCTCCCTCTATGGCATCGTGGGCAAATACCCGGTATTCTACTCCTTTGATACCTAGTTTTGTTAAACCCTCCTCCAATGGGGCAATTCCTTTTAAAATGTCCTGTTCACAATTGTAGCATGTTCTTGGCCTGGCATCTAAAACCTGTTGTACTGCAGCTGCCATGACTTGCCCTTGTTCATTAATATTTCTACATAATTTAATATATGTGTTTAAATCTTCATGTTCCCATGGTCTAATGACTTCTCTGCACCAACGATTTGCTTGCTCATAAACCAGTTGTTTTATTAATGGCATTGCTTGCTCTGTATTCCCAAAAACTCTGGTAGCTGTTTGAATAAGCCTATCTACAAATTCAGCATAAGGTTCATTAGCTCCTTGTATTACCTTAGATAATTGACCTTGTAAACCTCCATGTCCTTGTAAAGTCTTCCATGCCCTAACTGCATCTACAGCAATTTGTATGTATACGCCAGGATCATATGCAATTTGTTGCTGCTGATCCTCATAAGGTCCCTTTCCTAACAACATATCTAGATTTCTTTGAGGATAACCAGCTGCTGCATTTCGCCTAGCCGTCTCCTTGCAAAATTCTTCATTGGCAACCTTCCATAACAGGTATTGTCCTCCATTTAGTACAGCTTTACACATATTAGCCCAATCTGCTGGCATCATGTTCAAGTTGTTAATGGATTCGACCATGCTTACAGTGAAGGGTGCTTGAGGACCATAGGTTGTTACAGCCTCTTTTAGCTGCTTCGCTGTTTTGAAATTTAAATCATTGTGTATTCGCTGCCCTCCTGCCTCAAATACAGGGCATGTTAATATTTGAGATCCTGTCTCAGGATCCCATTTATCAACTGCGGGGGTTGGGAGCCTCCCAGCATACGGAGGTGGTGCTGTTGGTTGAACACTTACGCCCTCTGGTGATAGAAAGGTGTTAGTAGCAGTCTCCTGTTGTAACTTTCCCCCTGTTGGCTTTTTCTGCTCTAAACTTTCTTTCTCTGTCTGACTAGCTTCAGAGGCCTTCTCTTTTACTTGAATTTTTTCCTCTGTCTGACTAGTTCGAGAGACCTTCTCTTTTACTTGAATTTTTTCCTCTGTCTGACTAGTTCAAGAGACCTTCTCTTTTACTTGGATTTTTTCCTCTGTCTGACTAGCTCGAGAGACCTTCTTTTTTACTTGAATTTTTTTCTCTGTCTGACTAGCTCGAGAGACCTTCTCTTTTACTTGAATATTTCTACTATAACTATAATACAACCCAACAAGATAATGACAAACAAAACTGAAACAGAATGAAACAAAAGTGGAACAACAGAAAATCATTATAGCCTTTCTATCCTCCTGAAATGTCCATCCGTCCTTTCTCCCTATCTGTTCCTCAGATGTGAGCAGTTTTTCCTCCATCTTACACATCTCCAGGGATAGGCAACTTAAAACAAAAGTGAAGCAAAACAAAAGAAGAATCTTAAAATGGCTACCCATCCTCTCGCCCTGCCCTCAGGGGCGAGCAGTTTACCTTATCAGTTACCCTCAGTCGTTCCCCGTGCGGCCCACCAAATGCTGCAATCTGGCTGGGCACAATTCAGGAGCCACTTTTCAAAAGAAATGAACTTTATTTTTAGAACACACACACCAAACCGCACAGCTTCTCAGGAAAAACCTTCAGAGCCCAACTGCCACCACCGGCTTCCCACAAGCCTCTCAACCTCCCCCACTCCTCCTGCTCTTGAGGCTGATTGGCTGGGTCGTGTGGGCAAAGCCAAAAAAAGTCCCCCAGTGAGCAGCTCCATGGTCTGAAAGGGCGGGAAAACAGCCCAATGAGCATCACCGCAGAGGAGCCAATCAGTTGGCAGCTAGAAGTTTGCTGGAGCCGCTGTGAGCCAATCATCAGCTGGCAGCTGGAAGTTTGCTGGCAGCTGGAAGTTTGCTGGGGCCTCTTCGGCTGTGGCTCTCAACAATTCAAAATATTTACCAAAGTTTGTGAATTAATCCCTAAAACTGTTGAGAAGAATAATCTTAATACAAATAATACTTACATTATGATTCTTCTTATTATCAGGCCCTGTAATAGCACTTTATTCATAAGCATAATAATCATTATAGATATAATTACTATTAAAATTTTGAATTAATTTCACTGACTCTATATTTGTCTGTCATTGTACTCCTGAATTATCTATAATTTATCATGGGAAACACTGAAATAATTAAATGTTCAGATATTTCTCAAAAGTATTTAAAGTTAAAAAAATAACCCATTCTGATTACTTCATAATATAAACACAAAAGCTTCATCTATAGTTAAAATAAATTTTGTAAATTTCAAAATAAATGTAGGCTATTGTAAAATACAAAAAGCTGCAATTTCATGTGATCACCATAAAAAATCAGACAATGAACAATTTAAAAATAAATACTGGTTTTCTCTTCAGGATAGTATAAATAAGGGTAAAATATGGTAGCTATAAACTGTGTATTCTACAACAGTTTGATGAAAACTTAGATGGCAAAATATTTTGATCACATTTTGAAATTAACATAGTAAATATTATCCTTAGATTAAGTACTTCCTTTGTACCAGATGTCATATTATCCTTTACCAGAAATATTTGAACAAAATCTTATTCTTAGAAAATCTGAATTTGCTTGTGTGAATATTATGCTTAGAGATAAGGATAATGGAGAAAGAAAAATGCATAGTCAAGGTTATCCTGGAGTATTGTGCATTTCACATTCAATTTTAGATTATTTGCAATCCAGAGTCAGGCTATGATCAATGAAAGCAAATTAATATGAACTGCTGTATGTATGTGTTTGCATGTTCATGGAGTGGGAGACTTCAAAGGGTTTTTCATTTATAGGGATAATTTTTCTCACCATGATGATAATTATTTCTCATTACTGAATATCAATGGAAAATGAGCCCCATGGCTCTCAATATTAGTGCTTTCCAATAATGGTCTCCCAAATACAAATCATTATGATAAGCCACAGCAGTCACTCTTTCTTCTAAAACTTCAAAGAAATAAAGAAATGAGAGAGAGAGGAGAGAGTATTTAGAAGGGCTGCCTGGTATAGCACTCTACACAAAATAGCACTAAAACTATATATATGAAAAGTTGGCATATCTTTACTTCAAAGAACATCTTACTATGCTGTTTGTTAAGTATTTATAGATTAATATTAGAGTTGCTTCCCTCCCTCTGGTAGTTTTTTGGTTTATTCCACTGTCTCCTTCCATGTAATCTTCTAACAATTGCAGCAAATTTAATGATAGATAGGCATAATTTTTTTCAGAAGATAACATTAAATGTAGTATATATGACAGTCAAATAATACTTTGACAAATCAAGTACAATTTTGAAGAAAATAAATGTAAATATTTGAAAAGAGTAGGGTGATTTATTGTATCTTCCAAAAATATATAGTGTGCTCTGAAAAAATAAACATGTTTCTTCCTGAGGAACTTGCTTCTCAACTACATTTAATACAGACATGAGCACACATCTTGCTTTTGCATGCACATCATTTTTCCAGAATCAAATTAATTTTTGGTATATTGTTATTTGAAAGCTGTTAGGTACTGATGATAGGGTTGATAATTATTGCATTCTATACTTGTGACTAAAAGCAGTTCTGGATTTCAAAAAATTTAATAATGATTTCAGAATGTTTATTTACATGGCTAAGTGCTTTTGAAGTTGTTTTGCATTTACAAGGTGTCAGAACACACTGTAAGAATAATGAGGGACAAGTTAGAAAAGTGCATTAATTGCCACTGACTACTGTCATTATCTTATCAATACTTAACAATGAAACTATTTTTAACTATATAATTAGCAAAAAAAGTCAAAGAAAATTGTTTTAAAAGCTAAAATATGCTTTAAAATGATAACATAATAAAAAGAAATCATAGTAATCAAGTGGTAGATAAACAAATGAAAATAAAAATAAAAGTAACAATGTAGCAGACATTTTGTTTATTTAGATAATTCAGGAAAAGCAGATTATTTATTAGTGTTGCACAAGATTTTAATCAATTATTTCTTATAATTCTGACTGGTATAGAATTTAGAATAGTCAAAATATCAATTATACTTTACTTTTGTTTTTGTCAAGGTCACAACTTCAAATATCCATGAATTTTAAGTAGTTAAATATTTTATTTCTGAATAAACTTACTTTGTGTATATAACCATGGTTTCTTTTTCCCCTTCTTTTCTTTTTATTTGTGGTGCTGGGGATCAAACTCATAGATTTGTGCATGGTGAGCAAACAACCCCTGAGCTACATCCTCAGCCCCTATTATTTTAGGTATAATGGTAGTCATCACTCCAAATGACCAGAATCTTGTTAATATCACCCACCAGTGGGAAATATATACAAATATTATGATAATTAATTTTATGTGCCAACTTTGATAGGCTATTGTACTCATAGGCTATTGTACTCATAGGCTATTGTACTATTGTGTTAGATATTTGGTCTAACATTATTCTAGATGTTTCTATGAAAGAATTTTAGGCGACTTAACAATAAAATTGTTAGAATTTCAGTAAATCAGAGTACCTTCCATCTTGTTGGTGTGTCTTACCAAATCTTAAAGGCTTTGATATAAACTATTGACCTTCCTGAAGAAGAAGGAATTCTGACAACCTACCATTTTTGGACTGCATCTCCAGCTTAATGCCTTATCTTGCAGACTTTGGACCTGACAAGCCTCCACAATTATGTGAGACAAATCCACAAATTCATAAAATAAATTTCTTCATCTTTAAATATGCATATTCTATGGGCTCCATTACTCTGGAGAACCATGATTACTAAACATTTTGGTTTTGGGAATTGGGTTTCTCTTATAACAAACACTTAAAAATGTACAAGTGGCTGTGGAACTAGAAAGTGGGTACAAGCTAGAAGAATTATGAGGTACATGTTAGAATAAGCTTAGATTTCTTTGTTGAGACTGTTAAAAAAAAAGGTTAAATTTGGTTCTGGGGATCCCTCAGAGGGAAGCAAGAAAAATTATTGGACTTAGGAAAAAAGATTATTTTTATTATAATGTGGTAAATTACTGATCTGAATTGTGTTTTATTGTTTTGTGAATGATAAACATGATGTGATTAACTTGTTTTGTTAGTGTGCTATTCATAATTGTGACAAAACCCTACAATAATCAACTTAAATGGAGAAAAGGGATATTTAGCTCATGGTTTTAGAGGTTTCAGTCCATGGGAATTTGGCTCTGAGGCTTTTAGTCCTATATTGAGGCAGTGCATCATGATTTGTACTGTGTAGTGAAGCAGTGCTGCTCACCTTATGGAGCCCATGAAAGCAAGGAGAGGAGGAGGACGGCTAAAAGTTTCCATACCCCTTTCAAGAAAATGCCACCAGTTCCCATCCCCTTAAGATTCTACCACATCCCCACAGCACCACAGCCTGGAGACAAAGCCTTAATGCATGGGCCTTTGGGGGACACTTTTCCAAACCATAGTGCTTAAATATTTAGCTGATGTAATTTTTTTGCAAACACAGAAGGTGTTACCAGGGCCAAAGGAATGGCCACCCCACCTGTGGACTAAATAGAAATTGTAGTTGAGGAATAACAAAAATCACTAAGCATAATCAACCTATGTTTTTTGTTTATTTGTTTTGGGGGGGTTGGGTTTTGCCTTAATCAAGGCAGAGGACCTCAGAATATTAACTATTGTTAGCTACTTTCTTCTAAGTCAAAATATAAATGTTTCCTATTAATTCAGCTGTATTTCATACCAGCAAAAAGTTTTAAAAGGTGAATTGCAAAATATGTATAAATTAAAGCACAAAAAGTATCAATTGATATATTCTTATAGATTTAAAACATTAGTGAAAATTTTCTTTGTATAGATAACATGTATTTTTTACTTATATGTTAACTACTTAAAGTGTATATTTGGTGCCGCAGTCCAGCTGCAGTAAAGTAACTGGGGGGTGACGAGCAACTTGTGTAGATTGATACAACAGGAGTGGGAGCCTTTTACTGTAGGACAGGAGGGGTATATATACATTACACACAGCTTATCTGAATTAACATGAACTAGATACAGCAGTCAACCAATAAGGAATCTCCACACTTAATGGCTCATTGGCGTTACTTCACAAACCACTCCCTCTGCAAAATGCCAGGCGCCATCTTGACTTGTTTACAGACTCTAACAATTTGGTAAAACATTTCTTCATAGTCATATAAGATTTTATTTTTTCTAGTTCAGAAACAAAAAATGAATCCAACAATTAAAAGAAAACTATAATAAATTTTAAAAGCTGTGTCTATTTTTAATTAGCATATTTCAAAAAAGTGGGTTGTTTACATTTAATTTATAGACTATCAGTAATGGGAGAGTTCTTGGCTTTGAATTTTAAGAGAATGTTTGTACTTAATTTCAATGCTTGACCTAGATTTGCAGAGGTTTTATATGTGAATGTAGTGCTCTTTTTTATTTATGTAAGTAAACTAGAATTTAAGACTAGAGCATGTAGAAATACAGGAAAGAGAGACTTATATATAATTAAAACGGATATATTATCTTCAAAGAATGATTCCCAAAGTAGCCCATATTGTCCTTATACTAATAAGGAGTAAATCACTTTTTATTAAAATTCCTTAATTTATCATGCAAAACCTTTCAGTCTGATCAATTCTTCATTATTATTTAGTTGATTTCTCATTATTTCCTAGTCAGATAGTAATCCTTCCTTAAATTCCACATGAAAAACTATTCTTCTTCACATCTCCCCCAAATTAGCACCAGATATGCCCTCCTTCTTTATTGTTTAAGTTATAAGTCTTCACAAATAAACTTCTACTTCCTTTATTTAGATTATCTCTAAATTTCTGATTAATCAATTCACCACTAATTTGTAAAAGATACAATATATGATATGTATATGTTTATATTTACATTGCCATCTCCCATTTCTTATATAAGGATTGTAAATTTTTAAAAGACAAAAAAACCTATCTAATCCTTGTATGATAGTAGCAAACTATTGGAATTAATCCTTAAGATCTTTAGTTTCATTTCAGCATTTATTTATTTAAGATAAACAAATTTATTAAGAAATATCTCTGCCATCCATGAGCATGGGGAAAAAGAGAAGAAAAGGGCAGGAGGAAGTATCCCAGATAAAACAGTCTCATTTGATGTCTCTTGTAGGTGGGCACAGAAGAGACTCCTGATGTCCAGGTATAACCAGGTGTGCTCCTGCATTTACCCACCCTATTTCTGAACCAAGTACAGTTCTGCTCTCCTTGTGTCACAGCCACATTTTTGCTCACATATGGCAAGCAACAAAATAGTCCTCAAAAGCAGACAGTGATCCTTTGAGTTACCCACTTCCAGCCCTTCCAGTAGCCATGGAGATGCACTGTGGTAGTATCTTGGGAGAAATTTCCCTCTGCTTATGCAATGCAGAGTTGGTGGCATGTTGGACACAGTCATGCTGGAAAGTGAGGCTGGGGGTTGGAGTCTTCTTATGCAGGAAACGGAGTCTAATAGCAGGCATGCTGGCCCTTCTGACACTCCTCTACCCTGTTTTGCCTCCTCGGGTGTCTGATGTTCACAGGGCAAAGGGAAAGTGTGAAGGGCAGGCTCCCTCACGTTCTTCTTTGGGGACAAGGAAATTGAAAGGATCTATGGGGCATGGGTGAGGTAAAACCTTCTGTTACACAGGCTTCACCTGTAACATGCTGCCTGCACCCTGTATTATATGGTGCTGGACCATTGGGTAAATTGCCATCACATCGTTGAACTTTCTATTAGAAAAAGAAACCTAGGTATTGAATGGATCATAACCTATATCAAAGAATATCAAAGAATATTTTTAATACTGTGGGGTCTAAGAGTTTGGGAAGGGACACATTATATAGGGTAAATACTCCTCATCCTGATTCAGCCATTAGTCTTCAAAGATTTTCTCTACCAAGAGCCTCACTATGGTATCTACTGTCAGTATTTCCTTGATGAGTTTTTGTGCTTCAGCAAAGATATGCTGGGGAAATTCCAACTTTGGAAACAAAATCTGTCTCCTCAATTTCTTAGTGGTAGATGCCTTAAATTTGTGGGCACCTCCCTGTCAACATAAAATAAAGAATGACATCCAGGCTCTATCTGATCACTGGTGGGTCCTCATGTACTTGCTTCTGGACAACTTTCAAGGCAAGGTACTGAACAGTGCTCAGAAATTGTTGAGCTTCTCTCCAGGTTTGAACCTGGTGCTTTGGCCAAGTCAATGAGTCTGATGTTGACTGTGACATCCAACACAATGTTCTTGGACTTCAGATCTTGTTGGTGCAAGATGCACATCTTGTGGCAGTGACGCATGGCCCACATAATCTACCTGAACAGTTTCCAGGCCTCCTCCTCCTGAATGCCCCCCAGTGGGATGTGGCAATGGAATAGTCCTCTACACGCATGCTTAATCACAATGTAGACATCTTTTAGTGTTTCAATGGCCTGAATTAGCTGGATAACATTTGGGTGGTTCAGGGTCATCATCTTGTCTATTTCAGAATAGGCCACAAGGTTTCTCTGTCCCTTTGGCAGGGCTTTCACTGCCACCTCTGCCTCAGTAAGAAGAAGGAGAGCTAGTTTCACCTGACCAAGCTTGCCATGTCCAGTGTCCCTCAAGACTTTGTAATGGCTTGTGAGGTCCTTCTTATGGCAGGAATGGGACCCCTGCAAACCTTATACTAGTCTTATTACTCTTACTATTCATTCTAAGCAGGAACACCAACTAAAGATGCCAGCTAAAACAAACAAAAACCTAACCAAAATAATAAACCAAAAAAAAAAAATTTAAAAGGACAAAACACTAAATAAAAGAATAATATCCAAAGATCACAACCACTAGCCACCAAACAAAAACAGTCAAATGAGCTATCTGGGAGTCCACCAGGTTACCACCAAGAGCTTCCTGTACTTATGGACAAAAACCCAGCTGTAGCCACCCTCTTACATACTTGCTGTTTGCTATTTCCTCAAAATATCTCCTTTTGAGGTCAGTCTTGTCTGGGCATAAACCACAGTGGTCATCTCCCTAGTGGGCCTCCAGAACCTTTTCCACTTTCAGAATAATAAATGACTCCAGAAGCTTTTCACTACAGTGGGTTATAGAGACTAATATTTATTTGTTTAGAAATTAACATTTTTGCAGACCTGTAATGGACTTTCCATTTCAAGTCTAAAAATCTGTAATACTTTTGCCCTTGAAAGAATTCATCCTATCTACACTCAAGGTACTCAACTTCTTTTTCTTCCAACACTGAATGGTGTCAAATAGCCCCTCATTCACATCAGGATACTACAATAAAATGCTCTGTTCACTATGACACTGTAGAACATGGTATGCACATCGAAGGGGATGAGAGGGAAGAAGGGTTCATCATAATTTCCCCATAAGGTCCTTATCAAATCTCTCATTAGAAACACTGGAGCACAATATACAGTCAATTGGTATATTCAAAGTGATAAAGGACAAACCCTGGAAGCCAAAAATCCTAGAACCAGTTAAGGTGTCCCTCCAAGAGTGAGAACTAATGAAGGTGTTCTCAGATGACTTGGTCCCTTGGTGCTGCTATAACCACATACCTCAGACTGGGCAACTTATTAACAAATTAACTAGTCCCAGTTCTGTGGACTGGCAAGTTTAAAGTTAAAGCACTTTGGTGCTGTATCCTCACATGATGGAAGGGACAGAGCATGGAACGCATTCCCTCAAGAACCCCCCACTTTTGGGGGGATGGGAGGACATATTGGCAACTCACAGCCTTGTACATTTTATAAAGTGATATACCTCTAAGATAGATCCCCAGCAATTTTCTTTTGAGACAAGATCTCACAAAGATGCTCAGGCTGTGCTTGGACATGTGAGTCTACTGCCTCAGTGTTCCAAGCAGATAGCTTACAGCTTCTTGTGTTTTAAAAATGGTGTTTCCCAATACCTGTTGTGTTAATGCAAGAATATTCAAAGGTAAAATAATTATATTATGAGAGTTTTGCCCTAATCATACCCTCCTAGTTTCAATAGACAAACTGGGTATTAAATGTAGGCAGGTAGAATGTGATTGGAGGAAGTGGGTCACTGGAATAATCCCCTGAAAGGCTGTTTTTTCCCAGTGTCATCTTTCCCTCTTTTCACTCCCTTGTCACCATGAAAGAAACAGCTTATCTTTGCTTGGCCCTTACTCCATACTATGTTGCCTCACCTTAGGCCCAGAGCAATGTTTTTGGCCATTTATGGACTGAGACCTCTAATATCATGAGCCTTGTATAATGTTTTCCTCCCTAAGTTGTTCTTGTTGGAAAGTTTGATTATATTACCAAAAAAAAAAAGAAAACTGAAACAGAAATTGGTACCAAGAACCAAGAACAGGGGTCATTACTGTGACTAACTGGACCATATGGATTAGAAACATTTGGAGCTGATTTGTAGTAAAAATTTTTAACAGTTTAGAGATGCAAGCCTGAAAAGTTTTTGAACGTAGTAAGAAAAACTTAATAGAAAATTCTGGTGGGATCATTTCAGCACTTAATTAAAAGCAAACCAATGTCTTATTTCTTCAAGGGTCAGGAAATTTATGGACACTGACCTATAACAATTAACGTCACATAAACTTTCTTAAAAATGTTCCTAAAAAGTACTTCTTGCAAACTTTCCCATAAGCAAACATGAGGAGGTCTGGGAGTTTTTCCGAGATGAGAGTTGATTTATCTGGTACCTGAAGAGTGAATAGCTGAAGAGTAAAGGTGATTCTAGCCAATGAGAAATCCAAGTGGATGTGGATCTTGATCATGCAACTAGGCACACTCCAGCATGAATGAAATGGGAATGGAGGTTGGAGGCAAATTAGTGTGCAGGTGACAAAGTGGAAAAGATATCCAAAGGTGATATTGAAAGTCTTTTATACAATGCAAATATGTTTGAGCTTTAGTCACAAAGCTGATGAAAAAATACTGAAATATTTTAAGTAAAGGATCAGTATTATTCAATTTGCCTAATATCTTGATCTCAGTAAGCTCTCCACACATAAAGAAAATGAAATATGAATTACTTAATTTTCTGTTTGAATTTTAGATAGCTTTATCTTTATAATCTACATCTATTTTCAGGAAAAAAAAGGGAAACTATAAAAAGATCTTGAATAGTTTCTTTCAGACACACAAAGAAATATTCGCTAAAGTGAGTTGGTAAAGATAATGCGATATTGATTTATCATGAATAGCTTATTTTATCCTCACTCTTTGAAAGACTGTGTGATGACAATACTTCTCATTCATTGAAATATTTTTCCCTTGGCAGATCTTTTGTGGAGGAGGACCTAGTTGGAATATTAGAAAAGTTAATATGTTTTTCACACAAAGTAAGCTGTTATAAGTCAAGATATGTTTGTAGGCCTGGGATATTTATTTATTCATTTATTTATTTATTGACAATTAATATCTCTATTTCAAGTTTCTAACAGAACCTCCTAGTATAAACTGAAAATCTACTTTGAAGCAAAATCTTTATACATGAGAATGATGAAAGTTAGTGTCAACACAGTTTTACAGGCAGATAATGGGGCTTATGTGATGATCATTAGATGGACTGGATTTCATTCATTCAGTGAATAATTTTGAGCACTTATTCTTTTCAAGGCACTGTACTGGTTTTAGAGCAGTGAATACTCAATACTAGGTCCTTGTTGTCATCACATCAGTTTTGAAGATGCATAATACACAAATTAAAATATTTCAGATGACTATATGTGTATAAAATATAACAGTGTGATATGATATAGTTCCGGTGGTTGTGGTAGATGTCAGGAAGCCTTCTGTGAAAGAGCCAAGCAAGTGAATAATAAAGAGGTCAAGATTTTCAAGCAGAGAGAAGAGCAATACAAAAGCTTGAAGAAAAATGATCTGGACTTATTCAAGAAAGAGTCAGAAAGTAGTGATGCAGTCCTTATTTAAATCAAGTTCCATTCAAGCCAAATTAGAGTCATTATGGCTTCATTTCTAAAGAGGCTCTGAATTACAATGGGACATGATATTGAAGATTAGAGTAAAATCATTATGCATCTGTGCTTGACAGACTTGGCTATGTGCACATTGGAGTGTGAAGAGACAGGATTTTTTCAAAGCCTCTGTTTCTCAATCAAGAAGGTCAGAACTTAAACAAATAGTGAATGTAAAATCAGAGTTAGCTTGCTTAAAGCATAAATCCTCCAGGGCAACATCTAAGAAAATTATAAATGATTTTTACCTGGTAAATATATTTTATATTTTAAATGTTTATATATATATATATATATATATATATACACACTATATTTAGCTATATTCATGCATGCATTTATGCATGGTACATTTAAAGACAATAGGTAAAAAATGCAGTTTAATTTACCACTGAGTGCCAAGCCTTGAAATTTTCAGTGAATTAATCCAGATTTTAAAAGTGTAGCAAAATACATTGATGAACATCAGAAGCCATTAGGTAATCTTATTAAATAATGGAGTAGACAAAATTTTCCCCTTAATCCTAGCCAGGTTTATGTATATAACACTCTTTACTTTATTAAAATAAATAAATAATTCCAACTGCATAGTTTCAAAAGTACTCATTATTTTTAAAGAACATTTTTTAATCAAATTTTAAAATTTAAAGCCTGAATCTTACATATAATTTCTGGATTTGAAAATGCTATCTCTACAACATGAACATTACTGCATAACTCAGTTTCTATCCTCCTTTTTACTTTATCTTTTCTACCTCCTATTCTTTCCATTTTTTTTTCTTCCTTTAGTTATTTCTCCTTTCTCTCATAGGTCTGGTCTCTTCTCTTCTCTGTTCTTTCTTTTTTTTTCCCTTTCCAAACTTTAATTTCTCATTTTCCTCTTGTCTACACATCTGTCTGATGGCCAATATTCACTTTTCTCACTTTCTACAGTTCTTTCATATATCAAGGCTTAATTTTAGGTTTCTGTGAGTTTTTCTTTTTCTTGTTTTTGTCTGTGACCAAATTACCTGATAAGAACAACTTAGATTTATGTAGGCTCACCTTTTCAGAGTTCTGGTCCATGGTTAACTGGTGTGATTGCAAAAGTATCATGTCAGAATAGCATGGCACAGAAAAGCTGCAAGCTGTGAACAAAGTCAATCTAAGAGAGTCTACATGGGCTGCAACTTGGAAAACCATAGGGTCAGGGCTGCCCAAGTCCTTTGGGACTCATATCTCACAACCACATGCCCCAAATGCCAGATAGGGTATTATAGGACTTAATAGTTGACCATCTGGTTTTCAGTCCTACTTTAATTCTATTCCTTCTTGCCTTGATCCTATTCCTCTCTTTTGGAATGGAACATACAGTGTGTGGCATTATATATTGGATATATGTAGATATTTATTTTTACAGGAGCTCACAGAAAAGATTTTGCCTTGAATTTCAGAAGAAACTGGATTTGGACTTTTGAATAATGCTATAAATCTTTTGGAGATTGTGGTGAGCCACTTCTGCCGTTTCTGCAGATTATGGTCGCCATTACAAGATGACGCTGGCTCCGCTGTGGTCTGTGACAAACAACTCCTTATCTGGGAGAGTTGGCACATGATTTTTCACCACCCTGTACATCACCCTGTGAGAAAGCTCCACGCGGCAGCTTTGCATTGGGGCTTGGGATGCTTTATTAAGGCTGGGAGGGGCATCCGAGAGAAAGAAGAAGAAATATCCAGGGACCTGAATAAACTGTTGAAAGAAGATTCTCGAGTTGCGTCTTCCTTGCGGGCAAGGGGTCGCGACGAGTGGTGCCGAAACCCGGGAACCAGAACTTTCAACAGTCAGGGGTGGTGCACCGGTTAGTCCCAGGTAAGTGGGATCCGCAATCAAAGCGGGGTTAGTCCCAGGTAAGTGGGATCCGCGACCAAAGCGGGACAGCTCCTCTGTAATGAAAGAGAGAGGCTTACATTTTATTGCAGCTGCACTGTGTACTTTCGCTTTCTGTTTTTTGTGCTTCCTTTGTTGTTGTGTCATGGGTGCCGCATCTTCAAGTCCGCTTCTCCTGGCCCTAGATGGCCTGTTACGTTCCAAGGGACTGGAAGTGAAACATAGTACTTTACAGAGATTTTTACAGAAGATAGATATCGCTGCACCGTGGTTTGCATTTTCGGGCAGCCTTACTGTGCCTAGTTGGGATAAATTAGGCAAAGATCTTGACTTTGCTTCTGAGCAGGGCATATTAGAGGGTGGGGTGATACCCCTTTGGAAAATGGTCCGTGGTTGCCTTACAGATGGTAAATGCCAGGAAGCTGTGAGAGAGGGTCAAGCTATTCTTGAGCAATTGCATGAGGAAAAATCTGAAGGATCATGTAGTGAAGTGGCAGAGAGTATTAAAAGTAACAGTAGTGAGAAGGCAAAAGAGCCTGAAGATAAAAATAGGAGAAGGCTCTACCCAGACTTGACCGAATTAAAAACGCCTGAGAACACAAGCGACTCAGAGAGTTCTGAGGACCTTGATATATTGTTACAACAACTACATAAGATAAAAATGAAAAAGAAGAAAAAGGAGACACAGGGCACACAGGCCTACTGTAAGAAGGGGAAGGGAGTTAACATCGGTCAACAAAACTCTGAGGAGGAGGAGGTAGAATATCTAAAAGAAGATATGGTGCCAATTGCCCCACCTCCGTATGTGGGGGGGAGCCAAGGTTCCGGGAGATCTTTTCATGCACAAGTTTGGAGGACAGTTAATACAGATATGGGACTTGCATACCCTGTATTTCAGGACAATAACAGGGGAAGATATCATGAGCCTTTAGACTTTAAGCTAATTAAAACCTTGGCAGAATCTGTCCGCACTTATGGCATAGATGCCGCTTTCACTCTCACTCAGGTGGAGGGACTTACTAGATTTTGCATGACTCCCTCAGATTGGGCTAGTCTAGTCCGCGCTTGTGTTTCCCCAGGGAAATATTAGGAGTCCAAAGTTGGCTGTTTAATGTTTCTGGCAGTACCCAAGACTCGGAGCGAGGTAGGAGGCTTAAAATTTCTGCAAATAATTCACAATTATCTAATGCTACATTACCCTCCGCAGCAGTCCGTCTCCAATCTCCGTTCCTGTTTCTTTTGGCTAATGTTACATTACAGGGGATGCTTAATTGCTCTAATATTACCTGTTATTTGTCTGAGTGTTGGAATGGATCCTGGCCTATGGCAGTGATTATAAAAATTCCAACTTTTGTCCCGATCCCGGTTACTGCGGATCCAGAGTCATTTCCTATTGTTGAACTGATTAGAGCCCGTAGAGATTTTGGAATTACGGCAGCCATAGTGACAGCTGTGGCGGTATCTGCTGCTGCAGCAGTTATAGCTGGAGTAGCCATGGCCAGCCAGGTACAAACTGCTGCCACTATTAATCAGGTTATTCAACAAACATCCACCATACTTAAATCTCAAAGTAGAATTAATCAACATATTTTGTCAGGGATTTTAGCTGCCAACCAAAGAATAGATTTACTCCAAGCTCAGGTAGAAGAATTGGCCGACTTGGTGCTTTTGGGTTGTGTTGACCAACGTGCACATTTATGTATAACCTCTGTCAGATTTAATGATTCCAGAAATGCCTCCCGCATCATCGGAGAGTATCCATCCGGAACCTGGTCCATGGAAGCAGAAAACATGATCCAGTCTCAACT
The DNA here is from genome assembly GCF_021218885.2 of Marmota monax. Classification (NCBI taxonomy): domain Eukaryota; kingdom Metazoa; phylum Chordata; class Mammalia; order Rodentia; family Sciuridae; genus Marmota; species Marmota monax. Next base: position 4,523,465 of record NW_026691982.1, on the reverse strand, counting down.
AACCCAGATAGCTGTCTTGAACAGTACCCGTGTCGATCCCGTGACTTTGGGTCAATTCACCGATTGGATATCTTCTGCTTTTTCCTTCTTCATAGAGTGGGTGGGAGTAGGCATTTTTGGTGCAATGTGTTGCTTCGGTGTTGTACTTTGTTTGTGGCTTCTCTGCCGCCTTAAAACTCGCCATGCACAAGAAAAGGCTCTTGCAGCTTTAGAAAATGGCAACTCGCCTCAAGTCTGGCTTGCGCATCTTAAGCAGTAAACCTTTGTCATGGTCGTTACACCCCAAGTTATTATAACATTGCACTGGGATCGACATGACTTTCCTTGTTATTCTCTTAGTGTTGGAAAGCCCTTGCACTCTGCCGGTCTTACTGCCATTGCACGCAGATGGGTTTCCACACTAGTGCTTTTCTATCGCCTTGAAGTTCGTGCCTTTCTTTCAGGGTGCTGTCAACTTGTTTGTAGTTATAAACAGCCACAGTTCAGCCTCAGCTATCCCCCTTCGTCCACCATCGTCACGATACAGGATGCGAGGCAAGGCACTGCACTTGAGTGATCCTTGACAAGGACCTCAAGGAGAGCATGTCCTATTGCATGCGGGTTAGACGCGTCCACGCCCCGCCCCACGAAAAAAGGCGTCGGCTGATATGGCCTCAGGTCTGGGGAAGGCGCCTCCTTAGGACTGAGTCATACTATGCAGCCACTTCTGCACAGTGGGAAAGGACCTCTACTCTTGCCTGTATTGTTTTAAGAAAACAGAAAAGGGGGAACTGTGGTGAGCCACTTCTGCCGTTTCTGCAGATTATGGTCGCCATTACAAGATGACGCTGGCTCCGCTGTGGTCTGTGACAAACAACTCCTTATCTGGGAGAGTTGGCACATGATTTTTCACCACCCTGTACATCACCCTGTGAGAAAGCTCCACGCGGCAGCTTTGCATTGGAGCTTGAGATGCTTTATTAAGGCTGGGAGGGGCATCCGAGAGAAAGAAGAAGAAATATCCAGGGACCTGAATAAACTGTTGAAAGAAGATTCTCGAGTTGCGTCTTCCTTGCGGGCAAGGGGTCGCGACGGGAGATGAACTGATTGCATTTCACATTGCGAGATGGGCATGAGCTTTTGGAAGTAAGGGCAAGAATATTATGATTTGGATCTGGAATGTTCCACATAAATCTTGTATATTGAAAACATGGTCATGAACATTGCAGGGTTCACAGGTAAGACTTTTAGGAAATGGTTTAATTGTGAGGGCTTTAGCCTCATCAGTGGGTTAATTCATTTGATGAATTAAAAATTGAATGGACTACTAGGAGGTAACTGTAGGCAGATGGGCATGACTAGAGAAAGCATGTCACCAGGGAAGTGACCTTGGTAATTATATATTTTCCCTTGGTAAATATATATTGTCCCAGGTACCTTCCCTCTTCTCTCTCTCTGCTTCCTAACTGCCATAAATAAAAGAGTATTTCTCCACCAGACTTCCGTCATGCTGTTTTACCTCACTTCAAGTCCAGAGCAATGAAGTCAACCAACCAAGGACTCAGACCTCTGAAACAATGAGCCCAAGATAAACATATTTTCCTCTTAGTTGCTCTTTTCAGGTGTTTTAGTCAGCTTTTTCACTGTGGTGACTAAAGGATCTGACCAGAACAATTTCAGTAGAGAAAAAGTTTTTTTTTTAGAAAGCTCACAGTTTCAGAGGTCTTAGTCTACAGAAATCCAGTTGCATTACTTGGGGCTTCAAGTGAGGCTGAACATCATGGCAAAAGAATGTGGTGGCAGAGGAAAACACTCACATGTTGATCAGTAAGTAGAGAGAGAGAGTTTGTACTCTCCAGATACAAAATATATAACCCATAGCCACACCTCCAATGAGCCACTTTCTCCAGCCACATGCCCCCTGCCTCCAGGTACCACTCAACTAATCCCAACAAGGATTAATTCACTGATTAAGTTAAGGCAATAACCCAATATTTATTTTCCAAACCTTCCCTCATTATCTCACATAAGAGATTTTGGGGATTACCTCACATCCAAACCATAACATTCTTCCCCTGGGCCCCTAAACTTCACACACATCTGAAAATGCAAAATGCATTTAGTCGATTCCCAAGAGTCCCATAGTCCCAACAGTTCCAAAATTGGTCAAAGATCAAATCCAAAGTTTTCTCTGAGGCTCAAGGCAATCTCACACTGTGAGTTCCTGTAAAATTAAAAGCAATTTACAAGTGTCCAATATATAATGGCATAAACATTTCTAATCACAAAATTAAGGGCATATAAGTGGACATAACCAACACAAGACTTGAAATTCAGATGGGTAAACAAGTCCTATAGCTCCATTTCTGGCATCTAGGCACATGGCATTGTGATCTTCTCTCCAAAGGGCTTGTGGCCATGTTGATTGTAGCCCAAATGTCCTTTCTATTTACTTGTCTGTGCTTAATCCCAGCAGCTTTCCTAGGATGATGTTCTATATTGCTGGCATTTTTTAATCTCAGGTGCCTCCACCGCAGTTTTGGCTTCCTCCTCAAATATCCACAATTTGACTTTTTAGGTGGTGCTAGAAAAGACTCTGACCCTGTTTCACTTTGCCCTGCCTCCAAGTTCTTCATTTGAAATATTGATGGAAGCCTCCATGAACCCCTAACTCAAGCATCCTGAATTTCTTCAGAACCAGAGCCATGTGGTTGATGCCAAGGTTAGCTGCCACCTCAAGCAGTAGCCAAGCCTCCAGGGACCCTAGATGCAGCAGTCTCTGAGTGTCTGGGTGGCTGACCATATTGAACAAACTTCCTAGGCCCCCTTGAGCAAGGAAGTACCCCACTGGTATCCCCTCAATCAATTTTTTTTCTTTTACTCCTTTGATCTTGAGATAAGTGTGGTCTTCCCAGCTGCTGAGATGCTCTCAAGCCATCTTACTGTCTCTTGGGTAAGTCTTTAGCCTTTCTTTAGTGACATTAATATCTTTAACAACTGCAATTTCCTTAGCCCCAGTTTTACTCCCATATTTCAAGTCCAAGTTTTTCAAATCTTTCTGCTCTACTTTATTATCCTGATTATCACAATAAATTTGGCTAAAAGCCACCAGCAATATCCATGTCACCATCTCTGTGCTATGCTGCCTAGACATGTCTTCCACCACACTAAGAAATCCATTGCTTTTAAAATCAGCTTCACAGAAAGTCTCAGGACATGTGCAAAATGTAGACAACTTCTCAGTCAGAACATAACATGAATGGACTCTACTTCAAATTCCCATACAGTCCTCTTTTACTGAAGGCTCTTGAGCACTGTCTTCACTAAGAAGAGTTCTATTGCCATTCTGGTCTACTAAGCTCCCACCAGAATTGACTGTTAAGCTCCACTTACAACAACCTAAAGCATTTCTAGCTTTCACTGCTAAACATCTCAAAATTCCTCCCACCAATTCCAAAATGCTTAGAAAGCTTCTCAACTACTTGGTCAGGTTAGGACCAGCAATGACCTCTTGTCTAGGTACCAATTTCTGTTTTAGTAAGCTTTTTTACTGCTGTGACAAAAAGACCAGACCAGAAAAATTGCGGAGGAGAAAAAGTTTACATGAGGGCTCACAGTTTCCAAATTCTTAGTCCATAGGAAACCAGCTCCATTCCTCAGGGCTTAAGGTATGGCTGAACATCATAGTGGAAAAGTGTGGTTGAGGGAAGCAGCTCACATAATGATCAGAAAGAAGGGAGATTCTCCACTTGTCAGACAGAAATATATACCCAAAGCCATGCCCCAATTCCTACTCCTCCAGACACACCCTGTCAATTCAGTTACCACTCAGTTAATCTCTATCAGGGGATTAAATCAGTGATTGGGTTATGACTATTACAATCCAGTCATTTTTCCTCTGAATCTTCTTGCATTGTCTCACATGTGAGCAGTGGAGTAATACCTCATATCCAACCATAACATCCAGTATTATGGTCACAGTGATTAAAAGCTGATTAACATAGTTCCTTTATTACTTATTGCTTATCCCTTTCTTTCTTAAACATTTATATAATTTTAATTATTTGCAATATTCATCTGAAAAATAAAATTTTTGTATATCCTTGAGTGTTCTTATTACTTATAATATGCAATCAGGTTTGTGTATTAAAAATAAAAGTACATGGACTTTCATTTTATATATATATATATATATATATATATATATATATATAATTTTTTTTTCAATTTTTAATTTGGGATCATTACATGTGCTCATACTATTTTTTTCTTATTATTTTTTATTCTTTTTTTCCTATCATTTTTGAGAGGTATCATACAAAATATTTCCACCATTCACTTCTATGTATATAAAATCTCATCTTCTAACAAACAATTTTGTGTTTCTGCTTATTTTAACTTTCATTTCTATCTTAAAATCTATAGAAAAAAAGAAAACAAGTTATACGTGAATTACTGGAAAGATATTAAAATTTTTTAAATCAAATTACTTATATTAGAGTAGAGTAATTCCAGTTTTAGAGATGACAAGTGACAAGCATGTCTGAGATAGACCCACAAATATATAACTAATTCCTGAGATTTGTTAAGTGATACTTAGCTGCTGCCTCATTTTCTGTTCAATACAATTTGTATTTACAGAAGAGTTGTATAGATAGTATATAGCATTCCCATTTTGTTTTCACACAGTTTTGTGTCCTATATTAGCATGAAAACTTTATATAAAACAAGAAATTAATATAAACACTACACTGTTAACCACATTAGACACTTAATTAATGTTCTGTAAGTTTTTCCACTAATGTAATTTTTTCCCATCCAGGATTATATCCAGCTAACCACATTATATTTAGTCAACATGGCCCCTTATCATTTTTCCTTAGTGACACTTTCTGAGGAATTCCATGTGTTTCATAATCTTGGCTATTTGAAGATCTGATCATGGTCAAAGATTTTATAGAATCTTCATAAACTTGCATTTTTTTTTTACATTTTTTCTCATTATCAGACCAGTAGTGTGGATTTTTTAGAATACTAGAGTCAACATGCCTTCCTACTAATATCAATGTTATATGACTGTCACCTGACCATGTACTAGTGATGTAAATGTGATTACTTTGATAAAGTGGTTTCTGCCAGGATTCTGAATAGTGAAGTTATTGCTATTCCCTTTTATCATTTTTTCATTAGAAATGATCCCACACTAGAAGAAGAAAATTTATCTTTTCCTCTTAGAGAAAAATATATACAGGAATTTAAAATTTATATTTAAACAACACAGTAATAATGAATATTTAGAAAAAATACTTTGAGATTGTGCCTTAAAATTAAACCTGCTAAAAAGTGAATATCAGTCAGTTATAAAAATTATTGCTATGATCTTCTAGTGATGAAGTTTTTTTTTTTTACTTACTTTGTTCCTTCTACCTTTACTGTTTTAAATTTTTCTTTAAAAAAGAATTACTTACTGCTTTATTTTATATACTATTGTAAAACTTACATGAAATTATAGTCTTTTTTGGAGGTTATTTGGCAAATTTTTTTGAAATAAAAAAATTATAATGAAATGACTGTGTTCTTGACCTACCATTAAAATGTTATGTGTGAGGAACTTATATCAGGTGATTCAGTGATGGATTTAATAAACAGAAAAAATATCTAAACCCTAATACATTAGTGTATTATGTACCAATATGAATTCACTCATATATCAGTTACCTTATGAGAAATAATTCAAAATAACTACTAATAAAAATAATTCCATGAAAGAGATGATATCATTAAAATTAATTTCCATATGATTACACTAATGTAAGGAGTGGTTAATCAGAATGCCTATGCTTAAAAAGATAGGAAATGGTTTTATCTGGCTCATTACATAAATTAATCAACATTTTGTAGTTAAAATAAAATTTAAATTTTGGAGGAACCAGTGATATATAACAATAATCATTTAAACATATTTGTGTGCACATGTATATGCACACACACATAATTTCAAAAAATTGTTTAATAAAGTAGATTTGGATATCACCTTCTAAAAGATGACTGTCTCATTGTCAAAAAGATGTTTGAATTTAGAAGTATCACTTTATATACAGGTGATTTTTTTTTCAATCTTTCAAATATGGTTACATTTAACTCCTTACAAAGTAAAGAGGAAAAAAAACTATTCTTTATGATACATTTTTATCTTTAATAACACTTTTTAATGATAGTTTCGAAATTGTCTGGGTTAAGAGTGTATCATCCCATCTTCATAAAAGGTATTATTAAAATATAGAAATTATAATTTTAGCACTTCATGAAAGTCAAACTGATAATTATAAAAGGCAAAGTTTAGGTAAATAAATGCATGCGATTTTTGTTTGTAAATACTTATTTTTTCAAAATGAGTTCTTCACTTTTTAAAATTTACATTGCTAGTATATAAGAAAGTAAACAACTATTTCATTATGTGCCTGACAATTATTGCTGGTATTTTTTTTTCTTTTTACATTTTGGAAGAAAAATTGTGCATTAGAAGTTTTCTTAAAAATCAATCACTTATTTATGGCCTTCAACTCCTTAAAGTCATTCAATGAAATATATATTCCATAAAATGCAAAAATATTCTTGACTTATAATTTCATTTCACTTATGTGTAACTTGAAACTTTACATACTATTAGTTTTAAATATTTTAACAAAACAGCTTATAATGTGAAAAGTATTATAGCAAGAAATTTCAAATTCAAATAATTTTCCAATTTTGTGAAATGTTTTGTATTTTGACATTAAATTTAAAGGCAAACATAATTATGAATTCAGTTGGATTTTTCTAAGTAGTTGGCATTTTATAATAATTCTAAATTACAATAATTATGAAAAATATTGACTGCATTCAATTTTTGCATTTGGCAGTTTGATATTGAATTATTACTCTAAAACATAACACATATAAATTTATAACAGGAATTGCTTTGCCACATGTAGTGTTTCACAGTTTTACCAACTCTGTAATATTGGAAGAGTTTTGAGAAATTTAACTACTAGGTCACAGCAAATTCTTATTAACCAAGCTCACCTGCCAAATAGGGTGCCTTAGTCTAATTAATCTCCTCAAAGATTTTTTTTCTTTTTTGCTATTTCTTTGGCCATAAGGTGTAATTTTTACTGATTCACATATTGAAATCCTTTAAACTAATGTAGCAATTCTTTAACAAAATTTTTAATGCATTATGAAATTGTATTTGGTTATTGATGAGATTCATTTATAATTTTTTTCAGGATTTTCTTCTAGGTATTGTGAGAATGTCAAGTGTTCCTGACTTTCATTGCTCAATATATCATAAAAGTATTTTATGTACTGTGGAGCCTTGAGAAATAATGGTGACAAAAGAAGCAAGATATCACTGTGGGAAATGTAATTTGCGTTAATATATTTCAAGCCTGATTTGTCCAGAGTCGTATCAATATGTCAAGATTGTGAAGCTATTGCTTTTGGATCCTATTTATGTGGCTACTAAGTTTACATTAGACATGGCAACACAGAGTGATGAAATTTTATTGCCACAGTCAATAAGGCTGTTAAGATATAACAAGGTCTAATCATTACTAAATGCCTAATAAGACATCTTCAAGCATTCATTTTCCAAAAGTGCCATTTTCAAAAGCAATAACAACAACATATATATTCATGAGCAATCCAGGAAATCTTACTATAAGGTAAAAATGTAATACTGAATATATTCTATGCAAACTTGATAACTGAATCATTTCAGTCATATTGTGTGTTTTGATACAGGCAGAAAGTTTTTTCTCCTACAAAATAATAGCATTTCAAGATCTTCATCACCAATGTTTGGACAGCAAGAAGGTAACAGAAAAAAAAATGACTTGATAGAAGAAGTTCAGTGTGGCAAATACAGTCAAATATAGTAAATATACTTAAAGATAGTTTTTTTCCATCTGTGTGAGAAATTAAATTTGCCTTACCATCACTTCCTAGATCCTTTGTGATAAGAAAGAACCAAAATCTTGGCAACATAGCTAAGTTCATGGCTGAATGGCTGATAATTTAATTGGATTTGTGTATGAAGATATTTTGGGAGAGAATTGTCTCTTTCCTTTCTAGTTTCATTTATACATTTCATATTTTTTTAAAGGAGAGAGAGAGAGAGAGAGAGAGAGAGAGAGAGAGAGAGAGAGAGAATCTTTTTTGTAGATGGACACAATACAATGCCATTATGCTGAGAGCCACAGCCGAGTTGGTATGGTCCCTGGCATTTTGCCAACAGTATTGGTTGACAGGCGAGGCATTACTATCCGCCTAGGCCGCTACTTTTGAGTTCTCATGGGGATTCCCGGAGAGTTCCCATTGGTTGGGGAAGTGTAGGAGGGGGGATTTCCGGAGGAGATATTTCCAGTGGCTGGTTCCTGGACGAGCCGCGTGGTGTGCGGGAGGAGTTGCTGGTGGAGTTCAAAAATAAAGTTTATTCCTGCTTCAGTGGCTTGTGATTTGTGCCCAGCCAGACTGCGGCACCTTTATTTTTATGTGGTCCTGAGAATTGAACCCGGGTCTTGCCCATACTAAGGAAGCGCTCTACTGCTGAGCCACAATCCCAGCCCACCCATTTCATCTTTTATCAGTATTTTTCCTTTTCTGAAGTTAAATTATAGAGGAAAGTTTGCACTATGAAATTAAGAGTCTAAACAAGCCATCCAATCAACGTTGCTTCCAAGAGAGAGCAGAGTTACAAAAGAAACTGTCAAGCTTCCCTATAATAGAACTTCTCTACTAGACCTAAGTCTTTAGAGTTTTGAATTGAACCTGTTTATTCCCAATGAGCCTTTGTCTAGAAATCTCTCTCTTCTGAATTATGTCCTTAGAAATATTCTAGTTGTGGTCACAGTTGCTCAAAAAAAATGAGGATTCAAAATCTGAAAGATTTCTCATTACTGCAAAATAAAATTATAAGAAAAAACAGCTCCTTCCCATGCAAATCCAAATACTACCTTTAATGTATATCTTGGAGTAGGGTAATATATAAAGCACAGTTATTGAACACTTGCTGTTCAACTGACAACTCCCAGCCTCCTCCTGACATAACTAACACTGTATAAAGTATTTCTAAATCTAGAATTTACAGAATGCATGCCAAGTGCCCACTATGGTTATAACAGCACTGGCCATTGTCTCCTTCTTGAACACTTTTCTTAGGGTCCCTCACATCATATTCTCCCAGCATATTGCCTCCAAATTTCTGGCTCAGAACATAACTCATTACATACAACATGCTCAAATACACACAAACACAATTACACACACACACACACACACACACAGAATAATGATAGTATTTCACACAAAAAAAAGCTTTTAATGGACAAACCCGGAACAGTTTGAAAAAAAAATCAATAAATAAAATTTGTACTGGTTTTTAGCTCAAAGTATGTAACAGACATCTATGTGTGCAATTGTTAAATAAAGATTTTAAAAATCTCTTGTGCAAAGAATTTCTAGACTGTTTCAAGGATGTGCAGCATACTTTACACTGTTGAAAGGCAGATGTGATGGTTAATTTTGTGTGCCAAGTTGGCTAGGTTATAGTGCCCAATTGTTAGGTCAATCACCAATGCAAAATGGCAGTGAAAGTACTTTTAAGAATCTGATGTATACTATTTAAGTCAGTAGACTTCGAGTGAAGTAGTTTACCCTCCATTGTATAAGCGGATTTTACCCAATCAGTTCAATCCCAACACTGCAATATAGATACTCTAGCTATGTTTCCATCTTTGTTGCAGATTTTGAACTCAACACTGGAATATCAACTTTCCTCCAAATTTCAGCATGCCATTTGCTGTATAAATTTTAAGCTATTGACGCCCATTTTCTCTATTTAAACAGTTGTATATATTAGCTAAGGATATATAGCTGATGATGACATTAAGAAAGAGGTTCTGGGGCTAGGGATGTGGCTCAAGCGGTAGCGAGCTCGCCTGGCATGCGTGCGGCCCGGGTTAGATCCTCAGCACCACATACAAACGAAGATGTTGTGTCCGCCGAAAACTAAAAAATAAATATTAAAAATTCTCTCTCTCTCTCTCTCTCTCTCTCTCTCTTTAAAACAAAAAAAAAAAGAAAGAGGTTCTGTTTTTCAAGGGAACCTTGACTAACACAGTGCCCTACATATACTGATTTCCTTCTTAAGAGTACAATATGAAAAAAAAAATGAAAATAAAAGAAATTGACAGTGGATACAGCCAATATCCATCCACGTGATCAAGGTCAACACAAACACTGGTAAGTCATTTTGATTGTGTGTATACTCCAGATATCATATAGCTAAAATAATGCTTTATGTCTGTTATTTCTTTCCTAAGTTATAGTCTTGATCTAATTATGAGAGGAACATGAGTCAAGTCACAATGAGGGAACTTCTGCCAAACACCTCACTAGTAGTCCACTAAATTGTCAATACTGAGCCAGGCATGGTGGCCCACACCTGTAATTCCAGTGTCTCAGGAGGTTAAGGCAGGAGGATCACAAGTTCAAAGCCAGCCTCAGCAAAAGAGAGGTGCTAAGAAACTCAGTGAGACTCTGTCTCTAAATAAAATACAAAATAGGGGTGGGGAAGTTGCTCAGTGGTTGAGTACCCCTGAGTTTAATCTCCGGTACCAAAACATCAAAAATAAGGAAAGCCTCAATAACTGTTGCAAACAAAAATCACCCCAAGGTGCCATATGACAAAATGTAATGTGGTATCATGGGTAGAATTTAGAAATGTAAAAAAAAAAAAACAATATATATATATATATATATATATATATATATATATATATATATATATATATATATTCATAGGAAGAAATTCCCTTTAACTTCTCTTTACATTCCCCAAATTCTAAGGGAATTTATTATTCTACGTTTTGATCTTACATGTAAAGCATTTTTCACTTGATTGCTTTTGACTAAATGAATAAGTATACATATCTTAAAGTAAAATAATTTCACAAGCATTTAGTATAGAAGAAAATATTGATCCCCCATTTGTACCTTGGCTTAAGCATGAACATGGAATGAACTAGGAAGTTGAATGTGTACCAGCTAAACACTCTTAGAGGACTTCACTCCCCTTGGGAGTAAGGGAGAGTCTTCCCTTACAAATGAACTATTTCCATGTCCCTGTGGCTTTCATTAACCCAGGCACATGCAGGCATGCTGTACATGTGTATGTGCACAGATACACAATAACAATTAGTACTTGTTTTAAGTAATAATTGTTTTAGTAAGTAGGTTACATTTTATACATTTCCATATATTTTGATATATATATATATATATATATATATATATATATATATATATATATATATCTCAGAAAGTCTGAATAATTATATTATTTAGCTAATAAGATGGATTATTGACCCATTTTCCTTGGCAGAAGGCAGAAATTTTGTCTGAACCTGGGAAATCTATCTTGGGCCATGGCATTATCTTGAGAACTCTTGCCCTGAGAAAATATAAGAAAAATGAAGTCTGGGTTACTGATTCTTTGGAGCACAATCTCTAGAGAGAATTGCCTACCTCTAGAAATCTATATGAGAATTAAATTCAATTTTATTTAATTAATATTTTTACTTATTTTGTTTTCATGTATAATTCTGTCATTTATAGCTGAACTTAGTCCTCAGTATATCTTAAATACTTTAAAAAGTATAGTACAATTAAACTCATATTAATTTATTTAAACTCTTTAATGTTATAAATACCATTAACGTAAACATCAGAATGCATATGCTCTTTATTTATGGGGGAATTTTTTATAAGTGTGATTTTGAAATTTAAGAAGATATGTAATCTCATATTAACATCCATCATTAATTTTTTATTTATTATATAAAAGTTTATTGTCTCATTCAATGCCAAATAACAGAGTAACTGTTTAAAGATATGAAAATTTGCAGGAAAAATTAGAATAACAGATTTAATTTTATTAGTGAATTTTTATACTTTATTTTCTTTTTACTATGTTTATACATTTAGTTTATTTTAAATTGGTCAATTCTTATTTTGTGGATTTTTTCACCTATGGAATGCTTATCTTTGTGCTCATTTATTTATAAATAATATGTAATATGAAAAATTATAAAACATTATTAGTATTTGTCAGGGCTTTTAGCCCCCTGTTCCCTCCTGACCTGTGGGAGAGATGGGGAGAGCACGCCCCAACTAGGACCAGCCAAGAAAGGAGAAGGCCAACTGACTGCCTGCACCCAGCCCCGCCTAGCCAGAGGACAATCAGATGCATCAGGGAGACCAGTCAAAGCAGGATCTGAGTTTATTGAGAAAACACACACAGCTAATATAATGTACAGGAACCAAACAGGATAAAAGTCAGCAGGGTGGGGAGAGTTCTGAGCCTGTCCTAGAGGGGGTCTGATTTTTCGTCACCCCACGGTAATGCCTTCTGGCTGATTGCTAGGCGCTATCTTAGCTAGATGTGGCCCTGTGAAGTGGGTAGCAAGTTAAGTTTCCTTTTTTCTGTTGCAAAGTGCCCCACATGTTGCATGCCCTACATCAAGTTAGGTTTCCTCCTTTCTGACACAACATGCCCCACATGTTACATCATGCCCTACAGTATTTATGTAATTTTGAATATTCAATGTTGCTATAGATTAGATTTTCATATTGACATATTTAAATGCCCTCATTTTTTTTGTGTGTGTGATTTCTTATTTAAGAGACATAGGAAGAAATTCCCTTTAACTTCTCTTTACATTCCCCAAATTCTAAGGGAATTTATTATTCTACGTTTTGATCTTACATGTAAAGCATTTTTCACTTGATTGCTTTTGACTAAATGAATAAGTATACATATCTTAAAGTAAAATAATTTCACAAGCATTTAGTATAGAAGAAAATATTGATCCCCCATTTGTACCTTGGCTTAAGCATGAACATGGAATGAACTAGGAAGTTGAATGTGTACCAGCTAAACACTCTTAGAGGACTTCACTCCCCTTGGGAGTAAGGGAGAGTCTTCCCTTACAAATGAACTATTTCCATGTCCCTGTGGCTTTCATTAACCCAGGCACATGCAGGCATGCTGTACATGTGTATGTGCACAGATACACAATAACAATTAGTACTTGTTTTAAGTAATAATTGTTTTAGTAAGTAGGTTACATTTTATACATTTCCATATATTTTGATGCAGTTTCTCAAACATATTTAATGGGAATCAGTTTAGTCCAAGAGACCTATTGGAAAACAAAAGATAATTTTAGTAGTGGCTGAGACATAAGTTAGAAATCATCATTGTTTAATAAACGAATGAGATAGACAATTAAATCTGAATTTAACAAAATACTAATCATTACGATATTTTATCAATAGTGTATTGAAATTTGAGCAAAATGTTTCTTGAATATTCTTCTCTTATCACTGTCTATTTCTGGACAGATTTAGAAGTCTCTGTAATATAAAATTTCAGTATGTATTAGGTAAAAATCTCAGCTGCTGACTTGCTAGGTAAATTGGCAAGAAATTTTGGACTAATTTAATCCATATGGACTACTGCTGCTGCTGTCAATAACACTATAAGGACACATTTCATACAATTTTTGAAATGAGAAATGAGATGCATATATAAATGATGCATTTTAAAAATGAAGTTTATTTTAATGCATACATTCTTAAAAGACCTTAAAATTACACTAATATCTATGCTTCAGTGTTTCTAATATTATTTTAAAATATAAATAATTCTTCAGACTTCCACTTGAATTAAAACTTGCTTTTATTCCTGAGATCTAGAAATTCACAACATATTAATATAATTGGATTTAAGAATAAAATTTGTTTTCTGAACATTTTTTGGTTTCTTACTTTACAAATATATAGTCAAGTTGGGGCTTTATTGACAATTCCTGTTTCTAAAATGGTGAAAATGTGCTTTGATTTGAAAAATCCTCAATTCTTCCCTACCTGTTCTTTCTTACCCATGAATGCTACAGAATCAATAAATTATTTCATTGGCATTATGACAAATGATCCACTCTTATTATTTACTATGCTTTCGGTAATGCAATATTAAGTATTTTGAATATAACTACTTGGCTTCTATACTCATTTCAACATTTCATCCATAGTTTGCTGATGGAAGATTCTTATAGGAGATATCAATCAGAAATGATTGCATAATATTAAGGCACTGCATTTTATGCAACTATCAGAAAACAACATAGTTTGCATGGAAGCAACCATTAGTTATTAATAAAGCCTGTGATATTACTATAAATTGATAAAACTTTACTTCACTTGATTTTTTTAAACATTCTTTCATTTGGGATGTATAAGGCTCAGTTATTTTTCATAATTATCAAACAGCTTCACTAACCATATGAAGTATAGTAGACATTGTTAAACTTTTTATTTATTCTTTTTCTGAAAAGGTTCAGTATACTATTTGTTCATCTTAACAAAATAGGAAATTTAAAATGTATGTGACTTAGGAACAGAGTATTTTTCATTGATGACTTATTTTAATTATGAAAGTCATCTTTTCATATGTTACATTATAAACTCAAATTGAAAGTCATGTTGTCATTTATTTAATAATGCACATAATTCAAAGCACTTAGGAGATATTTCTAATCTACATGAATTAATTATTTGCTTTTCTTTAACTTCATTTTACATGCCTTTGGAATTTAGTTTTCTTGTACAATTATAAAATACCTTTCAAGATGAGCAATGCTTTTAAAACAGTGTTATTTTTCTCACTGTTGTAGATATCAGATAGTGAATTTTACTTTGAAAGAAAACATCCTTTTTAAAAAAGCTTTAAAGTGTTATCAGAAAAGGTAGAAAAAGAAATGGTTTTCTTTTTTGAACATTGTTTACTTTTATTATCTTTGTTGTTGTTTTGAAGATTTAATCAGGGTCACTTAATCATGGAGCCACATCTCGAGCCCTTTTTTAAAGTTTATTTGAGACAGATTTCTGCTGAGTCCTTAGTGTTGGGAAAAGTATAAACGGCAGCCACACCCCAGAGAAAAAACCCCAACATGGCGCCTAAGCACCTTTTCTTCCTACCTTCTTCTTTTCTGCAGTGGCGCGAAAAGTTCCCGCCCGTGTGAACTCTCCCGCTGGCGCCAATTTCAAACCTCGCTGGCGGGGAACCTTAGCCCCAATGAGAACTAATTCCTGGGCTCCGGAGCTGATATCTGAAAGAACTTGCCAATAAACGGGTTGCCTGCCATTTATATAAACCCTACCATCTCCCCCTTAGTTCTATATAAGCACACTGCTTTTTGCAATAAAATTGGAATTCTCCCGGCGAAGTGTCTTTGCTTGGGGAATTCTTTCATTCTGGTGCCATGACTCGGATACGGGTGAGCTTTTTCCAACAAGAGCCCCGTCCCCACTCCACCGAGACACTCCGCCCTGGTCCGCTCTTTTCAGACTCCGGCTGCCTGCACTCAACACACTGATCTGGCGTGGTAAGGATCCCCTGACCCCGGCTCGCCAACTCCCTTCGAGCTATCGCTGGATTTGTGGCCGTGATCGTCCGGCACACTCCAGACGCCCGGTGGGGGAGAGGGAATCCACCCCACTAAGACCTTTACTGGTTGAAGTGGACCCTCTGGTGATCCGTTTCCCTTTGGGGCATGAGGCTTCTGAGTTTACACGAGAGGCTCTGTGGTTTTTTTCCCTCCTCCACTGCCGCTGCCGCTGCCGGCTAAGAGTTGCTGTTTCCTGCGGGGCTGCTGTGTCTGGCTGAAGCTGCCTCTCTGCTTGGAAAAACTGAACTCCCGGCCTGGAACTGCGTTCTGCCGGAGCCGGAGTTCTGTTTTCATTACTGACTTCTTCCACTGCGGTTGAAAACTTTCCTGACGTCAGGTTGCCCGTGGCTCCGATCCCATTGGGTCTCACAGATTGCACTTCACTGGTGACGACCAGGTAGTGCCCTCTGTATTTCCTCGCGACAGCTGGTCATTTTGGGGACGCCCACCTGACCCCCGTTCGCCCTGGGCTTCCTGGAAGTCAGTCCAGCCCGGGTTTTCCCTTTGTCTCTCTTGCTTACTCTTATTCTCTCTCTCTCTCTCTCTCTCTCTCTCTCTCTCTCTCTCTCTCTCTCTCTTCCATCTTTCCCTGTGACTATGGGCACCTCTTCGTCTATACCTGAAGCCTCACCTCTCAAATGTTTAATAAAAAATCTGGCCACAGTCTCCCTCACACCAGACATCAAGCACAAACTTCTAATCAAATTCTGTACCCAAGATTGGCCTACATATCCACTGGATAATGGCAATCATTGGCCTCCAGAAGGCTCCTTAGATCCAAACCTCCTCTGGGACCTTTTTAACTATTGCCAGCGTCTGAAAAAGTGGAGGGAGATTCCCTGCGTTGAAGGTTTTAGCCTTCTAGCACAGCACCCTGCTCTCTGCTCCTTCTGCCCTCCCTCTCAGGTCCTTCTTGCTTGCAAACCCCTCTCTTCCCCTACTTCTACTCCTGACTTCGCAGATTCTTCCTCATTTGACCCAGCAGATGAACCCCCACCTTATCCCCCAGCCCCATCTGCCCCTTCTCTCCCACTATACCCTCCTCTTCCTCTGCCTGATTCCACAGATCCTCAGCCTTCCGTTTCATCCCCCTCCTCTCCGCCCTATTCTGCCTGCTCCACCTCCTCCTCCTCCACAGAGACACTCCCTTCCCCTCCCTCTCCTTCCTGTCCGCCGCCTGCCTCTTTCAGTCCTCCTGTTACCAGGTCTAAGGGACTCCTTCCCACCCCCAAGACAATCACACCCCTTCGTGAGGTAGCTGGTCCTGAGGGTGTCATCAGAGTCCACGTGCCCTTCTCCATGTCGGACACTACTCAGCTAGAGAGGAAGTTAGGCTCATTCACCACTGACCCCACCACTTACATTCAGGAGTTTCAATGGGTCCTACAAGCATATAGCCTCACTCATCATGACATCTACATGTTCTTGGCCAATACACTTCTCCCCGAAGAAAGGCGACGGGTCTGGGAGCTAGCCCAAGCCCATGCTGATGAAAATCATAGGACCAATCCTAACCACCCCATGGGCCCTCATGCTGTCCCAGAGCAGGATCCCCTATGGGATTACAACACCCCTGAAGGCTTACAGTCTCCTGACCTTTTTACATCCTGCCTCTTGGCGGGCCTAAAAAAGGCCACCCGCAAGGCTGTTAACTTTCAAAAGGTGCAGGAGGTCATTCAAAGGAAGGAGGAAACACCTACAGAATTCCTGGATAGACTAACCAAGGCCCTTCAACAGTACACAAACCTCGACCCAGAAACCCCTGATGGCCGTCATGTCTTAATGACATATTTTCTGGCCCAAAGCTACCCTGACATTAAAGCCAAGCTTAAAATGCTTGAACAGGGCCCTGCTACTCCTCAGACCAAAATCCTCACTGTCGCTTTCAAGGTCTTTCATGGTAGAGAAGATGAAAGTGAACGCCGTAGGCAGAGGGCTGAAAATGCCAAATTCCAAATGTTGGCCCAGGTCATTCAGAGAAGGTCATCACCACACCGTCCTAATAAGACACCCCCTGGAGCTTGCTTCAAATGTGGTAAGGAGGGACATTGGACCAGGGATTGTCCTTTGCCGAGGACACCCTCCAACCCCTGCCCAAAATGCCATCAAAGGGGAAACTGGGGGGCAGACTGCCCAACAACCCGGAAGGGAGGTTGGTCAGCTGCCCGGCAACCCCAGCCTCTCCTGGGCTTGGCAGAGGAGGATTGACGGAGCCCTGGGCCTTCCCTCCCGACTATTACCATCAAAAAGCAAGAGCCTAGGGTAACCTTCCTGGTGGATGGACGCTTCATTACCTTCCTCTTGGATACTGGTGCCACTTTTTCGGTCCTGAGGGAGTATTGGGGTCCTACCACACCCTCAAAAACTCCTATTGTCGGGGTAGGAGGTAAACAGATTTTCCCTCGAAACCCCCCCCCCCCTATCATGTTATATGCAGGGATCCCTTTTGTCCTTCACACACTCCTTTCTCGTTATGAGCCATTGCCCCATTCCCCTTCTGGCAAGGGACATACTCTCACTATTGAAAGTCACCATTCACATATCACCCCACACCTCTCCTACCTCTCATTTCCTCATGATGTTCCTAGGGGCAGATACACCTCCTTCATGCACTCTTCCACAACTATCTAAACCAGTTAACCCTGAGGTTTGGGACACAACTACACCCTCTATGGCTAAATGCAGTCCTATTCATATTGTCTTACGGGACCCTTCAAGATATATTAGTCAACCACAATATCCACTCACAACCACAGCCCTCCTAGGATTAGAACCCATCATCCAGGATTTATTACGAAAGGGGTATCTTAGGCCTACACACTCTCCTTTCAATACCCCCATTCTGGCAGTTAAGAAACCTAACGGGTCCTACAGGCTCGTTCAAGACCTTCGCCTTGTCAACTCCTCTGTGGTCCCCATCCACCCCCTAGTGCCCAACCCTTACACCCTCCTCTCTCAGATCCCTGCTACTACTACCCACTTCTCGGTCCTAGATTTAAAAGATGCATTCTTTTCTATTCCCTTGTCCTCAGAATCTCAGGATATCTTTGCTTTTACGTGGACTGACCCTCACACCCGCCATTCTCATCAGCTTACCTGGACTGTCCTCCCACAGGGATTCAGGGATAGCCCCCATCTCTTTGGCCAAGTTCTTGCCCAGGACCTCACATCCTTTCACCCCACCTGTCCTGACTCTACTCTCCTTCAATATGTCGATGACCTTCTTCTATGTAGTCCCTCTTGGGAACACTCTTAATCCCACACCGCACAGCTTATCAATTTCCTAGCAGATAAGGGATATAGGGTGTCTCCCCACAAGGCCCAGGTTTCCCAGTCTTCTGTCACCTATCTTGGTTTTCATCTTACACCTGGGAAAAAGGAAATAACACTGGATAGGAGGCAACTCCTCTCTAATCTTCCAGTGCCCCATACGAAAGCCGAAATACTATCATTCCTAGGACTAGCAGGTTATTTTAGGGCCTGGATCCCAAATTATTCTCTTCTAGCCAAACCCCTGTATGACCTAGCAAAGGGACCCCCTAGTGAATCTCTTGCCTCCAACCCCAACTACCACTTCCGCAGGCTTCAGCGACTCCTCCTAAAGGCACCCACCCTTCACCTTCCTGATCTTTCAAGACCATTTCATCTATATGTCCATGAAAAAGGGGGACAAGCACTTGGGGTCTTAGGTCAAAACTATGGGCCTACATTTGCACCTGTGGCATATTTGTCCAAACAACTAGACCCTACCATCCGTGGGTGGGCCCCTTGCTTAAGAGCTCTGGCTGCTGGACAAATTTTACACAAAGAAGCCTCTAAGCTGACTTTTGGGGCCCCTTTAACTAACCACTCCCCACATCACTTGAAGGATCTTTTAGCTTATAAGGGCCTTCAAACCCTTCCTCCATCCAGAGTTCTGTCGCTCCTCACTTCCTTTCTGGAAAGCCCTAATATTACTTTCCTCCCCTGCTCTGCACTGAACCCTGCCTCACTGCTCCCAATGACTCCCATGTCTAACACACCAACTCATAATTGCTTGGAAACCTTAGATGATTTCCTCCCCTGTCATTCTTCCATTTCTGAGGGACCACTCACCAAGCCTGACCTTATCTGGTTCACTGACGGCAGTTCCTTTAGGCAGAATGGCATTCATTACTCTGGATATGCTGTAGTTTCAGCTACTGAGATTATAGAGGCCAAATCTCTGCCTTCAGGAACTACCAACCAGCAGGCTGAACTTATAGCAGCCACTCGTGCCTGCCTTCTAGCACAAGGCAAATCCCTCACCCTTTATACTGACTCAAAATATGTCTTCCATATCTTATTATCCCATGCTGCAATATGGAAGGAGCGAGGCCTACTTACCACCAAAGGTAATGCGATCACTAATTCGGCTCTTATAACCAATCTGATAGAGGCCTCCCACTTACCCACCCAGTTGGGAGTTGTCCATTGTAGGTCCCATCAGAAGGATGGCTCTCTCATCACTGAGGGCAATGCCAAAGCTGACCAGGCGGCACGAATAGCTGCTACCACTTCCAATTATGGCCCCCCTGGAGGACATATAATGGCCACTTTAGACAGCTCATCTGAAGCCCCTACTTCTTCCAGTAAGAACAAGGATCTTTTCAAGTTCCTTCATACTCTATTCCATTCCAATTCTCAGTCTTTAACCCTCTTTTTACAGAGCTTCTTCTCCCTCACCCCCTCTGACAAAGCCATGCTCCAAAATATAGCCTCTAATTGTCAGATCTGTCAGCGGACCAACCCTCATACTCCTTTAAGGCCCAAACCCTTCCCTTCCCACCAAGCCCGGGGACACATTCCCGCTGCTGACTGGCAGGTAGACTTCACCAACATGCCCACAGTACGGCGCACTAAATACCTCCTTGTCTTTGTGGACACTTTCTCTGGTTGGGTTGAGGCATTTCCCACTTCCAATAAAAAGGCTTCCACTGTAGCTTCAATCTTACTGACAGACATCATCCCCAGGTTTGGTATGCCCACTTCCTTACAATCTGACAATGGCCCTGAGTTTATTTCTAGGATCACACAAAAGGTCTCTCAAGCCCTCTCCTTCAAGTGGCATTTCCACTGTCCATATCGCCCCCAGGCTTCAGGGAAAGTGGAAAGGGTAAATCGTACTCTAAAGGAAGTCCTTACCAAATTGACAATGGAATTAAACTTAGACTGGGTCAAACTCCTTCCCTTGGCTTTGCTTCGAATCAGAGCTCTCCCTAAGAAAACATCTTTACTGTCTCCCTTTGAGATAATGTATGGAAGACCTCTTATACCCCCTGGGCTGGTCGTTTCACAAGGACCTCTCACCCGAGATTTGTCTTTGCCTCTCTTGTTTCATCTCCGCTTGGAACTCTGGAAATATCAGGACTGGCTTCTTCCGGACCCAGTCTCCTCTCCAAACACTCCTCCCTTAACACCTGGGAGTCTAGTCTATTATAACACCCCAGAGGAGAAAGGGCCTCTTGCCCCAAAATGGGAAGGCCCCTATCCTGTCATTCTCTGTACCCCCACCGCCGTCAAACTCTCCTTACCAGACAACCGTCTCACTCCCTGGATTCACATTTCTAGGTTGAAGCCATATCATCAGGAGGCCCCACCTGATGACGACAGGACCACCCCAGAGGAACTCCAAGAATCACCTCCTGAACCTCCCCTTTACTCCTTCTCTCCACACCCATCTCACCCCTTTAAGTTGCGGCTCACACGGTGTTCTCCACAGCCCAATTCCTCTTAAAGAAGGCACAATGAGCTCTCCCAACACCCTAGTCTTCTCTCTCTGCTTGTTTTTTGTGCTCTGCTTATTTTCTGTGCTCTGTCGGGACTGGCCTTTACCCTCCTCTCCTACCATGTATTTATTCACTCTTCGGGAACGATACTCAGAACATGGCATGCAGAAGGTCCGCGCAGTGGATGCAACTACTTGCTTCATCCACAACTGCACCTCTATTTCCCTAAAATTGTCACCTTCAAGGACCTTCATCCATGGTAGCTGGAACTGGCCTTTCATTTGCTTCCTTTTTGATCAAACCCACCTCCTCTAATCCCATAACGGGGTTCTTCCAATCCTCTCTTGCCACGTACTTACTACCTATCTTGGGGCCCCTTATTGGGATGCTCCTTTTTTGTGCTCTCTTGTCCTGTATAATGAAGTTCCTTCAAACCCAATTACAAAAAATTTCTAATGAAACTTTCAACCAGCTTCTGCTTAGGCACTACCAGCCTCTGATGACCGATGAACCCCCAACATCTCCAAGAGAACAGTTCACTCAGTGCTGAAGCTCACTACCAGGCACGATGGAATGCAACGGACATCAGACAGCGGGAGACAACGAGCTTGGAGAACCTCTTAATCTGCCATCCTGGATTCATGAGTCTTTATCTCCTTCTAAGCTTCCTCATGGCCCTTGGCCTCTTCTCTGTCAGTCCCCCAACATGGAACTTCTGCCAAAAATTGACCTTTGCTTTAATTTTTATCTTCATTCTGTTTTTATTTGCTCTGATCTTCTTCAGGTGCTGGTGACGCCATGTCCAGGCAACGCTTCCAGTATTTCCTAGAGTCTCTGTTACAGGACCAGTGGCTGATACCAACAATCTCCTCCATCCAGGACTGGTTCGATGCCATGGACAACTTGTGGCTTCAGGGAACTTTCACAGACTTCACCCCTACGGAAGTAGCTGTCTATAGCCACTGGGTTTTATTTCTGGCTGCCACGATATCCCCAGACCTGCCCCCCGAGCATTCCTCCACTTCCCTTTCTAGGCCCCACAGCGCCCCCACACAGCAGGAAGCAGCTGGATCTGACCAACAACGTCCCACTTCCTAAGAAAAGAAAAAGGGAGGAATGTTGGGAAAAGTATAAACGGCAGCCATACCCCAGAGAAAAAAACCCCAACATGGCGCCTAAGCACCTTTTCTTCCTACCTTCTTCTTTTCTGCAGTGGCACGAAAAGTTCCCGCCCGTGTGAACTCTCCCACCGGCGCCAATTTCAAACCTCGCTGGCGGGGAACCTTAGCCCCAATGAGAACTAATTCCTGGGCTCTGGAGCTGATATCTGAAAAAAACTTGCCAATAAACGGGTTGCCTGCCATTTATCTAAACCCTACCATCTCCCCCTTAGTTCTATATAAGCACACTGCTTTTTGCAATAAAATTGGAATTCTCCCGGTGAAGTGTCTTTGCGTGGGGAATTCTTTCACTTAGAACTTCAATAATTTGTTGGGGTGGACCTCAAATTTGTAATCTTCCTACCTCAGAATCCCGAACCACTGGGATTTTAGGCTTGTGCCACAATGCCTGGCTACTTTTACTATCATAATGATTATAGAGGACATATTTATTGGTTTAAAAATTAAGAATAGGGTAATATTTTTCTAATTCTATCAACATTACTAAAATATAACAAAAACAAAACTTTGTCATGGACATTTATTTTAGTTATGTTATATACCCTTTGGCTTATTCACCACTCTCTTTAAAACACTATTAACCTTGTTCAACATATTTATTTTTTTAGATGCCCATTTACTTTTTACACAAAGCATGAGCAAAAATCTTGTAAAACCCAGTCACAATTTCTCCATGTTCATAAAAAAAAAATTAGAATTTATTATTCACAATTTTTGACCACCAATTTATTGTCTTTCTTTTGGATGCTAAAAGACCAAATAATTATTTGCTAAGTGATGCTTCAAATTAGTAAAATTAATAAATATTTTAATTAAAAGCATACGAATACTAAGGTTTGTCTGCCAGTAAGATCATGTAATAGACATTGCAGGAATGTTCAAAGGTGAAATTATTTGATTAAAAGAATGGCAACCCAATATGTGGATTAATTCAGTTGACGGATGAATCATTTTAAAAGACTATTGTTCTGGGTAGTAAGAGTAGATAGGTGGGGCATGACTAGAGGAATTAGGTCTCTTGGGGAGTGGCCTCCCCACTATATTTTCTTCTGTTGGCTCTTTCCCCTCTCTCTCTGCTTCCAGGCTCCTATAAGATGAGCAGTTTTCCTCTAACACTACCTGCAACTTGATTTTCTGTCTTACCTGAATTTGTTGCCATGGATTGAATCTCTGAAGATATGGGCCAAAATAATCTCTTCCTTCTCTAAGTTGTTCATATCAGGTGTCATGGCCAGAGCAACCTAACTAAAATATAAGAAAATAGAGAATTTATATAACTCACTTACTATTCTAATATAGGTACATAAAAATTAGAATTTATTATTATTAAGTTTTGACCAATAGTTTATGGTCTTTCTTCTGAAAGCTTGAAGAGTGAATAATTATTTTCACAGTGATGCTTCAAAAAATCATAGTTCCTTCTACATGTTCATGAAAACATACATATTTAGTTGAGAAAAAATGATTAGTAATGGAATAATTATAATCAAAATGAAGAATTTTATCAGGAAAATGGTAACATTAATAAGCAAAATTTCAAAGTAGATCTAGCAGTGTTATGAATCAAGGAAGGAATACAAAGAAATAAAATGTAAAGAGGTAGAAAATATGAACTGGACATATTTTAAAGAAAAAGAAGTTCTGTAGCCCAGTGGAGTGATGCATGCCTGTAATCCCAGTGGCTTGGGAGACTGAAGCAGGAGGATTATGAGTTCAAAGCCAGTCTCAGCAACAGTGAGACACTAGACAACTCCAAAATAAGGTTGGGTATGTGGCTCAGTGGTTGAGTGACCCTGAGTTCAATCCCCAGTAGCCACTCTTCCCCCCAAAATTATCGTTATATGATAAAACTGTATAAAAAGATAATAGTAAGCAATCAATTAAAAAGCCTACATTAATCTGAGATAACCATTATGCATATGTATTTTTAAAAAGATCTAAAATATGGTGCTTAAATAATTAAAAAAATTAATTTTATTCTGATAATGCCCTATATGTATTGCTATATATTCCTAATAATATTTTCAAATAAATTTTCTGATCAGTTTTAGCAATCTGATCAATTTTAACTTTTCTCTGCTTTGATTTTCATGAAAATATGTAACTTGTATAAATATGGAAGAATAAAATAAAATTGAAATATTGTTTTTTTAATCTATCCTAGCTATATTCCTAGAGAGCCAGTCTATGTTATATCAATTATTATGTTTTCCATTACAGTGTTGAAAAATGGCTTATTTACAAAGCTAGGGAAGTGATTATTTTCATGGTCTCCAATAAAAATATAAACCAATTTCCATCAGCTGTAAGCCATTTACCTATCAGCTTCACCCAAGGGCATCAGCCCTTGAATGATCTCCAGAAGGTCCTCATCTGTCAACCATAGCTGTCAAACAAGAAATCCAATATATGTCATACTGAAAACATAATGAATTCACAGATGTAAGTGACCAGGATATTGGAACAGAAAGAGTAATGAGGAAAAAATTTATGTCAACCACCTTCTGCTTAGAGAACTAAGCAAATTTTGTACCCTAGAGTGAATATTTTATTCCAATATCTACTAAGGAAAAAGAAAAAAATAAGAAGAATTAAATTTCACAAGATGAAAACAGTTCATGTCAGCAATCCCTTCACTGCACTCAGCATTAAGCATTAGTCAAACTTTTATAAACCATGATAAGTGGCAGCATATTTGTTCTTTCTATCTCAAATTCACTCAACTTGAAAGCATTGCTCATGCAGAATGACAGGATGACAGACTCTTAGATAAAGAGAAGGAAAAAAACTCTAATAAATCTGTATTTTACTAAGACCTCTTGGCACCATTTCACATGGTATTCTCATCAGCATGCTTGATGAATTGTAGAATGTATACAAGAGGTTCAAATCCAAATAGTAGTCATCAATGACCCTGTCAGTCTCAGGCAATATGTTTAAAAGGTATCAAAAGAATTGAACCAGGAAATACTATTTTTATATCTTACCAGAAGTATGATGATTAAAAAAACGAATCAGATTAAATTAGAAGACAATATCACACCAAGTGTAGTTTCTGTTACCTAAGAAAGCAACAATAGACTGTGATGTATTAGATAATAACTTCATGGAAATATATTTGACTATTAAAGTATATAGTATAAGTATATATATTTGACTACTAAAGTACTATATACTTTATATATAAAATATACTTTATATATAAAGTATAAAATTATAAAATATACTTTATATATACAGTATAAAATATATAGTACTTTAGTAGTATGTAGTACTTTACATATAAAGTACATTTTATATATAAAGTATATTTTATATTTTATATATAAAGTATATAATACAGTCACATGCTGAATCCATAGTGGTAGAAATTGCTTTTTTTTTAACATGCTTCAAACAAATGGAAAACAATTAGTAATTTACTACTGCATTTCTTCTTTGTATTTTTCTCAATATACAGTGGGTCTATCTGAAATATAATTCAGTTAGCCATATCTAATTTTACTTCTCCAAAAATTTCCAATTTGACTGACAGAAACTGAGTGATAAATATTTAATGTTATAAGTAAATATAGTGTGGAGGTTTGGGGTATTTTTAATAACATAAATAGATAACCTTTACAATTTTTTTTTATTAAATGGGGTGTTATTGGGGCTGGGATGTGGCTCAAGCGGTAGCGTGCTTGCCTGGCATGCGTGCAGCCCGGGTTCGATCCTCAGCACCACATACAAAGATGTTGTGTCCACCGATAACTAAAAAATAAATATTAAAACTCTTTCTCTCTCTCTCTCTCCCTCTCTCACTCTCTCTTTAAAAAAATAAATAAATGGGGTGTTATTAAAAATGTGGTCATTTTCTTAGAGTTAAGCAGTGAGTGGGAACTGAAGCAAATTTAAGGAGAGAATTACAGAAAGTCTACATTTACCTGGATGGACTATTAGTAGCATTTTGGGCTTTGTGGATAATTCTCTTGAGGGCTTTAATGAAAGTGAAAAAAAAATCTTAATTTAAACTAGATCATGATAAATATTTATTGTGCAGTGGCAGAAAATATGGTGTTATTGCTTCCTGAACATATGTTGAATCAGTGCTAAAAACCCTGATAACCAATGACCAACCCAAAGGGATATATGGTATTATTTGTGGAGAGTAGATTCTACTCATATCCTATCAGCTATCTATTGCATTCGGGTAGAATAGACTTATTTGTAGAAGCTTGAAAGAAAAAAAGAATAAAGAAGGGATCTCACACAATCAGAAAGAATTATAAAGTAGAGGAAGGAGATGAAGGAGGAGAATGGTGAGGAAGGAGAGAGGAAGTGTTAGGAAGTGAGATTGGGCAAATTATGGTGTGTGCATCTATTACTATGTCACAATGAATCCCACACTGATGTATAATTTAAATGCAATCATAAAAGCACAAAAAGATAGAATAGATAATAAGTGGCCTTTAGGTAAAACTAAATAATAGAGTCATAAAATTATTGAGATCCAAAATGAATACAAATTAATATAAAAAATAAACAGTACAGGAAAAATGAGAGACATGCCTGTTTTAAATTATGATAAAAAATCTTATTAATTTGAAGCCAAATATTGAAATGTTTTATTTAGATATAAATGTCAGCTTTACCTCAAGAAATACTAAAACTAGAGTGTAACAACATTATTTTGGAGCTTTGGGATGAGTAACTATTTATTGAACCATACTTTTCAGGTTCTATTGGAATTGAAAATAACCAAAATATATACTTATTCGGAGCATCAAATCATAAAAATGAATGTAAACACATACAAAAATATAGTTGCATATAGAATACTATACTATATAATCATAATATACACAGTCTTGAATAGAAATCTTACCAGTATAACTGAAATAACTAATTTCTGAACAAATGTTAACCTAGAATTAGATATACAGTGAAAATGTCCTTCAAAAGTACAAAATAAATCAAGAATTTCTTAGACAAAACATTGGTGGAGTTCATTGTTTGCATACCTGCTCTACAAATATTTAAAAAGTTCTTCAGACAGAAAGGATATAAATCAGAACTGGAAAAAAAAGTAATAAGCAAAATAAAATTAATAAATGAAGGGATATTTTAAATTTTTATTTTTTTATTATTATATTTATTTTAATTAGGTATATATGACAGCAGAATGCATTGTACACATCAATAGACTTAACGAGAAGAATCATATGATTATATTAATTGACTCAGAGAAAGAATTTGACAAAATATAGCTCACTGTCATGTTCAAAACACTAGAAAAACCAGGTATAGTAGAAACTTACCTCAACATTGTAAAAGTTATCTATGCTCAACCCAAGGCCAACATCATTCTAAATGGGGAAAAATTGGAAGCATTCACTCTAAAAACTTGAACAAGATAGGGATGCCCTCTTTTACCATTTCTATTCAACTTAGTGCTTGAAACTCTAGCCAGAGCAATTAGACAGACAAAATAAATTAAAGGGATACAAATAGGAAAAAAAAGAATTTAAACTATCATTATTTGCTGATGACATGAGTCTATACTTAGGGGATCCAAAAACTCCTCCAGAAAACTTCTAGAATGAATTAATGAATTCAGCAAAGTAGCAGGATATAAAATCAATACCCATAAATTTTATTTCTATAAAAGTTTAGAGTAATGCTACTAAAATTGTGCTGGATATTTATAACAGATGTTAAACAAAAATGACATAAGATTAGTAGGTGAAATAGGTATAATGACCTTACACTTTATGATGGAGAAAAATATTCAAATTTTGACTCTGAGTATTTTATAAACAGCATTGTAAAATTTTGTTTTAGAATTTTTTAAATGTTAAATATAGTAGTTAACTGAATGAGTAATTTGGGATGCAAATTCACTTGAAAAAGCAGAATAAGAAGGTGATAATATGAAAACCAAATAAAAGGAATAGAAAACAGCTAGCAATATGGCAAAATGAAAATCATTTTGAATGTGAGCAAGCTCACCACACCATTTAAAATAGAGATCATCGACATTCAAAAACCAGTCACTGTAAGCCATCATTTTAGCATACTAAATAATGAATATTAAGAAAAAATAATTGCACAAAATTCAACATCAAATATATTTTTTTAACATTTAGGGTTTTTTTAGTTGTAGTTGTACACAATATCTTTATTTATTTATTTATTTTTATGTGGTGCTGAGGATCAAGCCCAGGGCCTTGCATGTGCTAGGGGAGCGCCCTACCGCTGAGCCACAACCCCAGCCCTCAACATCAATTCTTGATTAAAAAAAAAAAAATGAACATAACACTTTTCTTAGTTCTAATAAAAGCTATGTATAGTAAACTTACTCAATGGACTTAAAGCAGTCTCCCTAAGGCAAAGTTTTCATTCCTCATTAGTTTCTTTTCAACACCACAGAGCAATTACTACATACTGCAACAAAGTGAGAAAAGATCAAAAGAACATTCACCTGAGAGGTGAATTTATGAATTTTTTAAAAGTGTCAATATAACAGAGGACATGAGTTTAGAAATAAAAAACTATATTGCAATATATATATATATGGCATATATGTATATATAGTCATTGATATATATGGCAGAAATTGCCTTAGCAAAATTGCTTTCACCTCCACTAATCAATACTGTAAGACCTAATCCTATTTTTTATAATCCTATTTTTATGTGGTGCTAAGGATTGAACCAACTGCCTCATACATGACAGGAGAGTACACTACCACTGAGCCACAACCCCATCCCCCTTAATCCTAATTTTTAAAGATCCATACCTTTAGCCTGGTATTCTCTCTCTCTCTTTTTTTTTTTTTGGTGGGGATTGAACTCAGGATCACTTGGCCGTTGTATTTTATTTAGAGACAGGATCTCATTAAGTTGCTTGGCACCTAGCTTTTGCTGTGACTGACTTTGAACTGGTAATCCTCCTGCTTTAATTTCCCAAACTGCTGGGATTAAAGGCATGTGCCACCGTGCCCAGCCCTTTAGCCTTGTATTCTAAAGAAAGCCCTTTATAATGCCCATTCTTTTCTTTAGTCTTAGGGTAAATAGCATTTTTGGGTCATTCATTAATTCAAAGCATAAGAATTAACTGACAGAAAAGTAATGTGTCTGTCTGAAAAGAAATGTAGGTGCCAGTCTCAGGAGGTAGCAGTCCTTTCCAATGTTCTGGGGAGGACGGATAAAAGACTGCCATAGAGATGTAGACACTGTTCAGGACTTTAATCTCCTGCATTGTCTCACTGTATCCCATTTTTTAACCTATAAAAGTCTTTCATCCACCTGAGTCTCATCAAGATGGAGATATGAGATGAAAAGTCCCCTCTATCTTCTACAGGACCAGCTTTGAATAAAATGATTGCTTCTACTAACTTCTGTGAACTGAATATTTGGTCAAGCAGTGGGAAGCACAAACATTTGATTCCAGGAACATGAACACATAGACTAACTGAAGTAAAATATAGAAGAATCCAGAAATAGAACCACACAGAGTTAACTGACATTTGAAAAAAATGCAAAGTTAATTCAATATAGAAGAATCCAGAAATAGAACCACACAAACAGAGTTAACTGACATTTGAAAAAATGCAAAGTTAATTCAACAGGAAAGAGATTTTCTTTTTTAAAAATGGTGCTAGAAAATAATAAATGAACCTCAATACATACTTCACAGTTTATAAAATATGAAATTTATGACAATTTATATAAAACTATTAAAACATAATTCAAATATAACCAATATAAATTCAAAGCTACAAAATTATTTCAAGAAAATATAAAATAAAATAACATGCATCATGGTTTATAACAAATTTTTAGATTCAAAACCAAGGACATGAGTTTAGAAAGTGTCAGGGTTTTTAGCGCCCCCACCCCATCCCTCCTGACCTGCAGGAGAGATTGGGGAAGCATGCCCTGACCAGGATGAGCCGAGAAAAGTAAAGACTGGCCACCAGCACCCAGCCCTCCCTTGCAGGAAGACAATCAGACTGCCAAGGTGAACAGTCAAAGCAGGATCTCCTTTATTGAGAAAACACACACATCTAATATAATGTACAGGAGCCTATTAGGGTAAAGGTCAGCAGGGTGGGGAGAATTTACATCTACACCCATCCTACAGGCAGTAATGGGAGACATGAGCTGTCCCTGAGGGCAGAAGGGTTCTGAGCCTCCTAGAGGTGGTCCATTCTTCATCACAACCCAGGGCAATGCCTTCTGGCTAATTGCTAGGTGCTCTCTTAGCCACATGTGGCCCCAGGACTGGGAAGCAGATAGCAGCCAGCAAGTTAAGCTTCCTCTTTTCCGATGCAACATGCCCCACTTTACATCATGCCCTACAAGAAAGAAAAAACTATATTGCCATATATATATGGCATACATATTTATGTATATATAGTAATTAATATATATATATATGACTATATATGACTATGTATTTTATATATATATATATGAGACTTGATCAAGTACTTTCATTAACTTTGCCAAGAAATCTATCTGATAAAGTGGAGGGTCATGTCCATAATTGAACCTCCCACACATAACTCAATCAATGGCTCTGTAGAGCTTACCCAATTTCATTTTCAATCTTTACTTGAGGCAGAGAAAATGATCTGTTTGACAAACAGGACAAGAAGGGCTAACTTCCCTGAAGAAAAATCTCCATGAAAGAACTAGACTCTATTTTTTTTTTTAACCTGGACTGTGAATCATAAGGTCTGTAATCAGCTAGTATGTCAGTTGAAAGCTTTTCAGACTTTTGCCTCTGTCCAATGTTGATCTCCTTGAGACCATCACACATTGCAATCTCTTTCTTTCCTAAAATATCATTTATATCTTTAGGTTTGTAATACTTTTCTGGAATCCACGATGTAACTATTCTTCTTCCTCCAAACAGGATGATGTACACTGAAGGAGTGACCACAGGAGATAGGAAAAGTGTTCTTAAAAAATTCCATCTCACCCTGGAAGACCCAACTTGCTGACCACCTCACTGGGTGATACCAGTGCCCCATTATTCCTGTTGTAGGTCAAGGTGAGGTCCATTTAATCGCCCATACATAATGCTGGGGAAAAGTAGCTACTTACACTTAAGGAAAAGCTACCTAACTTTCTAAGGTTTGCATTTATTTTTTTATGGATTGGTTTTCCTCTGGGAAATAATCAACAATAGAAAAGACATAAGAAAATAAAAAAACCTCTACATTCATGTCTACACAGTAATATTCCATTTGAAAACTCATAGTAATTAACTAAATGTTATAAATTTTCTTAATATCTTTTTTAGGTTATAATAACAATTGAAAGGGTGGGGTTGTAGCTCAGCAGTAGAGCACTCGCCTAGCTCATGTGAGGCCCTGGATTTGATCTTTAGCAACACCTAAAAATAAGTAGATAAATAAAATGAAGGTTTTGTGTCCAACTACAACTAAAAACTAAAAATTAAAAAAAGACAATTGAAAAATATTTTTAAACACACTAAAAACCAGTAGCACATTCATTTTCCTCTAGGGAAAATCATTTATTTAAATCTGATGTGCACATGAAGCTATTGCTAAATACAAAACTTTATGTTGCTTAACCACTGAACCACATCCCCAGCCCCTGTTTTTGTAATTTTTTTATTTTATTTTGAGACAGGGTCTCACTAAGTTGCTTAGGGCATAAAAAAATTCTTTTTGCATTTTAATCACTATGAATGCAGTTTCATGTGTTATTTTCTTCAATGTACTGATGATCTTGGGTGATTTAACTTCCTCTCTCTTGTATTGGTGTCCAACAGTGCCGGATTGCCTCTGTAACACTAAAAAAGATCTTCTAACCATGTAATGTACTAATAGCCCAACCAGTTTAAGATGTAGAGAGGCACTGAATATCAACAAACATGCTTTCTTTTAAATTTATAACTGTCTGAGGCTATTTTTTCATTGTTAATAGGATAGATCTTTTTATCTCCAGAGTTATTCATCCTATATGAGCAGAGCTTTCAAGGTGAATTGATTTCAGCCTATGAAAACAAATACATAGCTCCAAGACATGCTTTATTAAGCCTGCCTAGTGTGCTGCCACAGTCTTAAGAGTCTGGTCATAAATAAAATAACACATGATGAGTGAAAACACTTCTAAACCATTAAGTGGCCCCACCAGAAGTCAGATTCAAGAAATCCGAAGGCATGCAAACTTCCAAATGTGTTAGAAATGATTAAGGTTGAAATCTAATTGTGTAACCTAATGATTTACTTTCAAGCTAAATGGTGTTCCATATAACAAATAAGATGTTGCTATGTGCATGCTGTTAAACAGCCAGAAGAAAAAATTAAATGATAGTACATATTTCTAAAGCAATTAAAATCAGTAAAAGAGTAGCACAAGCACAATGATTTATCAAGTGGCATACTTAGGTATAAACATTAAAATTAATGTAAATCAATGTTTTATTAACATTTAAAATTAAATATATCATCTGGTGGCATAAGAACAGCATTTATCTATTCAACGTTAACCAACAAGAATGTTTGGAGATAGAATTAAAGGGAAAGGAATTTTGAACTTATTATACCTTAGAGGGAACATAAAACTGACAATTTCAAAAATATTATCTGTGCATCTATGTTAAATTGTGCAATGCATGTGCTTTGATTCTCATTTTAAATCATTTTTCATGTGAGGTCAGGGTTGTAGCTCAATGGCAGAGCATTTGCCTAGCATATGAGGCACTGGGCTCGATTCTCAGCACCAATAAATAAATACATAAATAAATAAATATCCATTAATAACTAAAAAAATATTTTATAAAACTATTTCTCACGGATAAACATCAAATATTAAGAATGAAAAGGGGTGAAATTATTGCTTAAATCTATTAGAGATATGATAAACCTAAGACATCTGAACATTTAGATAAATGAACATTTGCTTAGAAAAATATAACTATATAAACACAAAAAGGGAATAGTTTCTGTCCTTTTGAAACTCTCCTGTATCCTTGACCTTGTCATGTAATGAAGACATATTTTGTTCTTCATAATCCATATTTCTCTCAATTTGGAAAAATCTAGGGAATAATCAAAGTTTCCTAACTTTAGCTTTTTCCTGGTATCAAACGCCAGTTCTATCTGTCTGAAACCCATACACTTTTCTGGGTTTTTTCCCCTTAAATTCATAGTTCTTGACACACAGGTGTAATGTACTAGTTAAACTTTCTGCTTTATAACCCTTAGACAATTATTTCTGAAGAAATTCTTTCATGACTTCTTCACGTTCAAGAATCTCATTGTCCTCATGTGGATTTTAAGCTAATGTTTAAGTGGCAGAATTGTATACTATTCAGAAAATGCTTATTTCTAGTTGTACACACTTCCACATTGTTAGAGTCTGTAAACAAGTCAGGATGGTGCCTGGCATTTTGCCAGAGGGAGTGGTTTGTGAAATAACGCCAGCGAGCCATTAAGTGTGGAGATTCCTATTGGTTGACTGCTGTATCTAGTTTATGTTAATTAATATAAGCTGTGTGGAATGTATATATACCCCTCCTGTCCTACAATAAACGGTTCCCACTCCTGCTGTATCAATGTGCTCGTCACCCCCCCCACCCCCACCCCCAGGTTATTTTGCTGCGGCACCACCTCACTACATCTCTTTGAGATGAGTTGGCCACACAATCAACTGTACAAAAATATTCAGCCAAATGCACTGTGTATGATCTTGTAGATGTATTCTGGTGATTGAGAAACAATAGCAAGCCTTCTCAATTGTCATAAAGTCTATAAAATAATGATTTTATATATGGGAGAATTGCATGATTTTAGCGCTTTTATTAGCCTGGATACTCAGCTAATTTGAACTCAAAGATTGAACTATGTAGTAACATATGATATGAGAAAAAATAAATCTTATTGTGATAAAAACTGAAGGTTTCTTCCATAATTCTCTACTATGCGGTATCAATAATTCTCCATGATGTAGTGTCATTGACAGGATGCTTTTTAAAGAAATACTTAAAATGTGTTGTAGTGGTGCAATAGATGATGGCTAGGGGAAACATGAGTACCTTAATCTAGGAATTAATTTTTTTTTAATTTTATGCACTGGAGAAGCAGTTGGTGAAACCATCATCTGCAATAATTTTGGAAGCAAATGACACACATTCTGAGCAGTTCTAGGGGAACAGATTTTTTTATCAGCTATTAGTTGGTAATGAGTGTATTTGACAAAATGTTATACATACACACACACACACACACATATATATATATATATATATATATATATATATATATATAAACTTTTGTCAAAAATTTGTGCTCAAAATAGAAGTATTTATAAAATTATTCTGCATACAAAAAAATCTGATGTTCAATGAGCATTATAGTAGACTACTATGATTTCAAGTGTTTATTTACCAGTATATAATATTTCTTAGTGTAATAAATGTTTTATAATTTTTTTAACATACCACTGTTCTTTCAAACCTTGATATAATTAAAATTTTAATAGGCTTAATCTGCATTTGGATTTACCTTGAAGTCTGGAAGTAAACTTTGAAGATTTCTTTCTTTTCTCCATACGAATTTTGTCTTTTTCTTCCAGTACAGATAGCTGTAAAGTAGTGTCATACATATAAATTAGCAGTTATTTTGCTTCTCATTTGGTGATTAATTTTAACTTTTTTATCTGTTCTTGGAATCTAGACACTTTCGCTACAAGCTTTATTCAGGTAGTTTTGTACTCTGAAATATGCCTGTTTTAGTTTTTGTTTTGTTTTGTTTTGTTTTTGCTCTAACCAAAAGACCTGAGAAGAACAATTTTAGAGGAGGAAAGATTTATTTTGATACTCATTTCAGAGATGTCAGGCCATAGATGGCCAACTCCATTGCTTTGGGCCCAAGGTGAGGCAGGACATCATGGCAGAAGGGTGTGGTGGAGGAAAGAAGTTCAAGACATGGAAATCAGGTAGCAGAGAGACATCCTTCAGACCAGGGACAAAATATACACTCTAAATGCACACTTCCCATCACACATCTCCTCCAGCCACATCCTTCCTGTCTACAATTACAATCTAGTTAATCCCTACCAGGGGATTAATGTACTGATTAGGTTTAGACTCTCATAGCTTAATCATTTCACCTTTAAACTTTTTGGTATTTTCTCACACATGACCTTCTGAGACACAGCTCACATCTAAATCATAACAATACTTGTACCTACCAAGACTAAATGCGTACTGTTCACATTCCTCATTATAATTATCTTTCTTTTTTTCTATGACTTTTATGTATATCCCTAGAGAGTCATCTTTTTTAAGAGGTCTCTTTTATTAAGAAATATATTTGTCTCTGTCCTGACACAAATAGCTGTTAAATGGAAAAATGGGACAAATGTTAATGTAGTTTACAGTAGATACCACGTGTGTGTATAAGTCATAGATCTGGCACTAGAAACTATCTGCCTCCACTGAGTACCTAGAAACTCCATGAAAGAAGAGAATGTGTTTTTATACAATGTTTCATCTTCCATGTTTTTAATTGGAATATTCTGATCAAGTCCTTTATCTTCCTTTTAAGTAGAAGTTATGATCTCTTTTAAATTTTTATAAAAATATACTTTTTTAGGTAGTCAATTCTTGCTCTGACACATTTATGCTAATATGCTCTCTTAATTGCTTTTTATTTTATTACTTTCAGAGGAGGGGTTTTTCGTACTGGGGATTAAACCCAGGAAAACCTTGCCACTGAGCTACATCCACAGCTCTTAAATTCTAGACAGATTCTCACTAAGATGCTAGGTCCTTGTTAAATTGCAGAGGCTGGCCTTGAAATCACCAGCCTCCTGCAAGTAGCTGAGATTACAGATATATACCACCATGCTCATTGGCAATGTTTGGTTTCTATGAATTCAATTCTAAAGCTCCATTTCACTGTGATCAAGTTATCTATTGTAAGCTAAACAAGATTTTCTCTTTCTGAATAACAATAAGATCAGCATTTATTTTCTTTAAAAATGTTTTTAATTTTGAATATTTTATGTTTTTAAAGTCAATTTTGTACTTAGAACTGTGAAATTATCTAATATCTAGTATCCTGAAGAAAAAAATCTTAGAAACAGACACCAAAAATTCTAAGAAAGCAACTTCTGACTTAAGAGAGAGAATTCAAGTAACCAACTCACTCACAGTGCTCCTGGTCAAAACTATTTAAAAAACAAACAAACAAAAAACACAGTCTTTAAAAGTTCTGGAAATGTCCTCAAGGGGAGAAGAATAACCAAACCAACAATAACAAACAAAATCCTCTACACAAAAAAATCTAAAAATCCCATAAATGTGAGGTTTGTGGTATTCGTTTGCCAAGTAAAGTCTTTGTAATTGCCTAAGATGGGCTCTAAAATATTGCACAGAAGATTTCTGGAACTGGACTTCTCAGTTGGCAGAAAGTTTTAACAAAAACAGGTGTTGAACATTATTAAACATTTTTTTTTCTTCTTTTATAAAATCATGGTTGAATGCATTTATTTGCTTAATGTAAAATCAACCTTGAATTCATAAAAGAATCCTCATTTTTTAAATGTTTTACTTTGACTTTTTTGCACCTATATCCTTGAAAAACATAGGCCTTTTAACTGTCTAGTCAAGTTTCAATACCATTCAAATTGTGATAACATTAAATAAGGTGTGTCTACATTCTATTCTTTAGAAAACATTCATAATATAGGAATTACACTTTTCAATTGTATAGGATGACACAAGAGTTAAAAAAAAAAACAGGAATATAATTTTTTATTTAAAAAGGGTTTGAATTTCTCCCTCTCTCTCTTTCTCTCTCTCTCTCCCCTCTCTCTTTAATAAAAAAAAAGGTTTTGAATTATGTATTCAAGCAATTAAATAAGTGCATAATCATGTAGATTTTTATACCAGGGATTGAACCCAGAGGCACTTAACTATTGAGCCACATCCCTAGACCAATAATGTTTTTAATTTAAATTATTTATTTTATTATATTTACTTTATTTTTTAAAATTTTGAGACAGGGTCTCACTAGGTTGCTTAGGGCCTCACTAAATTTCTGAGATTGGCTTTCAACTTGTGATCCTCCTGCCTTAGCTTCCTAAGCTGCAAGATCTACAGGTGTTTTTTCTCTACCTTATTTTTCATATATGGATTGTTTTTCTTCAAGGAGTTTAACAATTTTGCCTAAATTTAAAAAAGTAAGTTTTATAAAGTTGTTCAAAATACCATGCTTTTCATTTAATGATTATAGGAGCTGTCATTCACTTTCCAATTTTGGTATTTTTAACTTGAGTCTTTTCTCTCCTTTTTTAAAAATTAATCTTGTTCACTAAAGGTTTATCAATTTTATTAACCTTTTCCAATAAAAGTGATGTTGGCTTTATGGAGTTTTCCTACTTTGTACAAGTCTGAATTTTATTGATGTATATTCTTCCTTTTACTCTCCTACCATTTTTTGGTTATTTTTTCCTTTACATTTTCTGGCTTCATGATTTGGAAACAGAGAGAAATTATTTTATTTTTTGTTTAACATACACACGTAAAACTGTAAATTATCCTTTCAAATAATGCACTAGCTGATTCCATGCTTGTACATATTGAGTTATTATTAAATCTAAAGACTCTTTCTCTATTTCCATCTCTGCTTTCTGACTGTGTGATAAGCTTCCCTCTGCCATTCCCTTCCACCATGGTGTTTCTTCCTTAGAGCTATCCTCCTATCGACCGAATCTTCTAAAACCATATACCAAAATAAATTTTCACTCCTCTAAATTTTACTTGTCAGGTATTTTGATCACGGCCATAAAAAGCTAATGCAGTGGTGAACATAATTTGAGACATTTGAAATTAGAGACTTGTTTTATGGACCACAGTATAATCGATATCACAAAACCTTTGAAAATGGATTAAAGACCTCAATGTAAAGCAAAATAATAAAAGGAAAATATAGGGAAAATATTCTAGACATTGATCTAGTTGAGAAAATAACATAAAAGATAGATATATACAAAAAAGTAGACAAATGGGATTACACCAAATTAAATAACAACTATACAACTGAAGAAATATTTGAGTGAAGAAGCAACCTACACAATAAGAGAACATATTTGCAAATAATTTATATAACAAGTAATTAATATTCAGAATATATAAGGAACTAAAAAATCGATAGCAAGACAAAAAAATAATCAATTAAAAATGGGCAAATGATCTGAATACGTATTTCTTAAAAGAAGATATACAGATGAACAGCAAGAATTAAAAAAATGCTCGACATTACTAATCATCAGGGAAATAAAAATCAAAACCACAATGAGATTTCTTGTCAACCTGCTTAGAACAGCTGTAATCAAAAACACAAAAAGTACCAAACACTGGTAAATATGTAGAGAAAGGGGAACTTTTAAACACTGTGACAGTGGGAATTAAAATTAGTACAGCCACTCACTACAGGAAACAAAATGGAGCTGCCTCGAGAATTTAAAAATAGGGCTACCTATGTTTTCACTATCCCACTCCTAGATATATAAGTAAAATAAGATTGTCAAAGAGATACCTGCACTCACATGTCTATTGCAACACTATTCACAACAGCCAACGTATGGTATCAACCATGTACAATATGGAGTACTGTACTTCCATAAACAGAAGAGAATCCTACCATTTGTAGCAACATGGGTAGACTTGTCGAGTAAATTTTAAAATTAAAAAACTGTGCAGTCTATAATTTATAAGTATTATTTTATTTGTGAAATAGTTTACAATGGTGAGTTACATCAGATCTCTCATTCACAGTGTGATATTTTATCTGCTAACATTTTATAATGTTTCTGAAATTATGTTCACTATTGATTTGTATAATTTGGAAACATGCTATTGAAGGGAGATAAAATTTAATTATTGATACTTCTCATATCATTATTAAATATTCCATATTTATCCATAGCTTTCAAATTTCCTGTCCATAAAATTTGTTCATTTACACAAATTTGCATTTCTAAAGTTATAGCATTATGAATGAATTTTTCTATAATCCACTTCAAATAAGTAATCTTTGCCCAAAACTCTAAAGTAAATTTAAATCTGTACATATATTTTGAGTAAACTATATCCTCATTCCCAATAAAATGATAATTAAAGTAGTTCCACCTCTTAGATTGTCTTTGAAAGTTACTTCAAATGTTTAAAGAAAATTAAACTTCATTTTCAAAGTACAGAAGATAATGTTTGTAGTCAACATGTTTTTATTTTCCTGGCATTTACAGTGTATGGTTTTTATTTCATACTTGTCCTTGATTGTGGCTTTCATTGTCAAAATCATTGTGAAGATAACAAACAATATTAAACATATGAATTTCTAAAGTATTTAGTTCCAAATTATTTTCTTGCATTTTGCTTTTCTTTCCTCAAAACATTTCCTATTAATTTCCTACTGATCTGGTCCTTCAGGCCTTACCTAGCTTTGAGCTGTTCTCACTTGTGTTAGATCTTTAACTCTGAGAATGACTCCTTGTTGGATTTTTATAGTTTCTCTCTAATAAAATGAATGCTCTGCATTTTCTATTTACCCATTCAACTTTTGATCAAATCTCACAGATAGCATCTCAAAATATTCTTTCTTTTTTTCTTTGTGACAAGTCTTGTTTTATCACCCAGGCTAAATGCTAACTCAAAATCCTCTAGGCTTCAGCCTGAGCCTCCCTCATAATTTGGCCAAAATACACTTCTGAGGCACATTTAGAATTGGTTATTTTGAGAAACTGTAAATCCAGATGTAGCTCTGAAAAGCTGCCCATAGGTAAAGAAAACCTACATTAGTAAACATAACTGTATCAGGAAGAAGTTTACTTATTCCCAGACAACTCTCATTACCTGATTGGTAGGATTTTTATCTACCTAAGAGGACAACATTTATTAACCATACATGTCTACCCCTCAGATGCCTATAAGTTTCCTTTACCCCTTTTTCTCACTGAAGTCCCTAGTTCACATTTCTTTCTTAAGATTTGGACGTATTTTTTAATGTACACAAAGCAACAGTGTG
The DNA here is from genome assembly GCF_021218885.2 of Marmota monax. Lineage (NCBI taxonomy): Eukaryota > Metazoa > Chordata > Mammalia > Rodentia > Sciuridae > Marmota > Marmota monax. The sequence continues at coordinate 4,482,952 of NW_026691982.1, read as the reverse complement.
GAGTCTGTCTGTCTATCTATCCATCTATCTATACACACACACACACATATATATAGATACAAAAATCTATCTAATGAATAACTTGAAGAATAAATGAGGTCAATAAAATATTATATATATATAATATATATTATATATATAATACATTATATACATATATATAAATACATTATATATATGTGTGTGTGTGTGTGTGTGTGTGTATATATATATATATATATATATATTTTTTTTTTTTTTTTTTTTTTTTTTTGGTCCTGGGGATTGAACTTAGGAGTACTTTACCATCAATATTGAGTGGCATCTCTAACCCTTTTCTTTTTTTAAATTTCAAGACAGGGTCTCACTAATTTGTTTAGAGCCTCACTAAATTGCTAAAGGTGCCCTCAAACTTGCAAATTTCCTATCACAGCTTCCTGCTACACCAGGATTATAGTCATATGCCACTATGCCTATCTCTTTATATATATATATATATATATATATATATATATATATATATACATACATATATATGTATATATATATACATATATATATACATATATATGTATATATATATAGATAGATAGATATAGATATTGATATAAAATCTATCTATCTAATAAATCACTTGAAGAGTAAATTAGTAGCGAATAAAATAGGATTACTCTGAGAGTAGGTTTGGAAAATTGGGTAGAGATACAGAACTAGAAAACAGACAATCTACGTGTATAACTTTTTGTGTGAATTTGAATTGAAATCCTGTAAGTTGTTTTCATATTTGACTACAAAAATTAAGTAGAAAATAAGCAATCATTGAAATTTAAGCTGAGGCAAATGATACTAACTCTATTTCAAATGGTTTTTCTAACATTGAATTTTGACTACAAATCGAAGGTGATACACATTTAAAACTTTCTGAGATCTTCAGGAAGTGACTTGACAGATTTTCAGTGGAAAACATATACTTGAACTTGAAACATCCTGTGTAAAGAGTCAAAACTGTAAATGAAAATAAATAAATAATTAATGCTAATTTTATATTAAATCTAATGGTTTGAAATATAACATAATAAAGATTTATGAATCTGCATAGATGTTACAAAAGAAGAAAGAAAAGTGTCAAACCTAATTTTTTTTTTCAATATTACAATAGTTTCTACACAGACTTTTTAACCTAGGATGACCTGAGAAGAATTCTACTAGATTGTAATCAAACAGTCCAGACAATAAGAGAAAGGTATTTCAGTTAATAAATGTAGAAAAATTGATATTATTTAAATTTAGCTTCACTAACTTTTATTTAAAACTAAAGGAAAATTAAAAAAAAATTATGTTGTGACATTATGTATGAAAACTCTGCACTTTCAAATTACTTTTTCACTTACATCAACTTTGTAATGCAGAAATTATTGATAAATATGCTTATTGTCTAGTTTTTTAATCATTTATCTATGGCAAAAAAAATGGATTTAGTCTGGTATAAAGATGTAAGTCAAAACAAAGAAAAAGCACCACTTGACTCACAGGGTTAAGCAAATGTTATTAGAACCTACATGTTGTTTAATAAACTCACAGAGAATGAAGGATTAAAATTAATGGGATTGTGTATTCCATAATAGTATGGCTGAACATTAGAGTAGATATTTGCCAGATTGCCACATCAAAATTGAAAGGATACATGTTGATTAGTAATCACTATATTTAACTAGTTAGCTGTGCTAGCTAGAAGGCACACTCCACATTCAAATTAATGGGTGCTCATTCATAATTTCATTTAAACTTCAACTAATTAGAAGATTAGAAATATATAACCTGAATATATGTATAACATTTTGAAAAAGTTAAGCAAAGCCAAAAATAATTTTTTATGATACTTTGAAAAATCCTCTATCTAGGAGGGCATCAAGATAAAAGTTTAAATCTTCCTAAAAGTGCTCAGATTAGGATGAATGCCATAAAAGATAAATGGGGTGTTTATGCCTTTTCTTAGATAAGAAAATATGTCTAGAGAGAGTAGAAATTGCTTTATAATGAGAGAATATTGGTCTAAATGCAATTATATTTGGGATGTTTTTATGATGGAATTTATGTTCAAGATGATCATAAATAAATTTCTTAATGCATAAAATGACCCAATTTTAATTTTTACATTACTATTAACTAATTATGACTGTAATTCATAATAAAATATCCTTTTGTTTACATCAAATCCTTATGTAACATCAATACTACCTGTTTATAAATTATTATTACTTAAAAATCTTATTATGCTGATAACAAAAGTATGGTTGAAATTTCCTATAAAGTTTTATGTAGACTTCTGTGTCAAAAATTAAGCAATATCTGAAAGATATATACTCCCCAAATACATAGAAATGGAATTCAACTAAAATACATGGTAAAGTAATACTATGTAATAATGGATTCTTAAAATAAAATGATAGAAACTATTTAATTTTATATACTTCCATTTAGTTATAGTAGTTATACACTGATTCAGAATGAATTTAGTAAGAAAATAAATTTAAAGGACTTTAAATTTAATAATTAAAAGGACTTATGTTCATATTCTTGCTTATTTAGGAGAACCAAGTCTTCTCTGAAAATAGCAAATCATTTTTACAAATATATTGCCTTCTATGTTGACTGTTTTTTTTTTTTTTTTTGTGGTTGTTTTGGTTGATTTGGTAGACAAGAATTTTTTTTTTTTAAATTTTTGTTGTTGGTTGTTCAAAACATTACATAGTTCTTGATATATCATATTTCACACTTTGATTCAAGTGGGTTATGAACTCCCATTTCTACCCCGTATACAGATTGCAGAATCACATCAGTTACACATCCATTGATTTACATATTGCCATACTAGTGTCTGTTGTATTCTGCTGCCTTTCCTATCATCTATTATCCCCCCTCCTCTCCCCTCCCCTTCCCTCTTCTCTCTCTACCCCCTCTACTGTAATTCATTTCTCCCCCTTGTATTTTTTTTCCCTTTCCCCTCTCTTCCTCTTGTATGTAATTTTGTATAACCCTGAGGGTCTCCTTGCATTTCCACGCAATTTCCCTTCTCTCTCCCTTTCCCTACCACCTCTCATCCCTGTTAAATGTTAATCTTCTTCTCATGCTCTTCGTCCCTACTCTGTTCTTAGTTACTCTCCTTATATCAAAGAAGACATTTGGCATTTGTTTTTTAGGGATTGGCTAGCTTCACTTAGCATAATCTGCTCTAATGCCATCCATTTCCCTGCAAATTCTATGATTTTGTCATTTTTTAATGCAGAGTAATACTCCATTGTGTATAAATGCCACATTTTTTTTTTATCCATTCATCTATTGAAGAGCATCTAGGTTGGTTCCACAGTCTTGCTATTGTGAATTGTGCTGCTATGAACATCGATGTAGCAGTGTCCCTGTAGCATGCTGTTTTTAGGTCTTTAGGGAATAGACAGAGAAGGGGAATAGCTGGATCAAATGGTGGTTCCATTCCCAGCTTTCCAAGAAATCTCCATACTGCTTTCCAAATTGGCTGCACCAATTTGCAGTCCCACCAGCAATGTACAAGTGTACCCTTTTCCCCACATCCTCGCCAGCACTTGTTGTTGTTTGACTTCATATTGGCTGCCAATCTTACTGGAGTGAGATGGTATCTTAGGGTGGTTTTGATTTGCATTTCTCTGACTGCTAGAGATGGTGAGCATTTTTTTCATGTACTTGTTGATTGATTGTATGTCGTCCTCTGAGAAGTGTCTGTTCAGGTCCTTGGCCCATTTGTTGATTGGGTTATTTGTTATCTTATTGTCTAATTTTTTGAGTTCATTGTATACTCTGGATATTAGGGCTCTATCTGAAGTGTGAGGAGTAAAGATTTGTTCCCAGGATGTAGGCTCCCTATTTACCTCTGTTACTGTTTCTTTTGCTGAGAAAAAACTTTTTAGTTTGAGTAAGTCCCATTTGTTGATTCTAGTTATTAACTTTTGTGCTATGGGTGTCCTATTGAGGAATTTGGAGCCCGACCCCACAGTATGTATGTCGTAGCCAACTTTTTCTTCTATCAGATGGCGTGTCTCTGATATCAAGCTCCTTGATCCATTTTGAATTCACTTTTGTGCATGGCGAGAGAAAGGGATTCAGTTTCATTTTGTTGCATATGGATTTCCAGTTTTCCCAGCACCATTTGTTGAAGATGCTATCCTTCCTCCATTGCATGCTTTTAGCCCCTTTATCAAATATAAGATAGTTGTAGTTTTGTGGATTGGTTTCTGTGTCCTCTATTCTGTATCATTTGTCCACCCACCTGTTTTGGCACCAGTACCATGCTGTTTTTGTTACTATTGCTCTGTAGTATAGTTTGAAATCTGGTATCGCTATACCACCTGATTCACACTTCCTGCTTAGCATTGTTTTTGCTATTCTGGAACTTTTATTTTTCCATATGAATTTCATGATTGCTTTCTCTATTTCTACAAGAAATGCTGTTGGGATTTTGATTGGCATTGCATTAAACCTATAGAGAACTTTTGGTAATATCGCCATTTTGATGATGTTAGTTCTGCCTATCCATGAACAGGGTATATTTTTCCATCTTCTAAGATCTTCTTCTATTTCTCTCTTTAGGGTTCTGTAGTTTTCATTGTATAAGTCTTTCATCTCTTTTGTTAGGTTGATTCCCAAGCATTTTATTTTTTTTTTTTGAGGATATTGTGAATGGAGTGGTTGTCCTCATTTCCATTTCAGAGGATTTGTCACTGATATACAGGAATGCCTTGATTTATGCATGTTGATTTTATATCCTGCCACTTTGCTGAATTCATTTATTAGCTCTAATAGTTTCTTTGTAGACCCTTTTGGGTCTGCTAGGTATAGAATCATGTCATGTGAAAATAGTGATAATTTAAGTTCTACTTTTCCTATTTTTATGCCTTTAATTACTTTCATCTGTCTAATTGCTCTGGCCAGTGTTTCGAGAACTATGTTGAACAGAAGTGGTGAGAGGGCATCCCTGTCTTGTTCCAGATTTTAGAGGGAATGCCTTCAATTTTTCTCCATTCAGAATGATGCTAGCCTGAGGCTTAGCATAGATTGCTTTTACAATATTGAGGTATGTTCCTGTTATCCCTAGTTTTTCCAGAGTTTTTAACATAAAGGGATGCTGTACTTTGTCGAATGCTTTTTCTGCATCTATCGAGATGATCATATGGTTCTTATTTTTAAGTCTATTGATGTGGTGAATAACATTTATTGATTCTGTATATTGAACCAGCCTTGCATCCCAGGGATGAATCCTACTTGATCATGGTGCACAATATTTTTGATATGTTTTTGTATCCGATTCACCAGAATTTTATTGAGGATTTTTGCATCTAGGTTCATTAGGGATATTGGTCTGTAGTTTTCTTTCTTTGAAGTGTCTTTGTCTGGTTTAGGAGTCAGGGTAATTTTGACCTCGTAGAATGAATTTGGTAGTTCTCCCTCTTTTTCTATTTCCTGAAATAGTTTGAAAAGTATTGGTCTTATTTCCTCTTTAAAGGTTTTGTTAAACTCTCCTGTATACCCATCCGGTCCTGGGTTTTTCTTAGTTGGTAGTCTTTTGATGGTTTCTTCTGTTTCCTCAATTGATATTGGTCTGCTTAGGTTGTCTATATCCTCCTGACTCAATCTGGGCAGATCATATAACTTAAGAAATTTATTGATGCCTTCACTATCTTCTATTTTATTGGAGTATGAGGATTCAAAATAATTTCTGATTATCTTCTGTATTTCTGAATTGTCTGTTGTGATATTGCCTTTTTCATCCCGTATGCTAGAAATTTGAGTTCTCTCTCTTCTTCTCTTCATTAGCATGGCTAAGGGTCTGTCGATTTTATTTATTTTTTCAAAGAACCAACTTTTAGTTTTGTCAATTTTTTCAATTGTTTCTTTTGTTTCGATTTCATTAATTTCAGCTCTGATTTTAATTATTTCTTGCCTTCTACTTCTTTTGCTATTGTTTTGCTCTTCTTTTTCTAGGATTTTGAGATGAAGTATGAGATCATTTATTTGTTGGTTTTTCTTTTTTTAAGGAATGAACTCCAAGCAATAAATTTTCCTCTTAGAACTGCTTTCAATGTGTCCCATAGATTCCAATATGTTTTGTCTGTGTTTTCATTTATCTCTAAGAATTTTTTAATTTCCTCCTTGATGTCTTCTATAACCCATTGATCATTCAGTAAGCTATGGTTCATTCTCCAAGTGATGCATGATTTTTCCTTCTTTCTTTTATCATTGATTTTCAGTTTCATTCCATTATGATCAGATAAGATGCATGGTATTATCTCTACTCCTTTATATTGTCTAAGATTTGCCATGTGACATAATATATGATCTATTTTTGAGAAGGATCCATATGCTGCTGAGAAAAAAGTGTAACTGCTTGATGTTGGGTGGTATATTCTATATATGTTAATTAAGTCTAGGTTATTAATTGTGTTATTGAGTTCTATAGTTTCCTTATTCAACTTTTGTTTGGAAGATCTGTCCAGTGGTGAGGGAGGTGTGTTGAAGTCTCCCATTATTATTGTATGGTGGCCTATTAGATTCTTGAACTTGAGAAGAGTTTGTTTGATGAACATAGCTGCACCATTGTTTGGGGCATATATATGTATGGTTGTTATGTCTTGTTGGTGTATGGTTCCCTTGAGAAGTATGTAGTGTCCCTCTTTATCCCTTTTGATTAACTTTGGCTTGAAATCTATTTTATTTGATGAATATGGACACTCCTGCTTGTTTCCGAAGTCCATATGAGTGATATGATTTTTCCCAACCTTTCACCTTCAGTCTATGTATGTCTTTTCCTATCAAATGCATCTCCTGTAGGCTGCATATTGTTGGTTCTTGTTTTGTGATCCATTCTACTAGCCTGTGTCTCTTAATTGGTGAGTTTAAGCCATTAACATTTAGGGTTATTATTGAGATATGGGTTGTTCTTCCAGCCATATTTGTTTATTTCTGTTACTAAACATGGTTTGTTTTCGTCTTTGATTATTTTCCCCCCTTTACTGTCCTACCTCCCACTGTTGGTTTTCATTGTTATTTTCCATTTCCTCTTCCTGTAATGTTTTGCCAAGGATGTTTTGAAGAGATGGTTTTCTAGCTGCAAATGCTTTTAACTTTTGTTTATCGTGGAAGGTTTTAATTTTATCTTCCATCCTGAAGTTTAATTTCGCTGGATACACAATTCTTGGTTGGAACCCATTTTCTTTCAGTGTTTGAAATATGTTATTCCAGGATCTTCTAGCTTTCAGAGTCTGTGTTGAAAGATCACCTGTTATCCTGATTGGTTTACCCCAAATGTAATCTGCTTCCTTTCTCTTGTAGCTTTTAAAATTCTCTCCTTATGCTGTATGTTGGGCATCTTCATTATAATGTGTTTAGGTGTGGATCTCTTATGATTTTGCACATTCGACGTCCTGTAGGCTTCTAGAATTTGGGATTCTGTCTCATTCTTCAAGTCTGGGAAGGTTTCTCGTATTATTTCATTGAATAAATTGCTCATTCCTTTGGTATGGTGTTCTATACCTTCCTGTATCCCAATGACTCTTAAGTTTTGTCTCTTAATGTTATCCCATATTTCTTGGATGTTCTGCTCATGGTTTCTTAACAGTCTTGCTGAGCTGTCTATGTTCTTTTCAAGTTGAAATACTTTGTCTTCATTGTCTGATGTTCTATCTTCTAAGTGTTCTACTCTGCTGGTAGTACTCTCAATTGAGTTTTTAAGTTGGTTTATTGCTTCCTGCATTTCTAGGATTTCTGTTTGTTTGTTTTTTATAACCTCTATCTCACTGTATAGTTGATCTTTTGCTTCTTGGATTTGTTTATGTAATTCATTGTCAAAGTGATCTTTCATTGTCTGATTTTGCTGTCTAATGTCTTCCTTGAGACTCCAGATCATCTGAAGCATGTATATCCTGAATTCTTTATCTGACATTCCATCTGCTGCAACTATTACCTCTTCTAAAGTTGAGTTGACCTGCATTGCTTGTAGTCTTTTCTTTCCTTGTCTTTTCATACTGCTCGTGTTTCTTTCTGCTTGGTGAAACTGTTGTGTTATTGAAATTTTCCCCCTATATATTTATATTGCTCTTGTATAGTTGAAAAGTCTCCCTTGCAGGGGTGGGCGGCGGCTGTGCTCCTTCTCCAATTGGGGTGATCTGTGTACCACGCTAACAGGCCGCTGGGCCTGTTCTCCCGGTCAGTCGCAGGTCTGCCTACCGTGCAGGCGCGGTCGGCGGCTCTGCTCTGCTCTTACTCCAATTGGGGTGATGTGTCTACCACGCCAGCGGGTCGCTGGGCCTGTTCTGGGTGCGGGAGGCGGCTCTGCTCTGCCCCTACTCCAATTGGGGTGACATGACTACCACGCCAGCAGGTCGCTGGGCCTGTTCCGGGCACGGGTGGCGGCTCTGCTCTGCCCCTACTCCAATTGGGGTGACGTGTCTACCACGCTGCCTGGCCGCTGGGCCTGTTCCGCTGGTTGGTCGCAGGTCTGCCTACCTTGCAGGCACAGGCAGTGGCTCTGCTCTGCCCCTACTCCAATTGGGGTGACGTGACTACCACACCTGCGGGTCTCTGATAGCCAAGAATTGTTTCACAACATCACATAATCCTTTTTAACCAAGTATTCAAAATTCTAGTTTTGACATTTTGCCTTCCCAAAATACTTGTTGGTCTTGTCCAAAAGAAAAATTAACTTTTTTATATCTTCATGACTGGAAACATTTCACAATGGAGAAAGATTCCTACCTCAGGTAGGCTCCTGCCCTACTACAGAGCCTGGGATATAGAATCTCTATCTTCCTTGATGATTATATTCAAAAGGCCTTTAAAAAACAGTCCTGGGTTGTAAACTGTGAAAAGACTTTAAGTAAGGTTTTTTTTTTTTTCCTCAAGGGTGGGTATAGTGCTCAATAGTAGAGTATTTGCCTAGCAAGTTCCGAGCCCTGTGTTTGAATCCTATGACTATGAAGGGAAAATATACATGTTTTTAAAAGTATACACTTTTTTGTGTATATATACACACACACACACACACTCACACACATATACACATACACATACACACATGCATGTATATATAGGCATGGAAGAGAAGTACATCTATAGTTAGGCCATTTGGATTTAGGAGTAAAGACAAGACATACCAGAGGCCTAGAAGCAAGATAAAGCCTAACATTGAATCAAGCGTAGGGAATTAACAAAGCTGTATTCTGGGTGGAATCTCAAAGACTCTTATGTAATGCACTGTTATCTTAAGGTATTAGAAGCTATTAATTATACCTGCACTCACCATTAATAGTTTTGGTTTGTTTAACCTCTAGTATTAGAGATTTAATTTTCTGGTAGTGACATCTCTAGAAAAATCATCTTGAAACCCTTTTAATGGCCCTATTCTCATCCCCTGGATTAGTACTTAACACTGCTGCCAGACTCCAGGAGCAGAATCCTGGATTTATGTCTCTCAGCATTAAAAGTATGAAAGCTACTCTAAGTAAGAATACACTCCAATTACACACCTTAAGCTGAAGATCACTCGTGGTCTACCAAGCAAATTGTTCCATGATATGGACAAGTTTATCAAGAGGTTCAGATCTGCTCAGCTGTGTATTTCTTCTCTGTCCCCACAATATTATCTTTGCTATCTACATAACTCTCCTCAATAACACAGAAGCTATCCATAATGAGACTGACTTGGTGCACCTTTTATTATTTGTCCTACAAATCTTATATATTCTGTTCTGTATATTTTCATTATTTTTTTCCTTTGCATTTCAGTTTTGAAAGTTTCTATTTACATTTATTCAAGCTTCTTGATTTTTTTCCTCAGAAGTTGTGTCCAGTGGATTGCTAATCCTACTAAAGACATTCTTCATTTTTGTTTTGATGTTTGATTTCTACAAGTTATTTGCTTTTCTTAGAGTTTCTGGTTCCCTGAAAATATTGACTATTTAGTCTTCTATGTCAATGACTTTTTCCATTACATATTCTAACTTATTAATCAAATTTTTTGATCTTGATGGTATGTGAATTTAGATGATATATGAAATTAGATATGAGGCTTGCTCTGCTTTTTTAAAGTTTTAAAATTTTTTCAAATTTCTTTTTTTCATTTATTCTTATTAGTTATACTTGATAGTAGAAGTTTTTGACATATTATACATATATGGAGAATAACTTCTCATTCTTCTGGTTGTACATGATATAGAATTACATTGTTTATGTAATCAAACATGCACATAAGATAGTAATATCCAAATCATTCTCCTATCTTTGCTATTTCCATTCCACACAATTCTCTTGGTTCCCCTTTTTCTACTCCAAAGTACTTCTCTTCTTCCCTAACCTACCCTCTTATTGTGAATTAATATCCTCATATAAGACAAAACATTCAGTCTTCAGGTTGGGAGGATTGTCTTATTTTGCTTAGCATAATATTGCCCAGTTCCATCCATTTACTGGCAAACACCATCATTTCATTCTTTTTTTATGGGTGAGTAATATTACATTTGGTGTATAAACCACATTTTCTTTATCCATTCATCTGTCAAAGGGCACCTAGGTTGGTTCCATAGTTTAGCTATGGTGAATTGTAAACACTGATATGGCTATGTCATTGTAGTATGCTGCTTTTAAGTCCATTCGGTATAAATCAAGGAATGGGATAACTGGATCAAATGGTGGTTCCATTCCAAGTTTTCTGAGGAATCTCCATACTTCTTTCCATAGTGGTTGTATAAATTTGCAGTCTAATCAGTAATCTATGAATGTGTATTTTTCCCCACATCCTTGCCAACATATTTATTGTTGCTTTCATTCTTGATAAATGTAATTCTGGCTTAGGGTGAGATGAAATCTCTGCGTAGTTTTAATAAGTATTTCTCTAATTGCTAGAGATGTTGGACATTTTCTCACATATTTGTGGACTGACCATATTTCTTCTTCTGTGAAATGTATGTACAGTTCCTTAGCTTATTAATTAGTTGGGTTTAAAGAAAAAACTGTGCTGATAAGTACCAAATCTTAAAATTGTAGAAATAAATTATCTAGTTGAATTATCTTTTAAATATTCTGTTTTATTGATGAATATCCATCATAGTTTTGTTTTGTTAACACATTTTTTTTCTCTCAGTTTAATAAACTTTCACTGAGCATTTATACATTCAGATCAATGTTCAGGTGCCTGATGTTACAGTTTATGTTCTTATATTTTATTTTTAAAACTTATTTTTATTTTTTCCAAGCATAAAATTAACACATACTAATTTCAAATAATTGTCATTATTAAAATATGGAACAGAAATAACACAGATAACTTCTAGTGATAGTTTGGAGTATATAGCTTTAAATTTTCCCCATACACGCCAGTACAATTAAGCAATACAGGTAAAGTTGGATGGGAGGAATAACTTCTAAAGTTGTATGGTACAATAGGATAACTGTGAATGGCAACAATTAATTATACATTTCAAAATAGCTAATTGAAAGGATTTTGAATGTTCCCAACATGAAGAAATGATAAATATCTGAGGTGATAGGAATGGTGAGTATCCTGATCTGATTGTATACATGTATCAAAATGTCACAATGTAACTCATAACTATATACAATTATTAGGTGTTGATTAAAATTTTTTTAAAAAATAAAAGACAAGCAAATGTGGAAAAAATATTTGGGTTATTTATTTTTTTGGTGTTAAGTTTTTTGAGTTCTTTTTTATGTCCTGGAAATTAATGCTGTATCTGAGGTCCAGGTGGCAAAGATGTTCTCCCGTTCTATAAACACTTTCTTCATGTTCTTGATTATTTTCTTTGCTGTGAAGAAGCTTTTTAGTTTGATGCCATCTCTTTTATTGATTCTTGATTTTACTTCTTGCATGTTAGGAGTCTTGTTAAGGAAGTGAGTTCCTCAGTCAATACAATGTAGGGTCTACATTTTCTTCTATTAGGCACAGGATCTCTGTTCTAATGCCTAAGTTCTTGATTCACTTTGAGTTCAGTTTTATGCACAGTGAAAGACAGGGGTCAAATTTCATTTTATTATATATGGATTTCCAGTTTTCCCAGCACCATTTGTTGAATAGGCTATCTTTTCTCCAATGTGAGTTTTGGGCACCTTTGTCTAGTATGGGATAACTCTATTTATGTGGGTTCATCTCTGCATCTTTTATTCTGTACCCTTGGTCTACATGTCTGCCTATTGCCATATCAGGCCTTTTTTGTTACTATAGCACTGTACTGTAATTTAACATCTGATATTGTGATACTTCCTGCTTCACTTTTTTTGCTAAGGATTGCTTTGGCTATTATGGGCCTCTTCTTTTTCCAAATGTATTTTATGACTGCTCTTTTTATTTCTGTGAAGAATGTCATTGGGATTTTAATAGAAATTGAATTAAATTTGTACAGTGCTTTTGGTATGGTCATTTTTGACAATGTTAACTCTTTCTATCCAAGAACATGGGAGATCTTTCCACCTTCTGAGATCTTCTTCAATTTCTTTCTTTAGTGTTCTGTAGTTCTCATTGTAGAGGTCTTTCACCTCTTTTGTTAGAGTGATTTCCAAATTTTTTATTGTTTTAGAGTCTATTGTAACTGGCGTAGTTTTCCTAATTTCTCTTTCAGTAGATTCGTCATTGAAAGGAATGCATTTGATTTATGGTTGTTAATTTTATGTGCTGCTACTTTCCTAAACTCATTTATGAGTTCTAGAAGTTTTCTGATGGAACTTTTTTTGGGTATTCTAAATATAGAATTATGTTATCAGCAAATAGGGATAGTTTGAATTCTTCTTTTTTAATTTGTATCCCTTTAATTTCTTTCTTCTGACCAATTGCTCTGGCTAGAGGATCAAGAACCATGTTGAATAAAAGTGTCAAAAGAAGGCATCGTGTTTTGCTCCTGTTTTTAGAGGGAATGCTTTCAAAATCTCTCAATTTAGAATGATTTTGGCCTTGGGTTTAGCATAGATTGCTTTTACAATGATGAAGTATGTTCCTATTATCCCTAGTTTTTCTACTGAACATTAAGGGATGCAGTATTTTGTCAATTTTTTTTCCTATGTCCATTGAGATGATCTTATGATTCTTGTCTTTAAGTCTATTGGTGTAATAAATTACATTTATTGATTTCCATATGTTGAAACAAACTTGCATCCCTGGGATGAACCCCACTTGATTGTGGTTCATTATCTTTTGAATATGTTTTTGTATGTTATTTACTAGAATTTAATTGAGAGGTATTGCTTTTATGTTCATGAGGATTATATGGGCTCTCCTTGATGTGTCTTTGTCTGGTTTTGCTATCAGGGAGTTAGTAGCTTCATAGCTAATTATTCTATTTCATAGAATAATTCGAGAAGTATTGGTGTTGATTCTTCTTTGAAGGTCTTGTAGAACTCAGCTAAGAATCTGGTTCTGTGGTTTTCTTAGTTGATAGACTTTTGATGCCCTCTTCTATTTCATTGCATGAAATTGATCTGTTTAAATTGTGTATGACCTCCTGATTCAGTTTGGGTAGGTCATATGTCTCCATAAATTGGTCAACATCCTCAAGGTTGTCTCTTTTATTAGATTATAAATTTTCCAAATAGTTCTGGATCACCATCTGTATTTCGGTAGTGTGCATCTTATTATTTCCTTTTTCTTCACATTTATTTTTTGTAATTTGAGTTTTCTCTTTCTCTTTGTTAGTGTGCCTAAGTTTTTATTAATTTTATTTATTTTTTCAAAGAGCCAAATTTTTGTTTTGTCAATTTTTTGAATTGTTTCTTTTGTTTCAATTTCAGTGATTTTACCTCTGATTTTAATTATTTCTTGTCTTCTGCTTTTGGTATTGATTTGTTCTTCTTTTGTGATGTAATGTTAGGGTATTTACTTGGCTATTTTCTATTCTTTTAATAAATGAGGGTCAATGCAATACATTTTCCTCTTAGAACTGCCTTCATAGTGTCCCATAGATTTTGATATATCGTGTCACAATTCTCATTTACTTCTAAGATTTGTTTTTTTTTTTTAATTTCATCCCTGATTTCTTCTGCTATCCATTTGTTGTTCAATACAGTATAATTTAGTCTCCAGTATTATAGTAGCTTTTATTTTATTATTTTATTGTGAAATTTATAATTTCATTCCATTATGATCTAATAGAATGCAAGGTGTTGGCTGTATTTTGTGTGTGTTTGTGTGTGTGCGTGTGTGTATGTGTGTTTGCTAAGAGTTGCTTTATGGCATAAGAAATGGTCTATTTTAGAGAGGGATCCATGTGTTTTTAAGGAGAAATTTACTTCCTTTTGGTGGATGAAATATTTTATATGTCTCTTAAGTCTAAATTATTGATTGTATTATTTAGTTCTATAGTTTATCTGCTTAGTTTTTGTTTGGAGGACCTATCCATTAGTGAGAGAATTGTGTTAAAGTCACCCAGTATTATTGTGTTGTGGTCTTTTTGATTCTTGAAATTGAGAAGGGTTTGCTTGTTGTACATAAATGCTCCATTGTCTGTGGCATAAATATTTATGATTGTTATGCCTTGTTGATGTGTAATTCCTTTAAGCAGTATGAAATGTTCTTTGTTGTCACTTCTGATTAACTTTGTATTGAAGTCCACTTATCTGATATGAGGATGGAAACCCCTGCTTGTTGCTTGTTTGCATGACCTATGTGAGTGAGATACATACATGTGTATATGTATCTATGTGTGTGTGTGTATATATATATATATATATTCCCCCCATTCTTTCACCTTCAGTCTGTGGATGTCTTCACCTATGGGGTAAGTTCCTTGGAGACAGAATTTTGTTCTGTCTTGTTTTTAAATGCAATCTGCCAGTCTTATGTTTACAGTTATTATTGAGGTATGATTTTTATTTCCAGTCATTTGGTTTTTTTTTTTTATTTTTAATTTGTGTTAGTTTCTTTTTTTGTTTGACAGTTCCTTTTGTAGTAGTTCTTCTCTTTGCTGATTTTCACTCTTTTAATTTTTTCCATTTGATCTTCATGGAATATTTTGCCAAGAATGTTCTGTAATGCAGGCTTTCTAGTTGTGAATTCTTTTAAAGATTTTGGAAGTCATTCTGTAAATACAATCTAAAAGAGCTCAATGAACTGAAAAATGACCAACTGTCCTTGGATCCATTAGAGGACTGAGGTTACTTGTCAAACTGCCCACCCCCAAATCAAAGAGAAGATAGAATGATAATATGAGAATAACTCCCTCTGAAAAATACTTGGAGACATATCAACCTCACAATGGTTCTTATTCCAACCTTAGTAGTGTTTAAGACCAGATTTTATTTATCTTTCACAAGAGGGATAATTGACCAGATTCTCAAAATTACCTCTTTATTATCCTGTGCTTTGTCTTGACTGAACTTAAGTCAGGTTTCTTTTTCTAATATTCTGCCTGCCTCCAAATCTGAGTGAACACTAAACAGTGGAGCATGTCTCTTTTATCAAATGATCCTGAGAATTAACTGATCACAGAAAGACACTTCCTATTATATTTAACTATTTATTTCAACTTGCTTGTTCAGGTTTCTCTTAAAGGTTTAGCTGAAATATTTGCTTACCTTCCCACACTAAAAAAAGAAAGTTCTGTCTAATTATAAGGTTCTCTCAGATTTCTGAGATCAATCTATGCTGCAATAGTCTTTGTAATTAAGAAATATTTGTACTTGGTTATTTTTTTTTGTATTTTTGACATAGTTGCAGTCTAATTTTGTTTTTTAAAACTGATCATTAATAAAGTTTTGAGGAATAAAAGACTTTTTCATATCTATTCTGCTAAAAGATAGTCTTTATGAAGTTGACAAATCTTTGAAAAACAGACAAAATGATCTGAAGACATTTTAGCAACATCAAACACACCTTTTTATTTTTCCCTAGTAATTTAAAGATACTCTGTTAGACATAAATGTATTTCATTATGTGTTCTACCTCTCCAACCTAAAACCTGGACCTCATTTTGCCTCAGCACTAAGGCATAGGGATATATATGACTAACCTTCCACAATAGACCTCAGACAAATGATACCTCTATCATGAATATGTAACACTGAGAAATAGATGTTATTTCTCTTTAAAGTATAAGCAGTGTAGAGGCCCAAGAATAACCAGATCTTGTAGTCCTTTTGTGCTACATCATGGGCTCTGAATAGTGGTGATAGAGGCACTTTGGCTGGAGAAATGTTTTCCTTGGTTTGCTAAGAGAACATTCTTGACTGCTAAGCTTAAAACCATTTGTCCTGGGAAGTTCATGAAGTAACATATTTTAATAAAATTATTTTCTGTTAAAACCAGGAAAAAGATAGCTTTACAGTGGCAATTTGGCATGCTAAGCAGATAGAGTTAAAGCTCTATTGCACATTTATGGGGAGAAAAAAATGACATGATGGTTAAAAAACAAAACAAAAAACAATTTCATGAGGAAGTTTTTTTTTCTTAAAATGTCATCATACTAAGGGCATACTTCTTGTGACAATATAGGACATTACATTAATGAGATTATTGATGGCTTAAGTAAACACACTATTTCACAATGAAAAAGTACTGACACAAAAGAATAATACATATAGAGTAATAGAAAATGAATATCAATATGTCCACTCCCAATGACTCTGTAGCCTCTTTAAGCTCTTTTCCCACTACCTTGTCTACCATCCATGCACACAGGTATCTAATATAAATATTATAGTTTTTCCCATATTTTCTTTTTAATTTTCCCACAAACCTATTCCCTATTCTTAAACCATTGATTTTTCTGTTTTTAATTTTTTGTAACTTGATATGAGTCAAACTGTGTGTGTGTGTGTGTGTGTGTGTATATATATATATATATATATATATATATATATATATATATATATTCCTGTAATTTGCTTCTTAAAATTATTCTGGCCTGTGAGATTTATATATATTATAGATATTGTAATTCAGTTGCATAATGTATGATAACTTTTATTTATATTTTTTAAAATTTATTTGTTTTGTTGTTTTTAGATATACATGACAGTAGGGTATATTTTGACAAATTATATATACATGGGGTGCGACCCATTACAGTTTTGATGCCATTCTTGTATTTGTACATGATATGAAGTTACACTGGTTGTGTATTTGTATATGAGCATAGGAAAGTCATGTCTAATTCATTCTACAGTCTTTCCCATTTCTATCTCCCCTCCCTTCCCTTCTATCCCCTTTGTCTGATCCAATGAACTTTCCTCCACCTCCACCTTCCCTCCCTTGTTATGGGTTAGCATCTACATGTAAGAGAGAGAATATTTGACCTTTGATTTTTTTGGAACTGGCTTATTTCACTTTTCATGATATTCTCCATTTATTTGTCTTTCTAAATGTTGATAGACTTTAAAGTTAAAGAAGTTGAGTGTTAATAATTGAGGCAGAATTAAAGTTTCAAAGTAGAAAACTTGAAAAGAAGAAAAATCAAAGATATATTCCTATGTCAGAGGATTAAGGAGGTGGTCATCAATCAGCACAATGGGCAAATTAAGTGCTATAAATTGAAAAAAAAAAAAAAGAACAATGGAAAATATTCCTTTTTAGAAAAGAGTGCACAAAGGAATGAAGGGAATGAGTAGGAAAGTTTTGTGGTGGTGGTACTGTTGAAGCCAGATTTACAGATAGGTAGTTAGTGTAGTTAAGTAAATTGGGTCTAATAATGAGTAAGATAAAGCAAATGGAGGCCATTTTTGAGAATGGAGTCCAGGAAACCAGAGCAGTACTTGGGAAAATTGAAATGTTAATGTCTCCAAAGCCTGAACCCATCCTAAGGAACTGTTAATGAAACAGCTCCCAGCAAACAGGGAGGTGCTAATCAAAAACTGCCCCAGGCTCTTCAGGCCCAGATTATCCCTTCAGCCCACCTATCTCCCACATTTTGGCCTTCCCACCTGCATTCTATCACTGCAAGATAAAGGGAAACAAAGGACATGAATGTGGGAAAATTAAAAGAAAAATTTAGCTATAAAAAAGGGAAGAACTCCCCCTTCCAAGGATTCTGACTTTTGGGTCCCCTTCTTCCTCTGGGGAGAAGGCTTTTCTGCTGTCCTTTAATAAAGCCTTCCACTTTCCGCTCTATACTTGCCTCACTGTGCTTCTCTGGTGTTATACTTCAGCATTCTGGGAAGCAAGGACTCCTCTCTGGTAAATGGTGGTAACACAGTCTCAGATTGGCCAGTACGTTACTGCTTTCTGCTTTCTGATCCCATTTAAGTCTCCTTTGCTTATGGCATTAACAGTGTTATGTAGATAATTAAAAATATTGAAAATGATGTGATCACGTTTTCTTTGAAAAATAACTCAAAGTGGTTCAGAAGCTGTGGTATAAATGAATGTAACCTCATTTAAATGTATTAGTACATTATGTGGAGTAAGGACAAGCTGTGTCAGAAGAAAAGAAAAATAGAAAAATAGAAAATTATTCTACTACTATGTATGAGCCTAATGGCATTATTCCACTGCCTTTCCCTTTATCCTTCTTTCTTGACTTATTTTATGTACAAACACTCCCTTAGGCTATTTATGCTAATCTTAAGAGCACTATTTATTCAGAATTCTTATCTGACAAATGCACATTCACATAACATTTGTCTTTAAGCTTAGAAACATTTTAATGGTGATAAATAGAAATACTTCCAAGAGTAATTGACTGCCTTTTTCTAATTATGTTTTATTCTATTACTTTGCTGAAAAGATTTTACTGATGCATGAAAAATATTCCAAAGGCTAGAGTCATGTTTTAATTATTTTATTGTCTTCTGTTAAAGGTTTGGTTTTTACTTCAAGTCAGTACACTTGAATATTTTGGAGCCAGTTTCTTCCTAGTTGTAGAGGTGTTAAATATGTATTTTTAAAATATACACAGAGAATGATGGTATTATGAAACATATTTAAAATGGTTATTAAATTTCTATACTATTATCTACACAGATGTTTTATGATGCTAATTTTTCATGAAAAAAGTGACTTTTAAAAAAATTTAAATAATGCAAATTTAATATCAGGTATTTGAAAACATGACTTCCTTAAAATATTCACTAAAGTAAGTTGAAAGATGACATATTTTTTTTCATATAGTGGTATTTGTGGACTTTGAAATACAATGAAATTTTACTTTGTATATATTATATATTTTTATGATAATAAGTTGAATTTATCTGGAAAAATTCCCCCACTGATATTCACTTTGAGTTTGAATCAAATTTAAAGTTAGTGAATAGGTTACACAGATATTTGCTTACTGAATGCACACACACACACAAATAATTTACCTTCAATAACATTGTTTATTCTAAGTTAAGATAGTATCACTGAAATTGCAGATAATTTATGACATAAATAAGAAGCATATCTACTTACAAAATAAAAAAAATGTTCATTTTATATTAAGCACTTATAACTAATATAAATCTTTTAGAAACCTTGAGTATTATTTATACTGAAATTCCCAGTTGAATATAAAACATCGCCCTTTAATTTTCTTCCTTGTGTTAGAGATTGAACTCAGGGGTGTTCTACCACTAAGCTATATCCCTATCCCTTTTTAATTTTTTGTGACAAGGACTTGCTAAATTGTTGGGGCTAGCTTCAAACTTGTAATCCCCCTACCTCAGCCTCTTTGAGTAGCCAGGAACACAGATGAGTATCACTATGCCTGGCTCACCTTTCTTTTATACATTATGTCAATATATAAAAATGCTTGTTTAGTACCAGATGTGTTTCAGGCAATAAGAATATTATGGAGAACAAGAAAGTCCAAGGTTCTACTTTCAAGTAGTTTATTTTATAATGAAGAGAAATACACCTATATGTAAATAAATAAGACAAAGTATTACCTCAGTTAATGATACATTCTACAAAGAGAATAGAAGTGGAATACACCAATAGGAAATATACATTATGCCCCCAAAATCTTGATAAGTTATTTGAGCTAATACTGAATGAAGTCATATTTGGATTAAGTAAAAGGGCTGCAAATGCATGAAATATTAAATGTAAATGACCTTAGGAAAAATCTCAAGATACCACAGAAAATGTAAAGACAATAAGGTGACCCAAATGTTGATGATTTTTCACTCAGAATTCTTTATAAGCACTTCATTACTAAGCCAGCATAAAGATCAGAGGTCAGGTAATATAACACATCCTAAAAATCATGACAGTCTCATTGACTATGGGAAGGTTAGAATTTGGATCCCAAATTTACAAAATTGATTGACTTGAGAGTATAAAATCCTAGAGAAAAGAACTACAAGAATCTGAGCCAAATATTATACCCACAAGTTTTCCTTAAGGTATGCATCCCTTTCTATACTATGTTTTATATGAAGAAATTCAGCAGTAAACAACTTCTAAGAAGTTTGAAGCTACATGAGAGATTCCAGAAGGTACACAAGGCAAGCATACAAATGTGAGAATTTATAGTTCTGTGAGAAATCTGGATTCTAGGGAATAACTCAGATTATAGTTGAGAGCTCTGAATGGGTGCACACTAAAAGGAAGATGAGAATTAAAGACTCAAGTCCAATCCAGTTTGATCATGGAATATTTTGAAAATGAATCTAGACTGGTCAAATTATCTTCCTATATTTAGCTCAGAAAATTAAATCTTGTTTTAATAAAAAAATTTAATCAGATTAGCCATTGTTTCTCAAATATAATGTTTAATATCAAGACAATGTCCCAAGATACTCAGATACAGGATGAAATGTTAAAACATTCAGAAAAAAAATTAACCAATATGAAACCAGAGATATGAAAAAAAAAACTTTATGGTAACTAGGTAATATTTGAAATAAAAATTTTCTTTTACAAATGAACTAGTTTGAAATTTAAATAAAAACCACAGAAAGAAAAATGTTAATTAAATATTAATAATGTATTTCATAGATGGGTCAAGAGAACCACAAACTTGAATATAAGAAAAAATGTGATACTAAATATTATAGATATTAGTATATTATTTAAAATACTACAGTTAAATTAGCATTTACTGACATAAAATGAGTACACATATAAACAAATGAAAGCAAATAGGAAGATCAGAAATAACCCACTAGTTCAAACTGCTCTTCTATTGCAAACCTGAGTTTGAAATATAATGCTGTACATTCATTCAATTGAATATCTAATGTGGAAAACAAACCTAAAGCTCTGCCTCACATCATGTTCAGAAATCTCCTTGCAATTATACAACTTAGACAAAACTATGAAGAGTGTACTACATCATTTCTAAAATATACAAGAATATCCTTAAGATACTGTAATGGAATATGTCATTTTAAGCAATATACAAAATATCTTCAACAGTGAACAACACTTCAGTAAATCATACATTTCTGTTCACAACCAAAATAATACCCAAAAATACAATTAAAAGAATGAAAAGAAAAACCTCTGAGTTACAGGTTTGATACCAAGAAGTACATCTGAAAAGCATCTGCTTTCAAAGTATATGGAGCACTGTTACTATTATAATCAATCAATAAATAAAGATAATCTAAATAAAAAAATACAAACTAACTTGGACAGGAAATTTTTTAAAAATCAAATAAAGATGCAAAAATAGTATTCCATTGAGAAGTACAAATATTATCTACAATGAGAGAGACTTTCTTTCATAATTTGGAGACATTTTGACCTACACAAAATGTTCTCCCTCGTTTACAATCACCTTGAAATCTTAAGTGGCTTTTCTTGAATCCCTCAGAAAACTGAAGTAACAGGTCATACATTTATTTTTCTTTACTAATTGCAGTCTGACACTGGTACAGTTTTTGTCACAAAAAGAAATTAATACTAGTCACATTATCAGAGAAATGTTTGGAATTTCTATATACCATCCACAGTATTCTGTTATGTTTTATCTGTTGGAAAGCTTTACTAAAAAGTTAGCAAAAATAATTTGTGATTTTTTTTCAATTTTTTATTGAGTCATTATAATTACACATACTTGTATGATTCATTATAATATATTCATGCATGCACAAACCTAATTTGTCAATTTAGTTACTCCATATCTCCACTTTCCCATAAGACTTGCTTTCCCTGATTTCATTCCTCTATTCTATTAGTCTCCTTCTATTTCTATGAGATAGTCCACTTTTTCCCCTTACCTTTTACATGAGAGAAAAACATACAATCCCTGACTGAGTCTGGCTTATTTTGCTTAACATAATGTTCTCCAGTTTCATCCATTTTATGGCAAATTAAATGTTTCCATCTGCTTTTTGTCATTGTGACCAAAAGACCTGACAAGAACAACATTAAAGGAAGAAAAAATTATTCTGACTCCCAGTTTCAGAGGTTCACCCCATGGTTGTTATGGATTAGATATTAGGTGTCCTCAAAAAATGCATATGCAAGAAAATGTAAGAAAGTTTGGAGGTAAAATGATTTATGAGATTCTTAACCTGGTCTGTGCATTAATACCCTGATTTGGATTAAATTGGTGTTAATGTAGGCAGGTAAGGTGTGGCTGAATGATGTGGGTGTTTGGGGGTGTGCCTTTGTAGTATATATTTTGTTCCTAAATAGAGAATATTTCTCTGCTTCCTGGTGCCATGTTTCTTGTTGTTTTATTCTATTGTACATTCTGTCATGATGTCCTGCCTCACTTTATTACCTGAAGAATGGAGTTGGCTCTCTTTAGGTAAGACATCTAAAACCATGAGCCCCAAATAAACTTTTTCTCCTAAAATTTTTCTCATCAGGTCTTTTGATCTAAAACAATGGTTGACCAACTCTATAGCTCTGGGTACAAGGTGAGACAGAATATAATGGAAGAAGGGTGTGTTGGAGGAAATCATCTCAGAACATGGCAACAAGAAAGCAAAAAAAGCTCTGCTTACTGGAACAAAATATAAACCTCAAATTTATACTCCCCAGTGACCTACTTCCTCCTGCCATACCTGACTACAGTTAATCCATCAGTGTATTAACCCAGTGATTAGTTCATACCTCTCACAATGTGAAAATCTCACATTGTTTCACACATTAACTTTTAAGCAACATTTCATATCTAAACAGAAACATTCTGAGCCCAGTCCCCTAAAGCTTACACCTACGTCAAAAGGCAAAATACTGATTGACCATTTTCAAGAACCCCCAAAGTTTGAACAGTTTCAGCATTGCCCCAAAGTCCAAAACTGAAATGTTATTTAAGTCTCAAGACAAACTCTTAACTTTGAGAATAAAGATCAAAAACAAATCATATATTACCAATATATAATACACAGAGAAACTTTTCTACTTTATAAGGAAGAAAAGGAAGAAATAAGGGCACAGAAAGAAGGGATGGAACCAAAGCAAGACTAAAACATAGTTGGGAAAACAGTCTTGTATCTCAATGTCTACTATCTGGGACACATGGCATTGTACTCTCCAAAGTGTTTGTCTAGCTCTGGGCCCTATGGCTTTGTTGGTTGTAGCCCACATGGCTCCTCTATTGCTTGTTTCTCCTTGATTCCTGCAGATAAGGAGATAGTCCAAGTCACTAGTTCTCTATTTAGCTCTATGATCTCTACATCATCTTTGTCTTCCTTTTCACATCTTTGTACATCACCATCTCAATGGCATTCTCAGGGACTCTGACTGTGCTACACTTCTTCTGGCCTCCCAGGCCTTCCTTTGAAATTGTAGAGGAAGTTTTGAACATAAAGTGATGCTGTACTTTGTCGAATGCTTTTTCCGCATCTATCGAGATGATCATATGGTTCTTTTTTTTAAGTCTATTGATGTGGTGAATAACATTTATTGATTTCCATATATTGAACCAGCCTTGCATCCCAGGGATGAATCCTACTTGATCATGGTGCACAATTGTTTTGATATGATTTCAGGAACATACCTCAATATTGTAAAAGCAATCTATGCTAAGCCTCAGGCTAGCATCATTCTGAATGGAGAAAAATTGAAGGCATTCCCTCTAAAATCTGGAACAAGACAGGGATGCCCTCTCTCTCCACTTCTGTTCAACATAGTTCTCGAAACACTGGCCGGAGCAATTAGACAGACGAAAGAAATTAAAGGCATAAAAATAGGAAAAGAAGAACTTAAATTATCACTATTTGCAGATGTCATGATTCTATACCTGGCAGACCCAAAAGGGTCTACAAAGAAACTATTAGAGCTAATAAATGAATTCAGCAAAGTGGCAGGATATAAAATCAACACGCATAAATCAAAGGCATTCCTGTATATCAGTGACAAATCCTCTGAAATGGAAATGAGGACAACCACTCCATTCACAATATCCTCAAAAAAAATAAAATGCTTGGGAATCAACCTAACAAAAGAGGTGAAAGACTTATACAATGAAAACTACAGAACCCTAAAGAGAGAAATAGAAGAAGATCTTAGAAGATGGAAAAATATACCCTGTTCATGGATAGGTAGAACTAACATCATCAAAATGGCGATATTACCAAAAGTTCTCTATAGGTTTAATGCAATGCCAATCAAAATCCCAAGAGCATTTCTTGTAGAAATAGAGAAAACAATCGTGAAATTCATATGGAAAAATAAAAGTTCCAGAATAGCAAAAACAATGCTAAGCAGGAAGTGTGAATCAGGTGGTATAGCGATACCAGACTTCAAACTATACTACAGAGCAATAGTAACAAAAACAGCATGGTACTGGTACCAAAACAGGCAGGTGGACCAATGGTGCAGAATAGAGGACACAGAAACCAATCCACAAAACTACAACTATCTTATATTTGATAAAGGGGCTAAAAGCATGCAATGGAGGAAGGATAGCATCTTCAACAAATGGTGCTGGGAAAACTGGAAATCCATATGCAACAAAATGAAACTGAATCCCTTTCTCTCGCCATGCACAAAAGTTAACTCAAAATGGATCCAGGAGCTTGATATCAGAGACACGCCATCTGATAGAAGAAAAAGTTGGCTACGACATACATACTGTGGGGTCGGGCTCCAAATTCCTCAATAGGACACCCATAGCACAAAAGTTAATAACTAGAATCAACAAATGGGACTTACTCAAACTAAAAAGTTTTTTCTCAGCAAAAGAAACAATAAGAGAGGTAAATAGGGAGCCTACATCCTGGGAACAAATCTTTACTCCTCACACTTCAGATAGAGCCCTAATATCCAGAGTATACAATGAACTCAAAAAATTAGACAATAAGATAACAAATAACCCAATCAACAAATGGGCCAAGGACCTGAACAGACACTTCTCAGAGGACGACATACAATCAATCAACAAGTACATGAAAAAAATGCTCACCATCTCTAGCAGTCAGAGAAATGCAAATCAAAACCACCCTAAGATACCATCTCACTCCAGTAAGATTGGCAGCCAATATGAAGTCAAACAACAACAAGTGCTGGCGAGGATGTGGGGAAAAGGGTACACTTGTACATTGCTGGTGGGACTGCAAATTGGTGCAGCCAATTTGGAAAGCAGTATGGAGATTTCTTGGAAAGCTGGGAATGGAACCATCATTTGACCCAGCTATTCCCCTTCTCGGTCTATTCCCTAAAGACCTAAAAAGAGCATGCTACAGGGACACTGCTACATCGATGTTCATAGCAGCACAATTCACAATAGCAAGACTGTGGAACCAACCTAGATGCCCTTCAATAGACGAATGAATAAAAAAAAAATGTGGCATTTATACACAATGGAGTATTACTCTGCATTAAAAAATGACAAAATCATAGAATTTGCAGGGAAATGGATGGCATTAGAGCAGATTATGCTAAGTGAAGCTAGCCAATCCCTAAAAAACAAATGCCAAATGTCTTCTTTGATATAAGGAGAGTAACTAAGAACAGAGTAGGGACGAAGAACATGAGAAGAAGATTAACATTAAACAGGGATGAGAGGTGGGAGGGAAAGGGAGAGAGAAGGGAAATTGCATGGAAATGCAAGGAGACCCTCAGGGTTATACAAAATTACATACAAGAGGAAGTGAGGGGAAAGGGAAAAATAATACAAGAGGGAGAAATGAATTACAGTAGAGGGGGTAGAGAGAGAAGAGGCGAGGGGAGGGGAGGGGATGGGGGATAGTAGAGGATAGGAAAGGCAGCAGAATACAACAGACACTTATATGGCAATATGTAAATCAATGGATTTGTAACTGATGTGATTCTGCAATCTGTATACGGGGTAAAAATGGGAGTTCATAACCCACTTGAATCAAAGTGTGAAATATGATATGTCAAGAACTATGTAATGTTTTGAACAATCAACAATAAAAATAATAATAAAAAAAAGATATTGCAGAGGAAGCATCAGATGATTGATGCCAGTATATATGTCACCATTTCCAGCAGGAGCCACACCTCCTGAGACCCTGACTGCAGCGCAGCTGAGTGCTTAAGTATCTGAGGAGGAAGAAACAACTTCCTAGGGTCCCCCCTGTGCAAGTAGGATGACTCTATGGTTTCTTCTCAATGGAATTTTTGCTTTTATACCCTTGAGCCTAAGATGAGAGTGGTCATACGATTTCTGAGATGGCCTCAAGTCATATTTCTTACTGTTTCTGGATAAAGTACATAGCAGTTCTTTAGTGGCAGTAATCTCTTTAGTGACCACAACTTCCTTAACCTCAGGTTTATTCTCATATTTCTAACCAAGCTTTATTTTTTTTTCCAAATCTTTACATTCTGCTTTATCCTCTTGATTATCACAGTAAATTTGGTTGAAAGCTACCAACAATATCCATGTCAATGCCTGAATATTGTGCTAACTTGAAAACACTTCTACCAGATTAATTAGAATATTACCTTTAAATTTATATTCACAAAAACTCTCAGGAAATGGGCAAAATATAGGCTTACATTTTCATAGTTTTCATCCATGGTTGTCTAACTCCATAGCTCTGGGGCTAAGGTGAGGCAGAATGTCATGGCAGAAGGGAATTGCAGCTCAGAAAATTGCAAAAAGGTAGCAGAGCAGAATTTCTGATTCTATCTTTCTTACCTTCCTTCTCTGGATATTTTGTAGTGTACAGTAAATATGTAGATCTCAAGATAATGAAGATAATGATTATTTTCTCATGGACCTCTTGATAAATGGTAGAAGTGGTATGATTTATAAACTTATTTTGTGACTTCAGGCCTGTATTTACTGTTTAGAGTTATGATGGTTTAAAATTTCTCATGAAATACACCTATCAACACTTTTAGATTTTTTTTTTTACTTTCATTACTTGTTTACCTGTAAGAAATTCACTTTAGTCACAATGAAATATTATTATGGAGAAGAAAATACACTTTGAGTTGCATTTTGTGTGGCAAAAAAAGGTCTGAGAAAGTGTTAATGAATTTTTCTTCACCTGGATTAAAGCATTGGATAAAAGGAAAAACTACTTTAGAAACTTAAGAATAAAATCATAATGTAGTTTATGTTATATCCTCATGGATTATGGAATTTATTTATGTCTGAAATTGTAAAGATATGAATGAGGCAAAAAATGGATATTTGTCTTACCCTGTAGTTGGAGTCTTATTTGTAGTAGCCTTAATTAAAGGCTGCATGAGAAAAATATAATGGAATTGGTCCAGATCAAAATAATCAGTTGTTAATGGAATAATTACTCAAGAAAAATACAGTAAAACTCATATAATGTAGAAATTAAGAGTAAATTTAGTTTAGCAATGAAGTCTTGTTTATTCTATGAAAATCACAGGCAGTAAAAGCAAAACTAGACAAATGGTAGTACATTGAATTAAGGAGCTTCTGTCTAGAAGTAGAAACAATCAACAGAATTAAAAGACAACCAAATGGAAGAAAATACTTACAAACTATAGTTTGCACACAAACATATACATATGGTCAAAATGTTCAACTTCATCACTCATAAGGCAAACACAGTGACTTATAATCTCACAGCTGTAAAGACAGCTATTACATAATGATTGGTATGTAGGTAGATGATGATGATAGATCAATAGATGATAAACTGATAAAGTGCTGACAAGAATTTGGATAAATTTGAATCTTTCTACACTGTTAGTGGAAATGTGAAATGGTGCAAACAATGTGGAAAACAAGATAGTGTCTCCTCAAATTTTTAAAAATATAATTCTCATATGATTCAGTAGTATTGTTTCTGAATATATATTCAAAATCATTGAAATTAAAATGCTGCAGTCTCATGTTTATTGCAACATTATCACAATGGCCAATATTTAGATCAACCTAAATGTACATTGACAGACAACTATATAAAGCAAATGTGGCTTAGACTTAAATGAATTATTATTCATGCTCTTAGAATAAACAAATCCTGTCATGTAGAGAGATGAATAAATCTGGAGACTATCATGCAATTACTGTGTATATATATATATATATATATATATATATATATATATATATATATATATACACACACACACACATACACACACACACACACACACATAAATTCACAGAAGCAAAGCAGAATGGCAGCCAAGGGTAAGAGAGAGAGGAAAGAGGGAGAGTACAAAGTTTACACAATTCAAGATGAGTAAATCCTAGAGATCTGCGTTCAATATTGTACCTATCATATTGTGCAATTAAAATACTGTTTTGTGCATTAAAATATCTAGAGGTAGATCTTAAAGTTTTATCATAAAAGTTTTAAAAATAAGAATTGAGTATGAACACTCTTGAGAGACTAGTCACTTTACCTCTCACATGTTTCTGTACTCCTATCTGCAGAGACATAGGAAAGATATCTGTGTGTTCTGAGGTATCTTGTCAAGGATAACTGCATAAGAAATAACTTTGGAATACAGATATAGGAATATAGGCTTGCTCACTTAAAAATATTTCTGGGTTCAATGTCATTCATACCTTTTACTATAGATTAATGCAGTATCTGCTTGGATTTTCTTGTGTTGGGGAGTGTTATTTATTGAGTTGTGTCCCACACCTCAACTTCATAATTTGAAGTCCTAACATCTATTTCCTAAAATGTGACTATAATTAAAGGTTTGTCTTTATACTGATCACCAAGTTAAAGTGAGAGCATTAGGGTAGGTCCTAATCCACTATGATTGTTCTCTGTATAATAGAGGAAATTTAGGCCAGAATAGATACTGTGTAAAAAATAAAATAATGTGAATAGACATAATACAAACATGGACATACCCAAGCCGGTGAGAAAGGACTGAGGCAGATCTTTACCTCACAGCACTCAGAAAGAACCAACCCTGCTGATACTTTGATTTAGGATATCTGGTCTCCAGAATTACAAAACAATGAATTTCTTAATTGTTTAAGCCATCTAGACTTGATACATTGTTAAGTCCTAATAAAAACTCAAATACCTGAAAGGTGACCTGTAATGGGCAACAAAGGTAGTTTCCTTTCTTTCTGTAATTTTTCATTGTCTTCCTCTCAGATATCCTGATACCTTTGTGTCCATGAAACTGTGGCAGACAATTTTATAAGATTTCCAGGAGGTAAAATCTTAGGCCCACAAGTTATTTTTAACACAAGTAGGTAAAACGTGAAATGAATAAAAGCATAGATGACCTAAAAGATGCTAAAGAGCAATTTCACTTAATGGACATTTATAGATTTTCTCATCCAACAACAGAATAATGCACATTATTCTCAAAGGAATATGGATTAATTACCAAGAAATACTATATTCTAAGCCATGAAGCAAGACTTCATGTATTTAAAACAAAAGAATAATACAAAATGTGTTCTGCAACTATATTGGAATAATAGACAAGTTTGTAATAGAAATAAATGTGTTGTATTTAGTTTTATAGGTTGTGTGATAAAAATGTCATAACCAATAATAATGGCATGAGATATCAATTAAATATTATTTTCTACAGAAAATATTAGTACTTTCAAATGAAAACATCATTATTGTCAGAAATTTCAAGTACATTTTAAGGATCAGATATATATATATACTCATTTACAAAAATAAAATATTTCTGGTTAGATTCATGTTTAACAACTTGTATTCATTTTGATAAATTCATTCATGCATTATTATTTTTAAAAATATCAATACATTTAACACATTTTTATATACTAATATTTAATTTATGATATTCAAATCACAAGTCTATTCTTTATCATGCCCTACGCCACCTATTTATAAAATAAAATAACTAATCAAAATGGATAAAATAATAAAGAACTATGATTAAATTAATCTTTTAAAACCTTGTATATTGTTTTAGAGACTTTTTCAAAGTATTTGGTCATCTTAAAAGTTGGAACATCTATTAGAAATGGTGTAATTTAGCTATTAAAATAATTTTTACAAATTTATCAATACACTACCCTCTGTCACTTTCAAAATTGCCTGTGAGCCTTATAGTTTAAAGAAAGCATTGGGCACTTTGAGTTATTAAATTAAATATAAATACAAAATTGAATAGAAAATAAATTTAACAATCTCAGAATTTTATTAGTGGTGATAAATTTAAAATATAAATATAGAGAGGCCAAAATGCTCACATGGCCTCCCATTCTGTTGTGTTAAAACTGGAGTCCTAAGGTGGCCAAAATCTCTCTACCTTCCATGAACATGCTTCCTTTGTCCTTTTTGTTCTCATCTCCAACGAATATATTCCTTCTTCCCTTACCTCATGCTAATTGACCACCTCATACTTCCTGAATATGGAAGGCAAACATGCTTTTGCCTCAGGACTTTCTATTAGACATTTAGTTCCTTCTGATGCCAGTATTCTTCCCGTAGAATATTAGATGGCTGGCCTGCATGCCTTATTCAAGTTTTGTCAACTATTCTTCTAAATGAGGCCTAATCTAAACACACTAACCACTCCTATCCTGTCATACTTCCTGTTTCTTTCTCTGACTGAGGTAGGAAAAATATTAGAGTTTGTTGAGCATACAGAGAACAGAGAACTAGGAAACTCCAACAGAATATGGTAAGAAGCCCCACTCACAGCTGTTACAGCACAGTTTTTAAAGTCATAAAAGAGGAATTTTTTTGTGATTAGCTATTATATATTACCATTCTTTTTAAGGTAAGCAGAGCTTGTTAAACTGATCTGTCTATAGCTAATTAGTTTAATTTCACTGAATCATACTAACAAGGATATAGAATTTGTGGTTATAACTTTATTTACAATTTCAGGGAAACCTGGATGACTTATATTTGGGCCACATGACTATATATAGCTGCTCTTAGGGTATATCTAAATGTGGTCTCCATTTTTATTTTCTCTAACAAATTATGATCTTTTGAAATCACAAAATTCTGTTCTTTATTCACTGTTGTGCATCCATAAGCAGAAGAAGACTGGGGAACAGAAGTATTCAATAAATATTAGTTAAATAAGTATATTTCTGATTTCAGGTTTTGACAAGGTACACTAAGTTACACTATATGAACTTCTCAGAATGGTTCTCCTTTGGCAACAAATTTAATAAAAGGGGAGGAAATGTTAAAATAGCCTTCAGTTGCAGCTAACAGCTACAAGCATTTAGATTTTCCTCACAGTGTGATTACATTAGGCAGAAGATGATTGGCTCGTGGATATTATCTTACTTAAGTATAATTCATGGACATGACCCACTTGTGTGCATTCCAAAAAGAAACTGAGCTACTGGATATCGACTTGAGGTTTGTCACCAGCCAGTTATCACCAGCTCCTGTGACTGAGGTAGCCAAAATAGCTTCGCAACTAATTGCCCACACCAGCAACAGAAACGTATGCAAGACAGAAGATGAGAAACCCAAGCCAGCCAATTATGCTGGACTTAGTGACTAAGACTACATTTACCTATATGAACAATTGTTGGAAAGATTATTAAAATAGATTTTCCAAGAGATTACTGACAGACCTAATTAACTCCTTAAATGTGAGAGTTAAGAGAAAAAATGATAAATACCCTGTAGCCTGTAAGAATACAACTTATTGTATCATTAATTATTGCCAGCTAATATTTCAGAACTATAATATGCTGAAGTTAATATTCAGGCTTTAAAAAGGTGTATGTCAATTAACCAGACCTAGGCAAACTGCTGGTCTCATAATCCCTGAAGTGACTACTTTAAATATTATTCCTTGCTTATTCAATTGCAGCCTTTGTGGCTATGTCTTAAAACTTACAATGTATGGATTTTCTTAATGTTTGATTTAAATTATTTCCAAAATCCTTCATGGTCAGATAAGTGCTGATGGAAGGATGAGAACTAAGTAATGATGTTCTAGAAGACAATGTAATAAATATATGTGAGTGAACCCTTTGCTCTGTGGTTTATGGAGAAGCCTAAATGCCATGGCAATGAAAATGTCTATGTTACTATGTTACTATGAACTATGTTACTATGAACAAATGCAATGCCTCCCAATAAAATTGGGAAAATATTAAAAATCTTCTGATGAGTGTTTGGCAAAGTAATAATAATCTGGATTATTGTGTTGATTGTATTATGAAGATGATATGTCTTCTACTAATTCTTTTTGTGTTTCAATAGCAGATTGTGATAACCTTGGACCAAGAGTCAAGTGACTGAAAGATAGAATTTCCCAGTTACATTTTATATATATATATATATATATATATATATATATATATATATATATATATAGTAAGAAAGGGGGAATATGTGGGAGACCAACCTTGCACGTGACTGAGTCACACTCCCAGGCTGGGTGCTGAGGCACTCAGTCACAGAAATGTGGCAGAGCTTTCCCCACCCTTCTTGGGTTCCAGGGTTGGTGTCTTGTGCAAGGATGTGTCTTGCTAGAGCCCCATGGGTGAAGCTATGCTCACCTGTTTCTTTGTAATATAATCCCTTGCCCTGTTTTGGATAGAATATTCCATGGAAGTGCCTTGTGTGTGTCCCCTTCTCTTTGTGCCCTTGGGTATGGCCTACCCAGGTGTCAGTCAGCCTGCTGACAGTGGACATCATGAAGATAGACTCAGCTCCCTGAAACCTGACCCCTTGCCTCATTTGAATAGCTTCTCCTCAATAAAAGAGGTCAGTGCGTGCTCTCCCTCTCTCTCTTCCTGGGGACCCTTAAGGTCAGAGGAGCCGTCACAGTGACCCCAAACAAAAAGGTATTTGTGTCTCTTGTTTGGTTATTTTGAGCAGCTCAGTTAGCCCAGTTCAACTAGAGTGACCCTTGAGCCTTTAAGTCGCGAGAACAGAAACCCAGCATTAATGTATGGAGGAAGGACCAAGATCTTTCTGCACAGATGAAAATATATATTGAATATAACTCAACAATGATTCTTATATAATTCTAACTCTATAGTAAAATAGAAATGGGCTATTATCTCTTACTATGATAGTCAGTTTGTTTTATTTTGTTTCACAAAGTGGAACTTACAATTTTCCAAGTTGAATAAAAAATTAATATGCTGAATGTATATAGTAGTTTATCATAATAAAGAGAGTAGAGATCAAGACTTGAATTCAAAATAGTAACCATTAGAAGAGAATAGGAAACTCAATCAATTAGTTCAGAGTGATCTCACACCATATTCACATTATTTTTGTAATGAACAATGAGATTCAGCATCTTAAGAAAGATGGGGAGCTCATTTGAGTTCCAGGAATGGGTATCTCACTTGGAAAGAGAAAATTAGAGTATTATGATCATAATTCTTTTCTCAAGTGAAAATCTTGATAGACTAAGAAGATTAAAGCAAAAAAGTCTAAACTAAAAATGTTTTCTATACTCCAATTTAGTTCCTTTCATCATTTGTATGTACAAACATATACATGCACACACCATTTGCTTATTAATTTTGATATTTTCTCCAATCTGAGCAAGCTCTCCTATGAAAAGCTCTAAACATATTCACCAATACCAAAAGAAAGACATGCAATAGCATCTCTAACATCAGACAAGCTATAATTCAGTATCATGATGCACAAATTTGGCTCTGAAGACAATTATATGTTTAAGTTTGATATATTTCCACATATAATATAAGTCCTTTAGAAGATCTCTAAGATTCTAAAACTACACCTGGTTTTCCTTGCACATGTTTTCAGAAGTGGCCCTATGTTCCCCTAATTGTCAAGACCAGTTGCCACAGTAACGCAGTGACTTATCATTGTCTGTTCATTCAGTTACAGAAGAAATCATTCCACTTTAAATTCCAGTGGGCAGCTAAACCTTTTAATTAAGCAGAATGCAGAATCATATGGAAGAGAACATACCTTTCTAAATGTTGCCAGTTTATTATGAGAAATAATACTTGAAATATTACATTTTGATCTTCAGATTACTCACTGTAAGAGATTCATAGACAATCCTGTTCAAAAATCCTTGATCTAATTAGATCTAATAAGACTTATGATGAATTTGAACCCAATACTTTAAGATCTATCACTATGTGACAGTTAAATGATAACAAGGAATAGGTTAGTTATTGTATAAGCATTACTGTTCAGTAATTTTAATTTAATGAATGTTCCCTTAATGTGTACATATTCTTGTGAGGAAACTATGTCTCATGCTTTATATTAATATACATATATATAAACACACACATATATATATGCAATATACATACATGTTTAAAATTATATATATAATATATTATATATATTTAGAAAAGGTTCAAATTTCTATGGAGAGAGAGAGAGAGAGAGAGAGAGAGAGAGAGAGAGAGAGAGAGAAGTGAATGATTTTAAATATAGAAATGGAGACAGGTCTGAATATTTCTGTGGGATGATACAGACAGTCCCTAATGCGTTAAAGAAGAATAAAAAGATGTTATCTCTCACTGTGATGATTTTGATTGTTAAAGTTACTTTCATATAATCATTAAGAATCATATAAGAAGTAAGGCCCAGATAATAATCATGCATGTCAATTTTGTTTTTGTTTGATTTTGACAGAGAGGCTCAAATCATGAAAAGGATTGAGTAAAGTCTGCTGAGAGTCTTGGTTAGAATATATTGTGCTTGCCGGAATTTTATTCTCGTTGGAGTATATAAAAATGACCTTGAACATTCAAACTCCCCCAAAATTTGCAAGACAGTGTCTAATAGTCATAAATTTGCCCTCAACAGTGCATTTCATCTTATCTGAAGAACAACTTCATTTCATAACACAGTATAAAAGTAGATGAGAAAATTTTTAATATTATCCCATTTCTTATGATTTACATTGTGATATAAGGCATTAAAAGCAAGGTTAGAATACTGTGATTATGTATCAGACAGTAATTTTGTGGAGACTAGCACTAGATAAGATCTTATACACAGTGCAAGAAAATGAAAATCCTCATATTTCAGCAAGAATAATTATTGCTTCAATTATTCTGGAATCAAAAACAACATCCTGCCTCCAATTGACTGGTATGTTCATTTGAGAAAAATGAGACATACTGAAGACACATGGTATGTTTGTTTCCATAAATTTATCATCAAATATTTTTTTTTTAATTTTTAAAAAACACTTATGAAATTTGGTCTCTAAGATATTCATAGTGGAGACTTTCACATAATCATTATGATCCTTCTCATACCCATTATCTAGCAAGACTTTTTTTCCCCCAAGATAATTAATAATAATTGCCTCAAGTTTGTACTCTACTATTATTTGAATGTTTTCCCCAGAAATTCATGTGCTAGAAATTTAATTTCTTAAATTTATATGTTGATGGTATCATCAATTATTTAAACATTCAGCTGAACTTTGGTGAGGTCAAATCTTTATCATTCACCAGGTAGACCCTACATCTCTACAATAGGGGCTACAGTTTTAGAAGAGCAAATTAGAAAATTCTCAGTGGTATATTATTGATTCCTCCTGGGTTGATCACAGTCCTTTGTGATTATTCAGTTTAGCTTTTTAGGTGTTGGCATTATAATGAGTATTCAAAGAATAGGATGTGGGTACTGAATTTTATACCCCTGTTGAAATTTTCTGTTAAAATATAAAATGAATTCTCAGTTAAACTTTAATTTTAGATAAGTAATGAATTTTGGATGAGTTTTTATTTTATTAAAAGTAATTTATTGTTTTTCAACTATTCAGATTTATCTTGTTGTCCTGATTTGTATTTGCTAATTCTAAGAACTGTACCTGCGTTAGTCTGCTTTCTGCTACTAAAGCAAAGTACTCATGATTATTAACTTAAAAAGAAGAAAAGTTTAATTTTGCTCACAATTTTGGAGATTTTATTTTATTTGTCCAACCTCCTAGGGATTCCCTTCTCTCAATAGTGCCATAGGCTAGGAACATGTCTTCAATGTTTGGGCCTTCAGGGGATCCAAACTACACCATTACTCTAGATATTCTGTAGTATAATTAAATTTGTCATCTGAATACATATTTGTTCACCCAATTATCTAATAATGTCTATTTTGTTTCCTTCTAAATAGAAAACATTTTTATCCAATATTTTTATTTTTCTGATTTTAATATAGTTACATTTTTTCTTCATTTTTCTTGACATAGTTTGTTTATCAATTTATATTCAAACTTCCATTCTCATTTTGATTCTATAGAATCATACCATTGGATTTCTTTATTTATCTTGAAAAGTTTAATTTGAACTTTGACTTTGCCTCCTTATTATAACTCTGATTATCTCTATTGTATTTGGTAGAATACACACATGAACAAGCTGGTAACCTTAAGTTCAAAGGAATTCAATACTATTATAGCACCTGGTTCAAAGATTGACATAGATACAATAAAATGGTAAATGATACTTTATTATCCTGAAACTAGTAACAAGAGACTACTGTAACCACCCATGCCTTAAAAGCAAGAAGTAGTATGAGGAGCACCACATGACAGGACAGCAGGACCAAAACTGTCTGAACATGGGAACACTGCAAGAAATTACTCAGAACAATAATTACACCAACCTCATAATTTCCCTGCTAGTAGTTTCCATTAGTCTATACAAGAGACCCTAGGATGTCAATTAAGCATTCTGCCTGGGAACAAGATGAAAGATGGAGAAAGTTAGAGAGCAAACCAACATTTGGAGGAGCAAATTGTATTATTTAAAAAAAATTATTTATCCTTATGCTTGGTATTTCCTCTGTTTTTCTACCATTTTGATATTTATCACTCTCCTAGCTGTTTCTGCATTAGTCATAGTGAGTTCCACTTTTTCTTCCTAGAAATTTATTTCAATTTATATTTGTTAAATAGTCATTACTTTTAAATGCTTTTTTTTCAAAAAATATCACCTTTAGATTTTAATGAACAATTTTATTCACAATGCCCTTCTAAAATCTCAAGAAACGCTGAAGAGTAGAGAAATTAATGCTCTTGAAATTTAACTCCATGAGTTTTAAATTATATATTTACATAGACCATCTTGAAGTAGACTTTCTTTACAAGACCTTTTACCCTTTTTTTAAAAAAAATATAAGTAATTTGCTCTAGTTGAAGATGAGACAATGAAATAATCTGAAATACTTTGTAGGAAAACAAAACTAAGGGGAAAAAAAGAACACAAACAAACAAAAACTGTGAAGCTAAGAAAACAATGAGAACAATATAGAGAGAAATAAATCACAGATAAAATTTCTATGACCAAAATAAATTGTGCAAATAGATATGTCAAATCATCACATTGAATTTTTATTTGGACTTATTTTTCAGATCCCTTGCACTTTCACTCATTTTTGGAATAACAGTAAGATACTCAATTCAAAACTGCATATAATTTTATAATTTCAAAAATTACTAATTTGATATTTTAACACAGTCCTTACAAATCAGGCTGACATTGTATTCACTTCAAACAAAAAAAAATGTTTTTTGAGATTGTTGTAGTCACCTTGTTTGTTTAAAAATACATAGATGTTAGTCATGGTGGCACACACCTGTAATCCCAGCAGCTCAGGAGACTGAGTTGAGGATCTTGAGTTCAAACCAGCCTCAGAAATGGCAAGGCACTAAATAACTCAGTGAAACCCTGTCTCTAAATAAAATACACGATACGGCTGGAAATGTGGCTCAGTGGTTGAGTGCTTCTGAGTTCAGTCCCCTGCCAAAAAATTACATGGATGATTGGGAGTCAGGGGGCCAAAATAGTTGGGGTCTGGGACAGCTTTCTTTTTGGTTAACAGATGGCTGATATCTCATGTTCTCACAAAGGGAAGAGGGAATGAAAAGAGAAAGAAAGAATAAACCCTGATTTGTATTCATATATATATATATATATATATATATATATATATATATATGAATACAATATATATATATATATATATGAATACAAATATATGAATACAATATATATGAATACAAATCAGGGTTTATATATATATATATATATATATATATATATATATATATGAATTGCGACTAATCCCAGACTAGGGTCTCACTTTTATGACTATATCTAGATTAATTGGCACTCAAAGTGCTTATCTCCAAATAGTCTTCTTTATGTGCTCAACTTGTCATAAATATATCTGCATATTGCATCCTACTGAGGATCTGCATTTCAACATAAATTTTGGGACAACACAAATATTCAGTCCATAACAGATATTGTGTGTCATTCACATTATACACTTTGAAGTCTTGCTTGCTGTACTCATGAAAACATAGTTTTGCATTTCGTGGGTTCCAGTTCACTTTTTACAGGATTATTTTTCATGAGGTAATCTTGTTAGCAAGTGGAATACCTAGGAAAATTGTCTGTGAAATGATATTCATTAGCAGTATTTGGGTCTACACATGCTCAATAGTAGGATGCCTTATAACAATGATATTTCAATATTTCTATTTTTAAGCAGAAATTCCTTATTCTTCCTAATATATCTGTGAGTTTGAGAAAATAACAATTAATTTGGATAAAATTAATTTCTTATGAAATATTCTATTAAACAAATCCACATACCTCATGAGCATTTCTTGTGACCTATCTGATTTCTGGTTCAAAAGAAGGAAAGAAAAAGGAAGGAAGGAAGGAAGGAAGGAAGGAAGGAAGGAAGGAAGGAAGGAAGGAAATCAGAGAGATGGGGAAGCAGGGGGTATTAGATGAATATGATTAAAACTGTAAATAAATATCTTTCAGTGATGATGCATTTCTTTTAAGCAAAATGTGCTCCAAGAGGGTAAAGTGAAATGGTATTGCCAAGTTTGCTCTGTAGACAGCTAAAATACACAGAGTAAAATTTTATAGAGTTCTAAAGTAATTAAGTAAAGAGGTAAAATATTCATCTAGTGGCAACTTGTCATAAATATATCTTCATGTTGCAATGAAAAATGTACAATTAAATTAAAACCATACATATATATTTTCCTGAAGAATTCTGGTAAAATCTAATAGAATAAAAATGGGAAAGATAATATTAGGAATAGTAATATTATTCCTAATGTCATTATGTTTGATTTATAAAATGTTGTTCTAACTGAAATTATGTATAGCAAAATAAGTTATATCATCTAAGAAACTTCAAGTGTTCTGTGTACAGGCATTACATTGAAAGATGTGTTATATTGAGTGACTCCCACATTATATTCTGGTATACACTCTAAATGTAAAACAAAAACAAAAAAGATCCAAGTACAATCTTATTTCCACTTAATTGATTTTTTACACAATGTGTTTTCTTCTATTTCCCAGTAAACATAACTGGGACATATTTTCATAAGAACTTTTAGAATCAAAGCAACCACTGAAATCTAGTTATTGAAGAACAGAAATAATAGGGATATTTCTTTTTAGAAAAAAATTGCACACCAGCAAGAGAGATTTTCAAAGACTCTAGACTTAAAAAGATAAGATATTGCAAAATTTTCCTTTATAACAAAAAAATCGCTGTACTAAATAGAACCTAATACATACATGAAATAATCAATTCCTCTTAAACAACTAAATTGAACTGAGAGGAGTACAAGTATCATTACACATTACTCATCTTCTTTCTAAAGAGACTCTTAGGGGGAAAAATCAATTTCTATTGTATTCTTGGGAATTTTAAAATTATTAACCTAATAGTAATGACCCACTTAGAGAAGCAAGAAAATAATGTTAATGTTCACATAAAATTAGGCTAATTTTATATCGTAGATTATTACACTTTTCTTCCTAGACTTGGGAGCTCTGAAATACTGCCTACTTTTAATAAAACTGAGAGCATTTCACTCTCACTATTGACACTTTCATTTTTTCATCACATTTTCTGGGCAATTCAGTCTTTACAAGTTGCTCATCATACTGGAGAAAAAAATAAGAAAGGGTCAGGGAACATAAGCAGAAATTATTTCTAAAATTTAGTTATCTAACATTTGGTCCTTAAACTAAAATTGCTAATATTTTTTTTTTATATATCACCTTCTTAAATTAAGGAAAAATGAATTAACAAGTTCATTGAAGATATCCATCATATTTTGGCTTGAATCATTTTTACAAGACTGCAATAAATACTGAACACATAGTCTTTAATACAGATGTCTTTGATACAGATGCTCATATTGCACTTAACTAGATAATTTTAAATTCTGTTGCAATAAACTACTTTTTAAACTGGTGTAATCCATTCAGATTAATTTATTTAGTTTCTTTCATTGCAATTCCTTCACTCTTTAACTTCATTTATTTGTTTAATTATTAGTCCATGATGGTGTCGTTTCAATGCATGTTTTGATTTTAAATACGGTAAGTACAGTAAAGGCAATTACAAAAGCCCCAAATCACAGAAATGGTTTTCATGTCTAGGCATGCTGTATTCTGTTTTTCTTTGCAGTACCAGGGATTGAACCTAGGGATTTGAGCATGCTAGGGAAACACACCTCTATGGAACTACATCCCCAGTCTGCATTTTGCATTTAATGTACACTTTAATCTTGATAATAAAATGTGTGACTATTTTGGTACATTTTCAATAAGTGGTATTTTAGTCAGCTTTTTCACCACGGTGACTAAAAGACCCAACCACAACTTTAGAGGAGGAAAAGTATATTCGAGAGCTCACAAGTTTCAGAGGTCTTAATCCATAGACAGCTGGCTTCTTTCCTCTGGCCTCAAACTGAGGCAGAACATCATGGTGGAAGAGTGTGGCAGAAAGAAGCAGCTCACATGGTGAAAGAAGAGAAGAGAAAGAGATTCCACTCTTCAGATACAAAATATATAGCCCATAGCCACGCCCCCAATAAACACTTCCTCCAGCCTCCCCCCACTTGCCTCTAGTCACCATGCAATTAATCCCATCAGGGATTAATTCAGTGATTATGTTAAGTCTGTAACCCAATCATATCTCCTCCAAACTATGTCTTGTATTATCTCACATGTTAGCTTTTGGGGAACAGCTTACATCAAACCATAACAGACTGCATATGATAATTTAACTGATTTTAAAATAAACAGCTCAATGTCTTTACAAAGAAATTGGAAGTTTTTGATTCATGTGGTACATTGGTATCAATGGCAGTGGTGACCTGGATAGTTTA
Organism: Marmota monax; assembly: GCF_021218885.2. Taxonomy (NCBI): domain Eukaryota; kingdom Metazoa; phylum Chordata; class Mammalia; order Rodentia; family Sciuridae; genus Marmota; species Marmota monax. The sequence continues at coordinate 4,441,560 of NW_026691982.1, read as the reverse complement.
TAGCACTCTGCTCTGTTCTACAAAGCAAATATGCGCTGTAAGAAGTGAAATAACCCCATAGTGAATTTCACCATCATGTCCATCTCTAAAAGATTGAGATCCTAATTAGAGTAAGATATATTCTGTTTGTATAATTATATTAAAAAGGATTCTACGATCATGTATAATGAAAAAGAACCAATAAAATTTTTTAAAAAGTAAAATAATCTAACATTCTTTGATATATAATTGTTCTACAAAAATCTTTCCAATAAACATTACCTTGTAAAAGCCTATTTCTTTCTTGTTGCATGTATTGAGATGTAAACTATCTGGATTCTCACACAATTTTAACTGTGTTTTCTAATGAAATAAGAACAGAAGCAATTGCTCTGACATCTATGCAATTTCAGATGCTCTTGTGATTGTTTTTTGTTTTTCTTCAAACACACTCTTCTCTCTCCCTTAGTATATTTTAAAATAGAGATTAAAATGATAGCACAAAATGACATTTAAGCATTAAACACAAACTACCAAACTACACGCATGTTGTTTTCTCCTCATGATCAGATAATTTAGCTGGCAAGAAAGAGAAAACAGAAAATATCATTCATGATAAATTTGAAAAACTGTCAATGAATATAATACATGGACAGCAGGTGTTAATGAGAAAATTCTTTGTGTTTGCAAGTCAATGAAGAGAATAAGTTAGAAAATAATGATTAACTGATTGCAGTCCACAGTAGGAGTTTTCCCAGCATTTAATAATTATACTTTTGGTCTGCATAGTAAGTGCATTTCATTAACTCTGAAATAGCACACTATTTAAAAGTAGTTTTAATGCTCTAAATTCAATGATGATTTCCTTCCAAAATTTTTATGGCTCTTTGAAAGAGAATATTTTGATTCACTCACATTATAAAATTGTGAAAAAAACCTGGAATATGTTACTATAAAATCTTGATGAATGGTATAATATCTTGATGAGTGTGACAATATCCATTTAAAATTTTAATTAGTTACACTTTTATATATTTGTTTACCAAAGACAAATAAAGATTCTTAACTTAGTGGGCCAATAGAAAATTTGAGATATTTGGACATCATTACCACTTATGTTGTCTTTGTTTATTGCAAGATAGTATGATGGAGTTTCATTTAAAAATCATTTTTATTTTTGTGAATTTGAGGATAAGAAAATATGGGGGTATGCTCTCTATATCGTATCACATATTCAATCCTCCATTATAGATCTTCTTTTTAAAATTGTTTTGGTGCTGTGAAGTTTACATGCATTTAAAAATCTTTAAATCAACATGTTAATTTCTGCCAAAAATACACTTTTTATTATTTTTATTGTTGAAAATATACAGGTTAATTTGGGAAAGAATTGACATATTAGCAATATGAAAACTTTTTATAATGAACAATATATATTTTATTTTACTTATGTCTCAGTCTTTTTCAGAAATATTTTATAATTTTCAGAGTAATTATCAGCAAATTTTTATAGTTTTCAGAGTAAAATACTTGCATGTCTTTTGTTATATTTATATCTTTCAGTATTACATTTTTGCTATAATGTCAAATGGATTTTTAAAATTCTAATATTTTATTCTTTGCTGATACTTTGTAGAAATAAATTTGATTTTTACATATTGAATGTTTTCATTAATATGCTGGACTCATTTTTTGAAGATTCCTTGAGATTTTCTGTAAAAATGGTTTTGTCATCTGACAGACTTTCACTTTATCAGTTAGAGTTTCTATGCCTTGATTTATTTATTTATTTTTGACTGATCATACTACTACATAATAACTTGAGTAAAATTATGAATAAAGATGAAGTAAGATGATAGATTCCCTTAACCTTGTTTCTGAAATTAGGAAGAAATAACTGAGGCTTTCATCTTTTGGTGTGGTATTGCTGACAGATTTTTATAGATGCTTATAATTTTGAAGTAGACTCCTTTTATTCCTACTTACTAAAGATTTTATTTATTTATTTATTTATTCTTTGTCTTTGTGTGCATTCATGGTTCTGGGATTGAATAGTGGTCTCACATATGCTAATCTAGTACTCTTACCATTGAGTTACACACAAGCTGTAAAGAATTTTTATAAGGAATTTATAGTTGTTCGGTAGAAGGCACAACAATTGGAATCATCAAATATTACCGGTAGGGCTTTCAAATGGTAAAGCTCTTCTAGAAAATGCTGTGAATTTCTAAGTTAAAAATAGACGTGGCATATGACTAAGAGATTCCATTCCCATGTATGTCTCCAAGAAAAATGAAACATAAAACCACATAAATTGGCATAACAATGTTTATATTCTCATTATTTACAATAGACAAAATGCAAAACAGCTAAATATGCTTATTAACTGGTAGGCAGAGAAACAAAATGTGGCATAGCTGTACAGTGGGATAGCATTTGACAATAGAAATAATGCAGAACTGGAACATGTAACAACATGAAAGAACATCAAAATAATTTTGCTCAGTGAAAGAAACAAGACACACAGCACATAGAGCATTATTCTGTTCATACACAAAAATATCTGCACAAGTCAATTTTGTAGAAACAGAAAATAAATTAATGATTTACTAGGTGGAGATAGAAATGGAGAGTGAGATTCAATAGGGACTCCTAGGATTATGGAAAGGTCCTGGAATTCTACTGTGGTGATGTTTGTATATCTCTATGATTATAGTAAAATTCATTGTGGTATACAAACAGGAGAGGTGTTTTTTCTGTTATGTAAATTGTTTCTAAATAATTGATAAATAATGCAGGACTGCAAATTTCAATCAGGCAATTTGAAAATGAAGAAGACATGAAGACAAGGAAAGTATGAGTTTTTTTTCCTTATGGTTCACAATCTATTATATAGTGAAAGACATACAAACAAAAGACAATATATTTAAATGCTATGTATTCTAATGAGCCAATATAAAATCAACTAGATGATGAAAAAAAGTGGTTGTTTCTATATTTAGTAATGGATATTATGAGTTGTACTTGCTCTTTTTTATTAATTATGAATATTTATTTTAATCTGTCTTTCTCAATGATAAATGTACAAGGAAAAAATTTAGAAGGCAAAGATTGGAAGGGAAGATTGCACTTAGATATTGCAAAGTGGATACTTGACAAAATTTTAAAATTTATTTTTCTATTGTTATTTTCTAGATATTTAAGTCCCCACAAAATTCATGTATTAAAACCTAGTCCCCAATTTAATAAAAATAATAAGCATGGCCTTTTGAAGGTGATTATGTCATAAGGTGATTATGTCATCAGGTTAAAATTTAAATAGTAGCTAACATATTATCTTAATAAAACATCCTCATTATTGGGATGAATGCCCTTCTAAAGGGCTAGAGAATCCAGATTTCTACCATTAAATTATGTGATGACAAAGCAGAAAGTTACCATTATGAACCAGAAAGTGATAGCTCTCCACTGAATCTGCTGGTACTTTTATTGTGGACTTTCTACTTTTTCTTAGCTTCATAACTAGAATAAATTAATTTGTTATTTATAAGCTAACTAGTGTATAGCATTTTTTGTTATGCAGCCCAAATTGAGTAAAATATCCATGTTGCTCAGTCACATTGGGTGAGAACTGAGGACAGTTCAGTCTTGTCACATAAACTGTTTCAAATAGAACATTAGATTTTTTGGGTGCATTGAAATAAGAACTCATAAACAGCCCTTTGTGAAGGAATTGATTACTAATTGTGTGATAGAATTTCTTTAAAGATGTGACTTCATTAGTGTTTTGCAGTCTGAATGAATTATTAATTAACTATGAATGAAAATTCAGCATAGTAGTTGTTTCCTGTGTCTGTATGCTGAATTTTCTGATCATAGGTGGCATCTTTTTCTTTAATAGCACATGATTCAGTGGTACAATTCTGATTTCTTTGGCCTCTAAATCACCTCACAATGTTGTCTTTAAAAATGATCCACTTAATATTAATGTTATGTTACCTCCTATAAAACAGGTTGAAATTTAAATAGTAGCTAACATATTATCTTAATAAAACAACATCATTATTTTAAGTGATTTTTATCTAAATTTATATATCGATATATTGAAAAAACAATTTCTAATTAATACTAGGTGAGGGTTTTAATCCCCTCATTTTGATTAGCATGTGATAATACCTAGGTTTTTCTTTTTTATAATATCCATTAATTATGTATTATTTTCATAAAATCTATGTGTAGGCAGGGAAAGAAAAAGAAAAAGAAGAAATTTCTTTCACAAAGAACTTAACAATAGTTCTCTTCCAACGCCTTCTAGTGAAAAAGCTCCCATGAACTCCCACTGAGATCAGAGTAAAGTCTAAAACTACTAGTTATGTGGTGGGGATCATTTTCTACTGTTACTCCCCCTTGCTCTCATATTTACAGACACATTGATCAACTAGATAACTCTCAAAAAATATACATGCTCAGAAATTTTGTAACCGTAGATCTCTCTGAGCAAAACCCCATATGGCCTATGATGGACTTTCCTAAAATATTTTCATGTATTAATTAACATAGATTCAACCTTCCTCTTCTTCCTCTTAACCCAGTTTGAATGAGTGTTAGTTTGTTTATTTGTTTGTTTGCATCTCAATGCAAAATATAAAATGAATACTTTACAAACCGCATTGGTAAGAGTTTGTAAGACAAAACTTTGTTGTTGAATTATTACAGATGGTTTAGTCAACAGACTTAAGATGTAATCAGTCTTTCAAAGCCTTGTCCCTAGGAAACATTTCAGACAAGAATCAAATTCAAGTGTGTCCATGTCATATATAACACAACAAAGTAAAATGTTATAAGAATTCTCTGACAGATTATTTTTCTAACCAAATGGAACTATTTTCTGGATGATATATTTTCTTGGAAATATTTTTGTTGTTAGTTACCAATCTATGCAAACCATCTTGAATTTTTGTTGTGCATAGCAATTGTCATATAAAACATAGTTCTATTGTTTAGCCCCAGTTTATAGATAATATCCATTTATATTTGGTAAGAAAATTCCCCTGCTCCATTTATTTAGTTTGATTCAAAACTATGTGTTTTAACAGGGACTGTTTTATTCATCTGCATAAGCATGAATGATATGCTTTGATACCCCCCCCCAAAAAAAGGAATAGAAGCTGTGCATGGTGGTGCACTCCTATAATCCTAGTGGCTTGGGAGGCTGAGGCAGGAGGATCATGGGTTCAAAGTCAGCCTCAGCTTTGCAAGGTACTAAGCAACTCAGTGATATCCTGTCTCAAAATAAAATACAAAACAGGACTGAGGATGTGGCTCACCAGTTGAGTGCCTCTGAGTTCAATTCCTAGTACCAAAAAACAAACAAACAAACAAAAAGGAGAATAGAAGCAAATCCCTAAAATCATATTAATTTTTAATAATATTTAGGCAGACTATTTTGTTTTTTGTTTGTTTTGTACATCTAGCTAGCTTATGACTCAAAGACTGAGGCCCCAGTCTGTACAGCCTATTGATGTAACTTTAGAGCAATCTGAAGTTTTATTATAATGGTTTAAAATACTTATCTGGTTTTAAGGTAACAAGGCATTTAGTTGATTAAAACATAGAATCTTCCTTGAGCTGCTAACACAAAGTAAAGGACTATTTGACTTTATGTGGTTATTTTCTATCAGACTTTCAATTTCACTAAAAGGACCTCATAGTGCCTGTAGTGGAATGAAGGCAATTGTTTTATGGTCTTAGAAGTAAATTGGAGTGCTTTGTCCAATTTATTTGATCAGTATTCTCATGGTCTTTTAAAGCCAAGTTTCTGCTGGCTATGCTCAGTCACTTTTTTTCTTGTTTTTATTCTAGAAAAACTTTCTCTATATTATATTATAAATACAACTTGTGTAATTTCATATATTATTTCATGGCTCCTGCTGAGATTTTTTCCAATAAATACATATTTTTTCTCATTTTCAAGATACATTAAAAGTCCTATTGCCATAATATCAATACAATCTGGTCTTTTATACATTGGGAGAGACAAAAGTTGAAAAATTTTGAGATCTCCTTTCTGGTGCGATTTTACTGGTGTTGCATATTTAAGGAGTGTAGCAACTCCACTAGTGGTACACAGTCACGTGTGTAAAGTAAAATGTAGAAGGACAGTATTTCCAACAAATTTCACACTTCACATGTGCTGAAATATTCTATACTTGCTTTATTCCAGTATTTTCTTCTCCAGAAGTATCTATCTCTGCACATACAAATAGGGCTTCAGCCTGAAGTCTCAATATCCCACTTGTCCATGGGCACTGTTAAGTGAAATTGTTTTATTCAATCTCAGCATGTTTGGGAAACTCAAGTCAGGCGAGACCCAAAAGGATGGATTGGACAGTGCATGATGGAAGACATGACTTGACTCAAATGGGATGACCATGAGCTCTCATCCAATAACTGGATTGATTAAGAAACTATCTGTAAACTACATAGTTTTGCAGTGTTGTGCCAGACTATTTTTCTGGAGATGTGAATATAATTAGAGAAACTATGAACTCTTAGATTTCTTTTAATTTAGGCAAGATCAGGCACATTCAGAGTGGTATGGCTGTAGACAATTTCTTTTAATTCAATATGTATTATTTTAATTGGACTTTCATTTTTTTAACTATTTTGAAAATATTAACTGTAAAAAAGGCTTAAACCCAATTTGTTTCAGTTTAGATTCGTCTATTACATTAGAGAAAGTCTGCAGAACTGTGGGGGGAATAATTCTCATTATCATAGGTTTCCATACTGACATATTATATATTGTATTCAAATGGAAAAATAAAGGGCAATATGTATTTGCTATTGAGACATTGACTAGGATGACACTTTGGGCATTGTTCTGTAAATGTGATGACTAAACAGTAATTTCCTATTGAAAAATCTCACTCCACAGTAGCCAGTATTGTATTTTACCAAGGCACTGGGATTGTTTGCATGTAAAGCTATTTAACTATAATTTTTGATAAAGAAATGGATTATTCAAATGTCTTATAATTCAAAGCAAGTGATTAACCAAAGTATGACACTAAGGACAATAAAACAAAGAGAAGTATTTTTAAATTACTTCAGGTCAGAACATTTTTTTCAGCCAGACACCAACAATTCCAATAATCACAATTCACACTGAATATCACTACTTATTCAGCAATTAGTTTAGTTAAAGAGTTCTAGTTAATTCCACATGACATGAAAGAATGTGGCTTTCTCATGAACCAAAATGAATTTCCTTATGATCAAATTTTAATTCTTCACTCAGTGGTAAAGGAGTCTTAGAATCCAATGGCCAATTTGGTAGGGGAAAAATATGCAGTTGATTTAGGAATAGGTAAGGACAAAGGATTTCTTTCAAGTTGGGTATTCTTAAGAGGAGATAGCATTATCCTCTACATGAGGCAATTTTGAGGATCCTTCTAGAAATACTCAACACATATATTTGGGTTACAGCATTATAATATCTACTTGACACCCTAAATTAACAGTTCTATTTCTAGAGTGAAGTTTTCCTTTTTACTGAAATTTCCAAATTTGATCTTTAAGAACCACATGTAATCACACAGAGGGTAGACTATAAAGTTTGAGAGGGCTATTTGGGGGATTTATAAGTCAAGATGGCTCTGTGTTTTTGAGTTATTGTTGATTATTTTCAATCTTTTCCTGTCCTCTAAGGTTAGACTTCTGTAAATAAATCTGAAAATATTTTTATTTTCTGGGGTAAGAAAATTAATAGATGTTACAAAGCTTATTTAAAAATAATTTTAAAAATAAAATAGATCCATATATTTGTATTTGACATGCTTTATTACTAATAAACTTATTTTATATTTAAACTAACAAATATCAAAAAATAACAGTTAAACCTAGATAAATTAATAAATCAGGTTATTATAGTTTAATTACACCTTTTAAAAATCACATTTTTGCTTATTATTTTTAATATAAAAGGACTAATTCATTTCTATTATAATTCACACCCAATGGAAAACAGAAAAATAAACTTTAGTTCTTTCCATTAAAAAATTTTATTTAACTATGATTAACTTTACAATAAAATGTCAGTGAAATACCTGCTGTGTTTATGTGCATACTCACTGTTTTAATAAACCAAAACTAAGATGTTAGTATGAACAGAAATGCTTAGGTGATTAACAAGATTTTATTGTTAAACCATCTTTTCAAAAATACTATGAACCCAACAGAATTTGTCACATTAAAGCCAGAATATATCTGTTAGATCTGACAGAAGGAATTGGGAGTAGTATATGCATAAATCTTTTAGTACAAAAACCTATATATAATTTTACTGACAATCTCTTTTTTATAGGTTGTTCAAAACATTACAAAGCTCTTCACATATCATATTTCATACATTAGATTCAAGTGGGTTATGAACTCCCATTTTTACTCCAGATACAGATTGCAGAATCACATCGGTTACACATCCACATTTTTACATAATGCCATATTAGTAACTGTTGTATTCTGCTATCTTTCCTATCCTCTACTATCCCCGCTCCCCTCCCCTCCCATCTTCTCTCTCTACCCCATCTACTGTAATTCATTTCTCTCCTTGTTTTTTCCCATTCCCCTCACAATCTCTTATATGTAATTTTGTGTAACAATGATGGTCTCCTTCCATTTCCATGCAATTTCCCTTTTCTCTCCCTTTCCCTCCCACCTCACGTCTCTGTTTAATGTTAATCTTTTCTTCCTGCTCTTCCTCCCTGCTCTGTTCTTAGTTGCTCTCATTATATCAAAGAAGACATTTGGCATTTGTTTTTTAGGGATTGGCTAGCTTCACTTAGCATAATCTGCTCTAATGCCATCCATTTTCCTGCAAATTCCATGATTTTGTCATTTTTTAGTGCTGCGTAATACTCCATTGTGTATAAATGCCACATTTTTTTCATCCATTCATCTATTGAAGGGCATCTGGGTTGGTTCCACAGTCTAGTTATTGTGAATTGTGCTGCTATGAACATCGATGTGGCAGTATCCCTGTAGTACGCTCTTTTAAGGTCTTTAGGGAATAGTCTGAGAAGGGCAATAGCTGGGTCAAATGGTGGTTCCATTCCCAGCTTTCCCAGGAATCTCCATACTGCTTTCCAAATTGGCCACACCAATTTGCAGTCCCACCAGCAATGTAGAAGTGTTCACAATTCCCCACATCCTCGCCAGCACTTGTTGTTGTTTGACTTCATAATGGCTGCCAATCTTACTGGAGTGAGATGGTATCTTAGGGTGGTTTTGATTTGCATTTCTCTGACTGCTAGAGATGGTGAGCATTTTTTCATGTACTTGTTGATTGATTGTATGTCCTCCTCTGAGAAGTGTCTGTTCAGGTCCTTGGTCCATTTGTTGATTGGGTTATTTGTTATCTTATTGTTTAATTTTTTGAGTTCTTTGTATACTCTGGATATTAGGGCTCTATCTGAAGTGTGAGGAGTAAAGATTTGTTCCCATGACGTAGGCTCCCTATTTACCTCTCTTATTGTTTCTCTTGCTGAGAAAAAAACTTTTAAGTTTAAGTAAGTCCCATTTGTTGATTCTTGTTATTAACTCTTGTGCTATGGGTGTCCTATTAAGGAATTTGGAGACTGACCCCACAATATGTAAATCGGAGCGAACTTTTTCTTCTATCACAAGCAGAGTCTCTGATTTGATATCAAGCTCCTTGATCCATTTTGAGTTAACATTTGTGCATGGTGAGAGAAGGGGATTCAGTTTCATTTTGTTGCATATGGATTTCCAGTTTTCCCAGCACCATTTGTTGAAGATGCTATCCTTCCTCCATTGCAAGCTTTTAGCCCCTTTATCAAATATAAGATAGTTGTAACTTTGTGGATTAGTCTCTGTGTCCTCTATTCTGTACCATTGGTCTACCCACCTGTTTTGGTACCAGTACCATGCTGTTTTTGTTACTATTGCTCTGTAGTATAGTTTGAAATCTGGTTTTGCTATGCCGCCTGATTCACACTACCTGCTTAGAGTTGCTTTTGCTATTCTGGATATTTTATTTTTCCATATGAATTTCATGATTGCTTTATATATTTCTACAAGAAATGCCATTGGGATTTTGATTGGCATTGCATTAAACCTATAGAGAACTTTTGATAATATCGCCATTTTGATGACTGATAATCTCATGACATCAGTTATTTGCTGGGTAGATTTAGTGTAGAAACACTTTTTGATGAAAGAGATTTGTGAGAATAAGATTTCTTAATTTACTAAGAAAGCAGACAAATTTCAGACAAATTTCTAGTACCTATAATACTCTAGGTGAATGTTTTATTATAAGATACACAATAAATAAGATACCAAGAATTATATTTAACTCTACTTATACATATTTGAAAAAATTACTTGAATTTTTTTTCTAAAAACTTTAATAACAAATTGATTAAATTTGGGGAGATTAGTGACTCAACACTTTGTGTTTTATCATGTGTAGATGATGGATATTATTTGAACTTTACTCTTCAGCATTTGTTGATGCTATTGATCTAATTACCAATGGTATTTTTTTTCCATTTATTAATGTCATACTGTGTTTAATAAAGGCTGGGCTAACAGAACAAGGAAGTATGTATATGTATGCTATCAATCATAAATGCATTTAGAAATATATTCATGTGTTGCCATCTATATCTATATTGAGATAAGAATGAGTTCATACAGACAAAATTATTATGTGTGACTATGAAGCATACAGCATCCAATATAAAAATTTGAAATAAATTGAACATATATTATCTGAACATTTGGAACCATACTGGAATGTGAAATTATGAAGCTATCCAGAAAGTCTTCAAATGTTTGAAAATTGAGCTGAATAAATCTATATATCTCATGGATTAAATAAAGAAATTGAAAATGAATTAGAAAATGTTTTCAGTGTAATGCATTTGAAAGATAACACATTACATGTTGAGGCTTATATAGAAGTTCCTGGAAGATTTTTTAATGTGAAAAAGATTGCAATGAACTCAAGTTTTGTTTATTTATAAAACAGGTAAACTGATCTATTCATGCAATGGGATATCACAGTATTAAAAATAAATGAAACATTTTAAGAGCAGTATTATGGATGAATATCATAGACACAATATCTAGAAAAAACTCTGACCCTCTTGAATACTAATGGGATTACTTCCCATGTGAATTATTGTAAAACTATAATAATCACATTTTGATGATAGAGGTCAGCATGGTGGTTTAGCCTTAGTGGTTACTGCTTAAAGAGAAGTGAGGCAGAGTATTATAGGTGATAGAAAAGCTTCATATTATGACAATAGCAGTGTTCGCAAGGTAAATGTGCAAATTCAACAAACTGTGTACATTAGGTACTTTATCAAATAAAAATTCAACCCCAATAAAGAATAAAGTACTTTGTCTCAAAAGACTTCACACATTCTCATGACAGCATCCACTACTATTTCTTTGAGAGGAAAGAAATAGTAAGTCTGATCTATTACTGCTTAAAGTGTACATTGGAACAAGCATCTCAGAGAGAAAATTGATGATATGAGATATATATATATATATATATATATATATATATATATCACAAATATATATAGTTTCTTCAAAAAATGTCATGTCTATGAAGTTATTTTACAGATATTCTACTACATGTGAAATGATATATGTACAATTTAATTCATTTTAGTTTTGTTTGAAATAGCAGAATATCATCAGCAACACAGAACTCTAGAAACAAAGAAATGATCCAATAAATCATGGTATATCAACAAACATAGTAATAAGTGCTTTGAAAGTACAAGAATGAAAAAAAAATTATGAAAGAAATTGAATTTTCTCCAAGACATATTTTTTCAAAAAAACTATGTGTTGGAAATAAAGCATACTTTCATTCAAACAATAAGGAGAGATAAAAAAATATTTCTATAATTACTTCTACAAAAATCAGTTAGCATTGATAGGTGACTTAAGAATATGTTTTCAATGAAGAAAGATATTTATTTTCAAATAATATTTTAAGTCATGAGAATATAGTCCTTTTTAATGCATTTTAATGTAAATCACAGGAAACTATTAAGGACAGAGACACTAAATTAAAACACAGAGAAAGTATCATTAAAAAAAAAAAACACCTGGTAATAGTATAGAGAAGCTATAATGTATCAAGGGAAGACATTGCCACTTCACCTGGTTGAAATTGTAGCATTGTAACCTTTTGAATCTCAAAACACTGCTTCATAATTCCTATCATTATAAAAATGTGAACACATAGTGAAATTAATATTAAATTGAAAATATTTTACATTATCAAGAAAGCTAAAAGAATTTATGAGCTATACTTAGTGACTACCTAACAAGAGTATTGAAAGGAAAATGATCAACTTTACAGTACTGATTCCTAGAAAAGATTGATATAACCAAATGATTAATTTAGCATTATCAGTCTTAAGCCAAACTGAGATCATGGTACAAGTGATGTATGCTGGTTAGAAGAGCAACAAATTCATAGCTCCATCTGACATACAAATACAATTTAAGAACTATTGTATGCAGTATATGATTAGTATGCTTAAAAATTGTTAAGGTTGGGGAAAAAAGAAAGAATAAAAAACTGTCACTAATCACAGACTAAGGAGACATAATTAATGAAGGAATGTTTTATATTATATTGTATTTGGAATAAAAGTGTAAATTTTTAGTGGATAAACTTATAAACTCCAATTAAATTCTATATGTAAGGGTAAAATGTAATAAAACCATTACCTCATCTCATTTAGAAAAAAAGTACAATTTTCCATCCATGTTGTTTTACTCATCTTAATTATTTGAAAAAAAAAAAAAGAATTCTCTCAGTTTCCATGTCATAATGAGAATCAAGTAGGTATACTGATACTTGTATAAGTCTACTAAAAACATGAAGGTGTGCAATTTTATATTTTAATAGCTTGCAACTAATAATTATCTGTCATAAAGTTTAACAGGAAAAAAGTGGTTTGTGGTTAAATTACTTTGCCTTAATAAGAAAAATGCATTAAGGAAGAAAATCCAGAAGAGAAAAATGAGTATATCTTATTATCACTATTTGTTGAAAGATATTCATTTTTTTCAAATAAATAAATTATTTATTTATGTGGCTTATTCTCTGGAATACATTCAGAAAAGAAATAGTAGCTTTAAAAGCATTCCGTAAATTTTCTTGTCCTATTTTCTCTTCATATAATTCACAATAATATATGATGCTTAATGATTTTCTTACTGCTTATAACATATTCATTTCTTACTGATTATAACACATTCATATAACATACATTTATGTGATTTTAGTGTATTGATTTTATTAACACCAATGTATAGTTAAATTGAGTCTATTGTTTACTATTTGTGTCTGTTGTACTGGGTGAATATAGATGAATTTATTTGCATAGATGTTATATATGTGAGTGTGTATGCACATAAAATTTTTACAAGAAAAGGAAGTATCAAATAGAAATTGGTATTTCAGGAAATATTTATCTATTCAGTATTTATATAAAATGTATATTCAGCTGTAACATAATATTTATGGTATAACTTTCTTTTCCATTTTTTTTAGTTTTAATTTGTTATGTATGACAACAGATGCATTACAATTCATACTACACATATAGGTCACAATTTTTCATATCTCTGGTAGTATACAAATTAGAGTCACATCCTTTGTGTCTTCATACATGTTCTTAGGGTAATGATGACCATTATATTCCACTATCTTTCCTACCCCTATTCACTCTCCCTTCCCCTCCCTCCCCCTTTTCCCTTTGCCCTATTTGGAGTTCATTTAATCCTCCCATACCTCCTTCCCCCAGACAACATATTATGAATCAGCATCCTTAAATCAGAAAAATCATTCAGCATTTGGTTTTGGGGGATTTTTCATTATATTCTCCAGCTCCATCCATTTAGCTGCAAATGTCATGATTTTATTCTCTTTTAATGCTGAATAATATTTCATGGTGTATATATACCACATTTTCTGTATCCATTCATCTACTGAAGGACATGTAGTTTGGTTCCACAGTTTAGCTATTGTGAATTGGGTTGCTATAAATATTGATGTTGCTGTGTACCTGTAGTATGCTGTTTTTAAATCCTTTGAGTATAAGCTGAGGAGAGGGATAGCTGGGTCAAACGGTGGTTCCAATACCAGTTTTCCAAAGATTCTCCATACTGCTTTTCATATTGGCTGCACCAATTTGCAGTTCCACCAGCAATGTATGAGTGTGTTTTTTTTTTTCCCCACATCCTGGCCAACACTTATTATTGATTGTATTCTTAGTAGCTGCCATTCTGACTGGAATGAGATGAAATCTTAGAGTAGTTTTGATTTGCATTTCTCTAATTGCTAGAGATATTGAAAATTTTTTCATATATTTGTTGATTGTATATCTTCTTCTGAAAAAGTTTCTGTTCAGTTCCTTGATCTATTTATTGATTGGTTTATTTTTTATAATGTTAAGATTTTTGAGTTCTTTATATATTCTAGAGATTAATACTCTATCTGATGTGTGTTGAGTAAGAATTTGTTCTACATTAGTGGGCTTTCTATTTACCTCACTGTTTGTTTTTTTTTTTCTAAGAAGAAGTTTTTAGTGATGCCACCTGCTTCACTCTTCTTATTAAGGATGACTTTAGCTATTCTGGGTCTCTTATTTTTTAAGATGAATTTTGTGACTGCTTTTTTCTATTTCTATGAAGAATGTCATTGTGATTTTGATTGGAATTACATTACATCTGTATAGTGCTTTTGGTAGTATGGTCATTTTGACAATATGAAAGTATTCCTTCTAAAAACTGGAATCAGACAGGGATCCCCTCTTATACCACTTCTATTTAGCATAGTTCTTGAAACACTGGCCTGAGCTATTAGACAGATGAAAGAAATTTAAGGGATACAGATAGGTAAAGAAGAACTCAAATTATTATTTGCCTATGATAAAATTCTTTACTTCGAAGACCCCAAAAATTCCACCAGAAAGCTTCTAGAACTTGTAGATAAATTCAGCAAAATAGCAGGACACAAAATCTACACCCATAAATCAAAGGCATTTCTGTATATCAGTGGCAAATCTTCTGAAAGGGAAATGAGAAAGACTTCCCCCTTTACAATAGCATCACAAAAAATAAAATACTTGGGAATCAACTTAACAAAAGTGGTGAAGGACCTCTAAAATGAAAACTACAGAACACTAAAGAGAGAAATTTAAAAAGGCCTTAGAAGATGATACAACTTTCTTAAGAATAATTTTCTTGTATATATGTGTCACCCTTGAGGGTTGTTGAAGAGAACCAAACTTTTCTAACTTTGAAACAAGAGTTTGTTAGAGGAAATTGAAACCCCAAATACAGGACTAAATGTCTTTAATTTTTAAGTTAGTGTTCTGTTGTAATACTTCAACTTTTACATAGATGAATCTCCTCTTTAATAATTTCAGATTGAACTGAATCTTACATTTAGCATATAGTTATGGTAATTTCCATGCTTACATATAGAATGACCCCTTAGTTTTCTAAGATTTTAGGAAAAATACAAAAATAATATATTCAGCAAGTTGAATATATTTCAACACTTAACTCATTCCTCTATGGAATATCTTCTGAAATAATCAGAAGATCTTATAAGATTATAATTATGCTAAATTCAGACTGGACATATATTTGGTAGTAATAATTTTCCCTCATATATACTTGACTCTATTTTATTGAACTCAGGGAAATAATAATGTCTGGACAATCTAACATTATGGGTATGACTGTGTAAAAACTGGTTCACAGAAAAGGCAGAATAAGTATCTCAATGTAAAGAATAATTTTAAACTATTAATGATATTACTACTGGCATAGGTTTAAATTACTATGTTGGGGTTTCAGCTGCAGTTTGTTTTTCATTTTCCAAATGTTTCATTATAATTTATAGACATTTAGAGAACCTAGGCCCTGTTAAAAGAACAAGAGTAGCTTTCACATTTCAGCAATATGTAACATCTTAAAATCTGCAATTATTCTTTTGTCAATTGCAAAAGTTCATATGGGCACATGTGCACAACCCCCATATTGAAGAAGAATGAGACTGACTTTGTTGCTATAAAGAGGAAGGGGGCAAAAACAGCTTCATAAACAATGAATAACATACAGTGTAGGAGAGAAGAAAGAAAGAAAATAATATGTAGTACAGAAGAGATTTAAATAAAAAGAGCTAACTGTGTATTCCTAAATGTATACAAGCTTCAGCATCTACTCACAGGTATGTTAATTCTATGAAGCTCAATAAAGTCTGAAATCATTTCTAAAATGATTTTTAAAACAAAGGTTTTACATTTTCAAATACAGCTATAAATATTTTTATTATAACTTGCTAAAATATTATTTCTCAAGGAACACCATTAAACATAAACAAAAATAACTGATTTTTTACTGTAGATTCTAATGTCTCTTCTTCATTGGATATTCTGGTGTTCTGAAACCAGAATTTTTCCTCACTGTGGAAATATAGTGAAACACTCTACTTTTAATTTTTTAATCAACATTAAAAGAAATGTTAAATTGAGTAATTTATATTAGCTAAAACAGAATTATTTTTGTTTACTTAAAGTATAAAATATAGATCTAAGCATTCAATAGACAGTTAAATTGTAGCAAAAAAAAAATATCTAAAACCAAATATAGTGACCGAAATGATTAATACAATGTTGGGAAAATATTTTATTACCTTTTTTTAGTATTCCTAGTAAAATAATGGTTATTTTAGCTCATTTTAATACTTGTTCCTAGAATTTCTTATTTTGAGTAAAAATCATTAACATCAATTATTTACCTATTTTTTTAAAAATACTTTATCCATGCACTGCATAAAAAACTAATAAGAATTTTTTTTTGCCAAGAGTTGGTTATTAGAAAAATTTAACTTCAGAAATTTGAAAGATATCTATAATCTGTTCCATTAACAGCTTAATGGAAATTTTTTACAAGGAGCACATTGAAATTTAATGTTTTATAGTCTGTATGACTATGTTATTATGATTGCAGTTAACTCATTGGTGATAACACTCATAATATATGCAATAATATTTTCTAACCTGACCCTACAACAAAAGTTGTAAGTTTCATCTAATTCAGTTTCAAAAATTTTCTAAAATATGACTGAATTTTTTTGGATTAATGTAGTAAATAATGGTAAAAATGCAAATTTAAATGTGATTTTTTTGTAGATTGTTTTTGCTCCAGAAGAAAAAAAAAATGGGAATATTTTCTGTTTTTTATATTAACTTAAAATTTGACTACTATTTTCTACATTTTTAACCATTAAAATATATTTGTTTTTTGCAAGGCATGGTGGAGCATGCCTGTAATGTCAGGAGCTTTGGAGGCTAAGACAGGAATATCACAAGTTTGAGTCCAGCCTCAGTAACTTGGCAAGACCCTAAGCAGAATAGTGAGACCCTGTCTCAAAATGAAAATATTAAAAAAAAAATGGCTGGAGATGTGGCTATGTGGCTAAGGGTCCCTAGGTTCAATTCTCTTTGCCAAAAAAAGTGTGTATATATGTATGTATATATATATATATATATATATATATGTATATATATATACACACACACACACACACTCCCTTCAATTACCTTGTCTTCTCTTCTTGAAAAGACACTAGTCATATTGTATTAAGGACCATCATCATGATGTCAACTTGATCATATATATATATATATATATATATATATATATATATATATATATATATATATAAACACTTTTTATACATACATATTCACACACACATATAGATATAGAATATAGATATAGAATAGATATAGATGCCTATATATACAAACACATATAAATATACATATATAGTATTTATTTCCTTGTATACATGATAATACATACACAAGTTTAGCATGCATTGTTTTAATATATATTTGTTGACAACCTCTTATTTACACTGGTAGAGAACCTTTTTATTTATTTATTCTTTCTTCCAGCAATCCATTTCTCTACTCCACGTCTCTGTTCTTTTTTCCTGAAGTTCCTTTCTTTCCATTTTCCCATTATAGCTTCTACACAAGAGAGAAAACATAGAACTGTTGGCTTTTTGAGTGTGATTTATTACTGTTCTCCAGTTCCATCTAGTTTCCTGAAAATGAAATAATTTTCTTCTTTATGGCTGAGTAGCCAGTCATGGTGATGCATGCCTGGGATCCCAGCAGCTTTGAAGGCTGAAGCAGAAGGATGTGAGTTCAAACCCAGCCTCAGCAAAAGCAAGATGGTAAGCAATTCAGTGTGACCCAGTCTCTAAATAAAATACAAAATAGGGCTAGGGATGTGGCTCAGTGGCCAAGTGCCACTGAGTTCAATCCCCAATATCCCCCCCAAATTTTAAATTTATATAAGGGATTAGATTACATTGTTAACTTTTTCTGTTATTTTTTATTTTTAGTTAATATTTTAGTTTAGTTATTACATTTTAGTTATTAGAGAAATATGTTTTATTAATGACCTCAATTTATTATTGCTCTCTGCAAGCTTTGCCACCTTAACTATACTCTTTTCCATGTTAGTATATTCATAACTTGCCCTTTGCACTGCTATTTATTTAATTAATCTGTAATTCTCTCTTTTTTATTGTATTCCTTTCCTAATATTGCTGTAACAAAACAGCAAGAATTGGTGGCAAGGTCTGAATGAAAATGTCATCAGAGCCATGCTTTCCCTAAAACTTATAGGGGAACCATCTTCCTTGCCTTTTCCTAGCCTCTGGTAGTGTTGCCAGCAATCTTTGGCATTGCTTAATGTGCAATTTATACTGTATTATAATCTCCTATCACATAGTATTCTCCCCTCAATTGCCTTGTCTTCTCTTCTTGTAAAGACACTAGTCATATTGTATTAAGGACCGTCATCATGATGTCAACTTGATCATGTATATGAAGACCTTATACTCAAATATTATTGTATTTATAGGTACTGAGGGAAGAACTTCAACATATCATTTTAGGGTACATATCCAGCCCCTTAATTATGAGCATCACATCCTCTTTAATATCCTTTAATCTCTGCTGAAATAGTGGTCTTCATCATGGTGGTCATTTCTAACAACCTGTAACAAAATAATAACCCTCTCCATTTTACCCATTTAACCATCTCTATTTTGTTTTCATCACATTGATCTTTATCTAACAAAATATTTTTGATTATGCTTAAATCATTTTCTCTTTGTCCCTACTAAAATTGAGTCCCTTAAAGGTGAAGTGTTGTCATTTTTATTGACTATTCTGTCTCCAACAACTAGAGTAGTGCCTTAAAAGGAGCAGATGTTTAATACATATCCATATATTTACTGAATGAATAAAACCAGATGATGTGGAATTTGATTTGCTGCCTTATTCAAATTTTTCATAGTACTTACCACCTTTTCTCTATAATAAAGTTATATGAATCAAGGCTTTAATGTAGAAATAAGAATTTAAAATGAAAAACAATGACATTGTTTTGGTAATTTACTGTTCTGAAATATACTAAAATGTTTTGCTAGGTTTCTCTGACTAGGAACAGTTTAGACATTGAGTTTTCAGAGTTATTTTATAGGTAAAATAGCTTATCATTCCAGTTATTTGTATTTCTATGAATTTGTCTCATAATAACTTTTTAATCCTTGTAATCCTCAGTTTGTTCTTTTTTTTAAAAAAATAATTACTTGCTTTTATTTATTTATTTATTTGACAGATTGCCTTCCTGTCTTTGTACCTCTGGGAATGATTCTATTTTAGTGATGTTTCCTTTCTGCATCACATTGTGCCCAGATGTGGTGATGAAAAACAAATTTTTGAAAAATGCAGAACACATACAATTGACTTAACATCCACTATATCTTATTTGCTGTAGTTAAATTACTTTCTAAAGTAAATTTAAAAGTTTTAGTAAAAGATATATAAATCTTCTTTTGATACTCTTAAGCAGGATATTTGCAGCAATTTAAGTAATTTATCAGTTAAGTATAATTATAAATTTTAGACATTATGTGAAATAATTTCTTAGTGAATAGCACAATAGGTAACATAAATTATTGCTTCGTGATTTGTACATGTAATTTGTACCTTTTGTAAATATTTAACTCCTTAAAAATAAGTGGAATTTTTGTTACTTTTTGTTTACTATACATATATTTTTTTTTCAGAATGTACTCTTTGTCCTAATGATTTCCCCAAGAAAGGGATTAATCAAGTTTATAGCATATACCTAAACTAATTGTCTTTGCTCATCATCACTATAACACAAACTCTAAAATATGTTTCTTTATAAATGGTTAACTTTTCATTGAGTAGAAAATGTATAATGTATTTCTGAATACTTGCTATGTGCAGAACTGATTTTATTTGATGTTAATCACAATGTGCAGAAAAGGATTTCACAAAAAGAACTATGTATAAGTTGTCTTGCATAGATTATTCTTGCTATAAATATAATGAAATTATATTTCATATCTTAAATATATTACATGATTTATATATTTCTAAACATGAATCATATGTTTCATGTATGAAATATATATATTCTTTCAAGTCAGAGAATTCAATTCCTCTGAGAGACATGAGTGAAGTGTTAACAGTGGAATTAGTTTATTCTTGCAAAAATAATGCTGGCATATGGCAATAGCATTTATAACTCACTTTTCTGGGGTCATCTAAAAGTCAAAAAGGCAGCTCTGCTGACCTTAGCTGAGTTAGTTGACACGAAAAGATTTAGCCAAGTGTAAGCTGTTTAGAATGGTCTCAGTTGAGTTTTGGAAACAAGTTATGATTAGGCCACATATTTCAGCTTATAGCAGGCCAAAACAGGCATGCTTTATTTCAATGGCAAAAAAAAAAGATGAAAGAATAATTATTTATGTGCTTTTATGATTTTTTCTATCACATCTGCTGAGCAAATTTCTTACATGGTACAGGCATTTTAAAAAATATTTTAAAATTGTTGATGGACCTTTATTTTATTTATTTGTATGTGGTGCTGAGAATTGAACCCAGTGCCTCATGCATGCCAGGCAAGCGTGCTACCACTGAGCCACAACTCCAGCCCCAGGCAATTTTTTTTAATCATTTTGTTCTTGCTAATTTGTTATTAGTGGTGTTTTTGTTGGTGATGGTTTTATATATATATATATATATATATATATATATATATATATATATACATATACACATACATACATATATATATAATATTTTATATATATTTTGTTCATAATGAAGAGAATCACACACACACACACACACACACACATATATATATATATATATATATATATATATATATATATATATATATATATAAATAAAATTCATACTCTAAAGTATAGTTTAAAAGTATAATTATAATTAGGATAGATAGAAGATCTTGGTATTTGAGGTCTGACTGAGACCTGCCCACACTGACCTGCACATGACCCAGGCTCACAGTAGGTCCAGTTCCATCCCACTACTGGCAGACATCCACTAGAGTTTGGGCCAGCCCAGACCCACCCACAGGGATCTGTGTGGTACTCACACACACAGTAGGCCTGGCTCCATCCCACCACTGGCAGACACCCGCCAGAGCACCACCTCTTTTGACTAGCAGATCACCACTGAGCTCAGGCCTGGGCCAGATCTACCCTCAACAACTGTGCAAGACCCAGACCTAGGCTAAGACCAAGTTTGCCACCCACCACCCAACCTGGGAGCCCAAGTCTAACCCACTTACATATTGGGAGACTACAGACATTGGCATAGCCTTCTCACACAGTAGCCCCTACTTTTTTGACAACAGACTGCATAGAAACAGCTGCATCTCAGATCAGGCCCCCAAAATAGTTTATAATTAAATAAAAAAAATTTAGAGGATAAATATACATATAAATATGATGTGATATTTATTTCTTGTGATATTTATTTCTTGTGTATTTTATGTATTTTAAAACATTACTCTGAGAATCATTACACCACGTCATTCGGATTGAAATCACAATAAATTGAAATATGGACCATCAAAGTCCATATATTTATATTACTAAACAAAGTCTTTAAGAGTGCAAAAGTTATGTCTATTATTATACCTTTCTATTTTTATAATATAAAAATGTTATTTTCAATGTTGTGTTTTATTAAGATACTTTAGCTAGGTATGATGGTACATACCTGTTATTCCAGGTATTCAATAAGCTGAGGCAGAAGTTATTTCAGGATGTAGGTCAGTGGTGAAGTGCCCCTAGGATTAAAGAAAAAAAAAGAAAAAGAAAGAAAGAAGACTATATAAATACATTATATTTGACTAAAAGTTATTTTATAACTTTTAAAAGATATAAAGTCCTGCTTTAATGAACATTACTTTCTCCTTACATCTCTTACTTTACATGTTGATTATTAAATGTTACATTTATTTTAAAATATTTGTTTAAAAATTTAAATATTTTTAAATATTTTTATTTGAAATACTGACAAGGAAGAAATTAATTTAATTATGGTGTGAGGTAACTATGTACTCATATATGTATGTTAACATTTTAAACTCTAGGCAGCAATTTTCTATGTAGTTATATGTCAAAATACCATGATGTACTCTTAAATGCATAAAATTTTTATAAAAATAAAAAACCTGTGTCAAAGGTATGTAGTGTGAACTTTGGAACCAAAGGTAAATATGTAAATATTGAAAATGGAATCTTATATAGATCAGGCATCTTCTAACAAATTACAGGCAAGCATTGAAAAGTTTGATGAATTAACTAATGAAATACAAGGTTAAAATTCTTGCTTAGTATGCATATTAGAGACATTTTTAAAAACATGTACACACATTTTAAGTAAAAAGAGCTTTTCTTAAGACAAAAGCTACAATATTCAAATAATGCTTGCTTCTAAAGCCCATTAATTTTGACAACACATACATACAGGAAGATGCCTCCTTATTTCTTTTATAAAAATATTGTTTTCTAAATACTTAAAAAAATTGCATATTTGTATGTGCTAAGGATCATTATGAATTAGTAAAATTGAGCATATTATACAAGATGACATGTCAATAATATTAGTTTTTCATCTCAACAAACATGCTTATTATAAATTTCCTACATCAAGTTACAGTTTATTATTTTTAGGGATAATTACATAAAATGACTTATATCAAAAATAAAACAGAACAAAACAAAATACAACCTTTATTATACAGGTTTACATTTACTAGATTTAAGTAAAAAGTAAATTATAGATTAAAATTGTATATATTTAGAAACTAATTGTATTGGAGTTTCAATTTTTTTTTTAAACTGGGAATTGAACCCTTAATCACCTCAGCCCTTCTTATTTTTTATTTGAGACAGAGTCTTTCGAAGTTGCTCAGGACCTCCTTAAGTTGCTCAGACTTGCCTTGAACTGGTGATCCTGCTGCTTCAGCCTCTAAACTTACTGGGATTACAGGTGTGCACCACCATGCTTAGTGATGTTCTTAGAAATATATTACTAATAGGAACTTCTTGCATAATTAATATTGATACTACATCTTTAAGTAATTTTGGTAATGTTCTATATTCATTATATCAATGCACAAATCGATTACCATAATGGTATAACACAGTACTGTTGAATACATTTTATTTGAAGTTAATTAGAATATAATTATTATTTAAATATTGTTTATTTTCACATGATTTATCATTTAGTTGCTTTGAAGAATTATATATATATAATATATATATATATATATATATATATATATATATATATATTATATATATATATATATATATATATATATATATATATATATATATATATCATACATTCTGTATCTCAGAATTTTCTTTTGCTCCTTTGTTGGTATTAGCTATCAGTTGCAAAGTATAATACCTATTTTTTTTTGTTATTAATTACTATCCTTTAAAATTATTTTATTTTAAGTAAGTAATTTACATTAAATGTTAATCAGATAGAAAGCATTTAAAACTGAGCATGAACTATTTAAATAATAAAATTATTTACTGTTATTAAGTACATGATTTATAAACATCAGCATAATTTTTTTGCATTTTTCAATGTTACATGTTCTTAACCTGTTCTATATGTATATCTTTAGCAAATAATACTAAAATCAGATTTTTTAAATTAATGTAAATATTTAACTCAAATACACTATATTCAAAATTTAAGGGAAGACTAAAAATATTTAAGTGGACAAACAATTAAGACAATGCATTAAATATTGTTTTCTGATCTTTAGAAATGTTATGTCAAAAGCTTTTAATGTTTTGTTTGTTTGTTTGTTTGTTTTTTTTCCCTGTGTCATTGCTTGGGCTCTCTCTCATCCAGAGAGGAGGTCCACAGAATAGGGTAGAGGAGAGTGTGGCTGCAGGATTGCTATCCAAGACTTTCAGAGACCAAGCAGGAAGCAGGTCTGATTTTATTGTGCAGTTACCATGTATATTTACTCAGGCAGTAGCTAAGCACATTACACACCAATGCAATTTCTGCTAACTGTTCTTGTAGTGACCAATTGAAGAGTGGGCCATGGAGCAAGCACAGGGACTGCAACACATGGCCTCATGTCCAGGGCCTACAAAGTAAGTGGCCTGCTGCTCATGTGCCTAGCATGAGGAGAATGGCCTGCCACTCAGACACCTTTACTCTATGCCATGTATGCAGTATTCCCTGCACCTGTCCACACATGTCATAAGCTGATGGAATTCTCTTATTCTTATTTTTAATATTTTCTAGTATTCTACATGTTGGTTTGTGAAGATTTCCACTTGATTGAAGAAGTGTAAATTTACAGACATTTTTATATCATTAGAAGGATAAATTTATTAGAGCATTCTGAATTAACTCTAGACTAAATTATTTAATACCTTACAATATATCTAATAACCATAAATCAAGCAAATTAAAGCTATCAGCAAACACATTATTAAAAATTTTTTTCAACAAGATATGAATGCATCTATCCAATCTCTACTTCTGATGCTAAATTACTTAGAAACCAAAAATTGATACTCAAAGACCTGATATAAGAGTAACCAATTAATGGCTAAGTCTATATTTGAATCATCTTGCTTATATTTTGATATTTCTGTGTTAAAACTCACTTTAGGAAGAACATTAACCTCTTTGCTACCTAAAAACACAATTTAACTTTGAATTTGATTTAAGGATGAATTTTAAAAGCAATAATACATTTTATTTTCATTGCATTATATCATTAGTAGAAACTATCTCTAATATTCACAAATTTACATGGTAATAATTTTCACATAGAAATAATTACCTTGCTTGTGGGCTGCCTCATTTGTTTTCAGAGTGCTGAATTTAATCAAAAATTTACCATAGAAGCCACTAGAAATCTGTATTTTCCAACATAGCTGCAAAAATAGTTTCCCACGTGTTTTCTTGAAACCTTCCACTTTCCCTCTAAAAATGAATTTTAAATCTTCTCACTTTAAATCTTTTTGGTTATTACTATTCTAGAAGTGAATTATGAGATTTTATCAGTTTTATTGTGAAAAAAGATGTAGTTTTTATGTTTTTTACTGAAGAATTTTCTTATAAGACAGAGGCTGTCAAATTAGTTTTCTAATGATTACCAGTAGGAATTTTAGGCTTTGCTAGACAGGTGATCTCTGTTGCAGTCACTCACCTTTGCTCTAGCAGCACTAAAACTGCCATAAACAATACTTAAATTAAATAAAACTTTATAAAAACAAAAACCATATTTGGCCTATGGGCCTAAGGTAGCCATAATTGTTGAACAATACTACCAGATGTCTGGTTAAATTTTATTTTCATAAAAGCATCAAATTTTGAAGTAGAAATTTAATCCCAAATAGTATGCAGAATAAATTTATATATAAAAATATTTACATATATATGAAATTTTAATTTGACTCTTCTGATTTTAACTGAGTGCTACGATTGTTCTGTAGTTTATTCACCTTTGATGAAAGTAATCCCATTTTCAAGAAGAAGTTATGCTGCTGTGAGGACATCCAAAATAGGAGAGTGGAGAAGCTTCATGCAGAAAAAAAAAAAAACAAAATTAAAAAAAAAAAACAAAAACTAAAAGAGATGTGTCCAGCATGCATCCTGCTATTCTAAGCTACCCTGAAATTTTAGCTCCAGCATCCATCTGAATGACTACATGAGACTTCCTGAATCCTTATTTATATGTCAATACGAAAAAAAAATTCCAGGATAATAAAATGACCATTATGGTTATCTACCAGTCACAAAATGTTGTGTTTTGTTATGCGGCGGTATTCACTAGAATATTCATGGTAAACATCACATTCTGCCCTTTGCATTGGTGTCCATCTGCATCTGGCATATCAAGTTGCATGGTTTAGCATGACAATCTGAATTTTGACAATTCTACTTGAAGTTGTACTCTAAAAATTTCTGAATATAACAGAAATATTTGATCTTTCCTTTTTAGTTACCTAAACAAATAAAACAATAACTTTATATAGTATCACATGCATTCCACATTTCTTTTTTTGTATTTCACAGAGTTCAAAAGTCATTTAATGTCTTCCTCCCCTTCATAAGAAATGCATTACAATTAAATAATCACATATAATAGTCTCTACTCAAACTTCAGCAATGTTGGGCTGAAAATAACTCTTGCTTATGTCACAAAAAATTGAGGTCCATTTTATGATTTGCTTTTAGCTGCAGACTATGAAAAAATTGCTCTTTGACACAAAAAATATAATTTGTTCATTATTTTTTTAAAAACGATAGTTTTTAAAATGTGCTGTGCAAAATTGTCACATGTGAAAGTAATAATTATTCCCAAATGAATGAAGAGTTTAAAATTGCATTGGAATCAGGAAAATGACTACATATTAAATTTTTAATAATGTCCTACAGATATCATTTGGGAAGCACTGAAGTGAATCTGAAACACTGAGGTGTCCTGATGTCAAACAAACAAACAATAACAACAAAAAAAACCTCTTTTTTTTGGTTAAGTTTTTATTTATTTCCTAAATTTTAAAAATATTCAATTTTCTAAATTAAAAAAAAATTCTGACTTTCATTCACAGTTACACACATAGATTTCAATAAAATTGCTGCATTAGTTTTTTGAGAACTCAATGTTGACAGCAGGACTTGCTTCTATAAATAAAAATAACATGAGAAAATATATGAATAATAGCTTCTGCTTATAAGGGTGCTTTATGAGCTGTAACTAGTAGAGTAATTTGAAAGAATTTGCTTTGGGGATTCAAACTGCATTTTGTCAACTCATTTCTCTACTTCATTATGTAGCTGCAAAATTATGTTTCTGAAAGTTGGTAATGTGTGAATTTTGCCCATTCACATCTATTTCTAAAATTAAACATGATAGTATACGTGTAAGTTAGATACCTGAGGGTGCATCCATAAGAATCTCTGAGCAAATGCTTATATTATTAACAATAACAATAAAACAAATGTTAAAAATTCTAATATTGTGCCATTAATAAATATTTTGGTAGTAAAATTACTGCCACCACTACACTATCAAGAACAATAAATATTCTTTTTTTAACAATACGTTAGTGCTTAAATTTGTCAAGTAACTTTATTAAGTATGTTAAGTTACTAATATCAGAACTGAGACTAAAACCCAGGTCTAAGCAGAATCTCAGTCTACACAATCAATATATCTATCACATATCATTAATCACAAATCAATTAATATGCATATAAATCAAACTCCCTGACACTCCACAACCTTTTTTGTTTTTGTTTTTTTCTTGTATAGCCGCACACTAACCTATTGTATCACTTAGGCTCTCTTTTTTTTATTTGCTTTTCTTACATGAAAAGATATTGAGGTAATTTATAGGTCTTGGCATGAAGTTTCAGATCTTACATATCTGCTTGATATATGACCTGATGCCTATAACTTCTAGATTTTCTTCCATTTCTATTGTTTCTCTGAAATGTTAGAGGCATTGTTAGAGTCTGTAAACAAGTCAAAATAACACCTGGCATTTTGCCAGGGGAATGTTAGAGTTCTAAACAAGTCTGGATGGTGCCTGGCAAAATGCCAGAGGGAGTGGTTTGTGAAGTAAAAAAAGCGAGCCATTAAGTGTGGAGATTCCTGATTGGTTGACTGCTGTATCTAGTTTATGCTAATTAGATAAGCTGTGTGGAATGTATAAATACTGCTCCTGTCCTGCAATAAACGGCTCCCACTCCTGCTGTACCAATCTACACAAGTTGTTCGTCACCCCCCGGTTATTTTGCTGCAGCCCGACTGTGGCAAGGCATATCTTCCAGAAACCTTCATTACTTGCTAAATCACGTAGATCTTGATTTCTCAATACTCTTACATTTAAATCATGATCGACACCACATTTTAATTACCAAACAGTTCTTGTAGTGCTCATAATCTTTACTTTGGACCTTTTTATCTAATGCCATTTTTTTTCAATACACTTTTGATTCCATGAGGTTTCTTTTCTCAAGATTGTTATGTTTATCTAATATTTTGCTAAATTTATTTTATGAAATATAAACTAAGGGCTAATTTATAAGAAACATTGTGATCCGTCTCTATTTGACTAACTACCTTTCACAAACTCTGTGTTTCTAGACTAATTGCTAAGTATTTCCAGCAGATGTGCTGCAGAAGCAATGTCATGTAGTATTGTAGGGATTAGTGTCTCATGCTTCTCCCATACTCATTCTGAGAAAACAACAAATCAAGATCAACCAAGAATCTGAATTTAAAATAAATACAATGCATAGCATACCTCTAATTTGGCATGATTATTATTCATTTCCTCCTTTTAACAAAGGATTGCTCTCTCTCTCTCTGTCTTGCCCACTGCACATTCCCTGTTGGAAGGTGTTATGGTTTAGATGTGAGGAGTCCCCCAAAATCTCACATGTGAGACATGCAAAAAGGTTCAGAGAAAAAATTATTGGGTTTTGAAAGCCTTAACCCAATTGGTGAATTAATCACCTAATGACATTAATTGATTGGTAACTGAAGGCAGGTAGGGTATGGTTGGAGGAGACAAGGCAGCAGGGGCGTGCTTTGAGGTGTTGAGTGGAGTCTCTCTCTGCTCTCTGATCATAATGTAAGCTGCTTCCCTCTGCCATACTCTTCTGCCATGGTGTTCTGCCTAACCTCAAGCCCTGAAGAATGGAGCCAGCCTTCTATGGGCAGAGACCTCTGAAACCGTGAGCTGTCAAATAAATTTTTTTTCCTCTGCAATTGTTCTGGTCACAGCAGTGAAAAAGCTGACTAAAACAGAGGGTATAGTAGCATTCATTTGTGAATTTGTGAGTATCACGTCAAGGGATTGGAATCCCTTTATAACCAATTTGTGTTGGTCCATAGACAGTTCAGTGCACTCTTTAGAGACGAAAAGACAATCATGACTCTTTATCAATTTGGTTGGTTGTTTGGACATATATGATAAATAAAATCATCTTAGGAGTTTTTATGAGCCTTATATTTTATTAGTGTGTAGTTAAATAACAATATTCTGACTTGTTGACCCAATGTTAAATAATTCATTAAATAAATGTTGTATAACTTCCATATGGGTTGTGCAAATACTTATGATTACATGCTAGAATGTTTTCTAATAAAATTGCAATGTTCAAGAAAGCCCTGTGCTTTAATGAGAAAAAGTAGGCTAAACTGACATGTATTTCTTATATTGTATGAATTACACACATAGAGAAAAAAATACATATAATAGCATTACATTATAAATTATCATGGCCTTTCATTAATATAAAACCATTAACTCTTTCCCGTGAAGTCAAGATTAATTTATAACAAAGATTTCTGTAAGTGAGATTCTGGCTTTGTTACAAAATAAAATGGTATATGCTCAGATGTACTGGAATCTTATAAAATAAAACTCTAGCACTGTGGTATTGAATTCATTGAAACTGTACTACTAATATAGGGAATTTCTAAAGATATTAAGGATAGAAAACCTACCAAAACAAGACAGGGTAAAAAAATATATATGTGTATATATATATATATATATATATATATATATATATATATATATATATATATGCGTGTGTGTATCCCCAAAGAAATAACTTATTGTATTAAAATGAAACATTAGTATGAAAAAATAGTAAAACTCATATTATGGCTAGTACACTTTTAGGAAAATACATTGTTACATAAAAATTTCAATATTATAAAAATATAGAAGTAACTCATTTAAATCCAAACAAATCAAACAAAACTCAATTTGACATGGGGCAAACGGTATGAATTAGAAAATATTCTGAGGAGAGAATTAGGATATAAAAATATTGGAAAGATATTTTATCCCAAAATGCAGTACATAAAAATTAAATTTGCAATAAGGCACATTTTTACATGCACTAGCATGGTGTTGTTTCATAAAGGAGAAAGTAAGACAGAAAAAAAAAGAAGGTAGAGAAAAGAAAGGAATGATAAAAAAAGAAAAAAGGAATGAAGGCATTGGTAAGATTGTGAAAAGTCAGAACTCTATATTGTTTTAACTTAGAAGTTGAGATCTAACATATTAATCATCTTTGTGACAAAATAACCAAGGAAATAAACTTACTAAAATAAAATGCTTATTTTTGCTCAAGGTTTCAGAGATTTCACTACATGTTTGCTTGGGCATGTTACTTTGGGCCTGGTGTGGCATGATGCATCACAGTGGGAATTCATGTTGGAGAAGACTATTCAAATAGTGACCAGGAAGTGAAACAAAGAGGAAAGGGCTGAGGTCCCAGTATTTCCTTCAATAGCATTTACCCAAAGATTTAACTTCCTTCTACTTGTCCCTACCTCTTTAATATTCCACCACCCCCAACAGTACCCCAGACTGGGGAGCAAGCTTCTAACACATTTTGGCAATGGTCAAGATCCAAACTACAACATTGAGTTAAGAGAGAAATCTGGCAACATATAAGAAAAATTGAAATGTAATTACCTTTCATTCCAAGAATTCCACTCCTGAATATATGCCTCAGAAAATGCATGTAAATATACAAAAATACGATGGATAAGAATGCACTATTTTATAGTAAAACATTGAAAAATATGTATACGTGTGTGTATCTGTGTATGTCTGTGAGTAATATATATCAAGAATAAATTAAGCAAATACATCGAAATTGTGATCAAAGTAGCATAACATATGCAGTAAAAATAAATGAAACTGGTCTTACATAAATCGTGGATGGTTAAATATTGAAGAGTTGTAAAATGCAAATTATATGTCATTTCAAATATGCAAAACCATATGTATGTATGTACATTTGAATATATACACACACATATATACCTATTTCTATATAGTAATGACTGTAACTGTTTGGAATCTAATATTATTGGTTTTAATATTATTCTTAAGAGTTTATGCTATTAAATATAATTGAACCCATAGGTATTAATCAAAATACCACAAAGTGATATGGTGTTCTCACAATTTCCTCAAGTAATTCATGTGAAATTTAGCAGAAAATGAGATGCTAGTTTGATCTATTACATTTTGGTTCGATAATTTTGAAAGCAAGGAGAAATGATGAGGAAGTGCAATGATTATTTCCTTTTTGCAGAAAGAAATAAATGAACCTAACACAGATTCACAGAGAGAGACTTAAAGGTAGTAAGCTTTCACATGTTTTCACACTTGTGTTTAATTTGAGAGACAGCTAATATTAAATAAGTTATCTAGCACAATTACTGAATGTCATTAAGGAACACTATTTGGGGTTTTGGATTTCTACAATTGAAATAAATCCTGTTAAGCTACTTAATATTTGCCATCTGCTAAATCATTTACAGTGTCATACTAATCATTGCCTATGTTAATAGTCTGTCTTAAAGACACTTACTTGTTAGAGAAGAGATGTTCCCTGGAAAGGCATAATTTTAATTAAAGCTCCACATTTAGATATGTGCAAATCTTTCTTTAAGGACTGCATAGAGGTAACAGTATTTTAAATCTATTTTCTTTTTTACTAATATAGAAAGTCATTTGTATATGCTTAGTATGTATTACACATAATCTATCCACACAAATATAACTTGAATCCCCCCAAATACTAACATTTGAATGAAACTTTATGGCTTTTATAACTACTTCTATTTTTAATTTAAATACCTAGGGAGATAAAGGAAATGCTTAGGAATAATGTCATCCCAAATTATCAAACAAGTCATATACATCCATATATATATAAAAAGTTTGCCAGTGTGTTTAAAATTGGTAAAAAGTGTAATAAATTGTGGCTATTTTTCAAATTAAGCAAACAATATATATTAATGTATGTGGCTGCAACACTGTATATTCTAAATTTAAAACATGAAAATGGGTACTTAATAATAATACTGATAATTATAGTGGAAATGATAATATGGAAACACATTGAAAACTAATGTTTTTGATTCATCTACTAAATTTAAATCACAGAGTTTGCAGACAGAAAAAAAATTTTTCCATGCAAGTGTGTGTTATTAATTTTGAGAACCCTTTTACAATAATTGTCTGAACCCATTCCTAAGACATATCTTCACAAAGTCATTTATATTTTGTATTACTCACTAATCTGGGTGCATGAGAACTACATAAATTTCAAAGAATTGTAGTTGACTGAGAAGATCCTAAGGAGTTTTTCTTGTAAAAGGGGCTATTGTAGACGTTAATTCTGACCAATACCAGAGAGATTACCAAACTTATTGCTAATATCTGACTCTTATGTAGGAATTTCCAAAATTATTGGGACTATAATTGGTTTCACTTAATAGGACTGATATTTTTGGTATCATAATCTTTTTATGCTACCTGCTCCACTGAATGAATAATCAACAAGTATTTATTTCTTGCTGAAATGACAAACTTCACCCAATGCCCCAAACATACTACAAACTTTCACCAAAACATTGGTGGAAGTGTTTCTCCTCTTTGGAATAATTCACTCTAATCTTGAGCAACTGTTGAGTGAGAGTATAAAAGGGTGGATACTGGAACTATCTTATACCCTTGAAGCAAACTCACATATAACCATCTATGTGTTTCTGAGAAACAGTGTGGTCACTTTCAACATTTTCTATTTCTATTTTTATTCTCCAAATTAAATATACAAAATATATTATTCATTTGGGAGGCCATATATATTTAATTGGAATGGCATAAATACTTTTTCAGACAACATTGCACATAGAGCAAATGGTTTCAGAACAATGCTAGAAATTTTCTTGTATTTTTACTAGAATATTTTTATAATCTTAGATAAAATACTGTCCATTTCTTCAATGTATTTTCTCATGATAAGCATAAATATTACACAAGCATCACAACATTTCCCATTTAATAGCTCTACCATAACATCTTATAGACATTCCAAGATTAATATTCTAATCAGGAATTCGTCTTTTTTGCCTACCACCTAAACCTGGTTGCTTCCTTCAGTTAAAAAGATTACTATTTCAGTTAGTAAGGTTAAAACAATGGTGGTACTAACATTTGACTTTTCCATGTCATACATCAATTACAGTCCTATGATGAATTTGCCAATTTTTTTCTATATCAGGACAGCTAAGTCTTTTTCTCTTTTGCACCTAAACTCTGATTCCAAGACCTCTTCCACAGACTATTCAAATAACTTTGCAAGGGCTCTGTCTGCATTTACTCTGGTGCCAGAACTGTATGTTCCTTATGAGACAACCAAAAGCATCCTTTTGAAACTGCAACTCAGATCATGCAGACCTAGACTACAAATTTAAACAAATAAGAAAAAAAGTATCAACTTTTTAAAGATAGTTCTTTCTACAATGTTAATAATAAATGGCATTCTGCATTAAAATAATGAATAAAAATAGTTTCAGTTTTGGGGGATGTTAGAGGACAATGGAATCTGAACAAATTCTGAACAAACATGGAGGATGCTACCATATAATCCAAGTATCAATTAATTGCTGGATTAATAGTTTTACGAAGAGTGAGTAAATATTCAGAAATTCAAGAAATCAGGTATGAATCAGATATGACAGAATCAAAATTTCTATTTTTTATACTACAATCTCTTAGTGATTTATGAGAAGTAAGATTAAGTAATAATTATTTTAAATCCATGCTCTCTTCTCAGGTTTCTTGGTAAATTTCCTGTGCTTGACTGAAAAAATTGTTCGCAGCAAAACCAAACAGTATTTCATTAGACATCATATTTGGAACTGTGTATAGATGATTCAATATTCCTTGTGCGATTTGTGTTTGCCACTATACCTTACAGTTCAAGGTTTCTTAAAAATAGTGTATTATGAACTTTTACACACAGTTAGATCCAATTGTATATGCACATTTTAAAACACTGATGTGAAACTCTTAGACATCAGAATTCCTGACCCCATGGTGTTCACATTCTAGTGGGTAAAATAAGGTTAAACAAAGACAAACAAAAAATATAATTTCAAGTGCTAATGCTTTATTTAAAATATTTACCATGGAAACTACAGATAAATTTGAGAGAGAAGTACCAATTTTGCCTAGAGTAGATAAAGAAAGCTTCTCAGAAGATTGTTGTCATGTAAAAAGAAACACAGACAATAAAAAGGAGCAAAGTCCATACAATTATTCCCGAGAATTCCAGTTAAGTGTAACAAAAATCAGAGGTCTTGAGACAAAATGAATTTTGGAAATTCATGACACAAAAACCTTGAAGTGTGTTTACACAAAGTAATGGAATGAAAGTAGGAGCATGTTGGAAATGAAGCAAGAGTGGCCGTGGAATTTATTTTAGAGCCTCAATAATCACTGTGAAATGTTTGACTACTTTTTCCCTGAGTGTACTGAGAAGTCAACCGAAGGTTCTGCAGGTACATAGCCACACACATTTAAAGAAAATGAAAGAAAGATAATAAGCCTCTAATAGCTTTCATTTATAATATTTGACACACAGAGGCAATTATTTTATTTTAGAGAGGGTATTGTGTTAGGGTCGGGCAAACGTCGGAGGAAAGGACCACCAAGAGACTGTCTCATGCAAAAGCAAAGGGGTTTATTGGGCCAGCATGCTGGGGCTCAGAGTTCTCCTGAGAGAAGCTGGAGCCCTGAGCACAGCTTAAGCAGAGTTTTTACGCAGTGTTTAAACAGGGAAGTTCATATGGCAGTTAGGGTGCGAGGGTGGGATTGTTACAAAATAACCATTACAGAATAATCATGCGTTTTGTCAGGGGGTGTTGGGTCAGGGTACATTTTGACATAAGTGACTGTTTTTAACATAAGTTTAGGGTTCCAGGAAAACAGAACTTAAACTTACAGAAAAGCAAAACTTAAACTTAACAGGAGAGCAAAACTTAAATTTAACCTTTACAATTGTAGAATATGTTTAATTTTATCTAACCTTCTAATCTTAAATTATTTTGACCCAAAATAACTACAGGAAATTATTCTATTTAGTGTATAGAAGAACATTAGGAAAAGGTACTGCAAGTAATTTTAAACATCATGTTTGCATTTTATGAAGTGAAAGAAAACTTTGTTGTATTTTTAACATATTAAGATATAATTAAATTTTAATGATAACCATAAATTAACTCTTAGACCATATTTACTCATTAATTCAACAGAAATTTATTTACCTTATATTCAACATAAACACTGGGGTTACATCAACATTGTGTTGCTTCTAGGGTTTACAATTGTAAATGACTGAATGGTAATTAAGACTGCCAAACTAATGGTATGATAAGTGTAAAATAATTTTTGGATCTGCTTCGGGATGTGTACTTTTATAAATTATTTTTTCAACATAATATTTGAGTTATTAATGCAAGTGATGTGTATATAAACATAGTTAAACCATAACTAGTTATGCAGCCTACCATATATAGCACAGAATCCATTTTCAGTATCAGAACTTATGATTACTTCATACAGTATTCTTATATGAGAACTTTTTTAACCCAACTTCTATGAAAATCATGGAGGTTATCTATTTGGTTTTCATTTTTGTGCTTTATATTTACATTAAAAATGTCAGCAGAGATTGTGAGTTTTGAGAGCCATTGTAATGTATGATAAAGAATTTTGAGGCAACTATGATGTATTATAACCCTGATTTCCAATTCAACATTTTAAAAATAATTTGTATTTGAAATTTTGATACTTTATAAATTGTATATTTTGGTAATTTACTTATCATTCTACTAATTTAAATTTTATCTGTTTAATGAAAATAAGTTATAACAGTTATCCTTTATAGCTTATTTGTTGTACACTATAATGTGAATTTGTTTTCAATATTTTTATTAAATTTCTTTTAACTTAGCCATGAAAACATTAAAATTATACATATTTATGGAATACCATATAATATTTTGATACATGCATGTATTATTGTATGCTTAAATCAAATTTAAAATATCTACTTACTTAAACATTTATCATTTTTTTATGCTGCAAATATTTAAAATATTTCTACTAGCTTTTTATTATCAATCATCAACAGGCTGTGCAATAGCACATCAAAACTTCTTACCCCTATTTAACTATAACTTAGTACCCACTGATCACCCTCTCAAAATTTATTCCTCTGTATCTGCCCAGTGTTTCGCAATCACCATTCTATTTTCAGATTCTGTGGGATTAGCCCTTTAAATCCACATATGTTAGGCTCATTCGGTAATTGTCATTCTGTTTCTGGATAATTTCATTTAACATCATGATTTCCAGCTTCATTCATCGAGTTGAAAACAACAGGATTTATTTATTTATTTATTTATTTTTTGGAGGAATAGTATTCCATGATGTGAATGGATACATTTTCTCTATTCACTCATCTGTTAATGGATGTGTACATTGTTCCATTTCTTGGCTACTGTGAATAGTGCTGCAATGAATGTTGGATTGCAGATAGATCTTCAACAAAATTATTTTGTTTACTTTGGGAATATACCCAGTAGTGGCATTGCTGGATAATATGATAGTGGTATTTTTTTTATATATTTAGGAACCTCAATATCTTGACAGACACTACTTAAATACAGAAAATAATTAGATACTATTTTGAAAATTTATAATCCAATAAAATAGAAAATCTTGAAGACAAATTTCTAGAGAGATATGATCTACTCACACTAAATCAGGACATGCATAATTTACACACATCAATTTCAAGCAGTGAAATAGAAGATGCCATCATAAGCTTACCAACCAAGAAAAGCTTACCAACCAGGAGCAGATGGATCTTCAGCAGAGTTCTACAAGACCTTCATGGAATAATTAATACCAATACTCCTCAAATTATTCCATGAAATAGAAAAGGAGGGAAACTTTCTAAACTCATTCTATGAGGCTAGTATCACCCAGATACCAAAACCAGAAAAAGACACATCAAGAAAACTTCAGACCAATATCCCTGATTAAAACTTCTCAATAAAATTTTGGCAAATTGCATGCAAAAACATATTTAAATGATAGGGCACAACAATCAAGAGGGTTCATCCCAGGGATGCAAGGTTGGTTCATCACATCAATAGACTTAAAGAATCATATAATCATATCAATAGATTCAGAAAAAGCATTTGACAAAATACTGCACCTCTTCATGTTCAAAACACTAGAAAATATAGGGATGGTAGGAATATACCTCAATGTTGTAAAAACCATATATGCTAAGTCAGAGGCTAACATTATTCTAAGTGGAGAAAAATTGAAAGCATTCCTCTAAAAACTGGAACTTGATAGGGATACCCTCTTTTATCACTTGTATTCAATATAGTCCATGAAACTCTAGCCATAACAATTAAACAGATGAAAGAAATTAAAGCAATACAAGAAAGAAAATAAGAATTCAAATTATCACTGTTTTCTGAACACATAATTCTACATTTAAAAAATCCATACTCTTTTCTATAATGGTCTCTATTCCCACCAATAATATGTAAGGTTTTCCTTTTTTTCCACATCCTGATAATAACCAATCTTTCTGTTATAAGGTGACATTTCATTGTGGCTTTGATTCACATTTCCTTGGGGATTAATTATGATTAGCATTTTTCATATGTATGTTGGTTATGAGTACGTCTTCCTTTGAGAAACATGTATTTAGGTCTATCACCCGTTTATATTTTGCTTTGTTGATGTTAAATGTACAGTTTGTAGTTTTTTTTTTCTTATTCCTTAATTTATCTCTTCATTCTGTTGTTGGTTTCCTTTGCTGTCATTTGTATTTAGAGAATGATTGCTTTGAATATATAATTTACTTTGGGGAGTATGAACATTTTAACAATTTTGATTATTCCAATCCGTGAACATAATATCTTCTAAATTTTGTGTTTTATTTAATTTATTTCATCCAATATTTGTATTTTTTATTTTAAGATATTTTGCTCCATTTATATGTGTGTGTGTGTGTGTGTGTGTGTGTGTATGCTTTTGGCTATTGTTTTCTTGATTTCCTTTTCAGAAAGATTGTTTTGTTATATATTCTGCTACTACTTTGGTGTGTGTTGAGTTTTCAACCTGGAAATTTGCTACATTCATTTTGTTAGTTGCAATAGTGTTTGGGATTTTCTAAATATAATAATATTCCATCTGCAAACAATAACAATTTGAGTTCCTCTTTTGTAATTTGTGTACACTTTTTTTTAAAATCTTGTCTGTTATCTTTGGGTAAGAGAACTCTCCAAATGCCTACCCAAAGAAATGATGAGATAATAGATATATATTTTGTTAAGCAACTAAGTGTAGAGCAATTTGTTATAAAGTGATAGATGACTAACATACATGATTTATTTTTAAGATTTCTGGTACTCAGTAGAGAATAAATACTGGTTGACTTGAATTAAAGCAATATGAGAATGACTTTAATCTGGATCTTCTCACTTGAAACTTCTTGTAGCAAAGACCACAAGTGTATAACCCAATTAGTTAAGATTAAAGATATTGACTTTCATCAAACACTTTTCTACATCTACTGTGATGATTATATGTGTTCATTTTGTCCTTCATTCTGTTGATGTTATTTATTTTATTTATTGATTTGTATATAATACTGAAACATTCTTACATCCCTAAGATTCATTATGCATAATCTTTTTAATGTGCAGTTGAACTCAATTGCTAGTATTTTGTTGAGGTTTTGCTTTTATGCTCAATACTGTCCTGTGGCTTTCTTTTTGTGGTATCCTTGTCTCATTTTTAATTTTATTTAATTGTTATACACTTT
Source organism: Marmota monax (assembly GCF_021218885.2). Classification (NCBI taxonomy): domain Eukaryota; kingdom Metazoa; phylum Chordata; class Mammalia; order Rodentia; family Sciuridae; genus Marmota; species Marmota monax. The sequence continues at coordinate 4,402,321 of NW_026691982.1, read as the reverse complement.
AATTTTAATTTATTTATATGTGCGCTGAGAATCAAACCCAGTGCCTAAGGCATGACAGGCAAGGGTGCTACCGCTGAGCCACAGCCCCAACCCCAGCCTCTCCTAGTCTCATTTTGATGTCAGGGTAATTCTGATTTCATTAAATGAATTTGGAAGAATACCTTTCTCTTCAATTTTCTGTAATAATTTTAAAAGAATTGTTATTATTTATTCTTAAAATTTTAATAGAAATCTTAAGGGAAGTCAAATGCTCCTGGGCCTTTTTTAATAGGTGGATATTTACTATTGATTCAATCTCATTATCAATTAATGATCAGTTCAGATCTTCTATTTCTTCATGTTTTAAGTTTGATGAGGTAGTTTAACAAATTAATTGTCATATTGTTGTTCATAATAATAATCTAATGGTATTTTGTATGTCTGTGCTGTCATTCAAAGTGTATATCTTTTGATATCCCTTTTGATTTATTTATTTAAGTCTTATCTTGTTTTTCTTAGTTGGTCTAGCTAAAGATTTGTCAATTTTGTTTACCAATTTGAATAACCAATTTGAAGAATCATTGATCTGTTGTTGATTGTTGAGTTACTATTTTATTTACTTTTGCTCTGATCTTTATTATTTCTTTCTACTGAGTTTTTAACTTGATTTATTTGTTTTAGTTATTTTTAGTTATGTATTACAGTAGAATCCATTTTGACATAATTATAAAGGTGTGGAATATATCTTCCTTTAATTTAGTTCTCAGTTCCTACCCTTCATCTCTCTGTCCCTGCCCTTACTTTTTTTATTTTATGCCATTTATCAATAGATGATGATGATGATGATGATGATGATGATGATTAATTTCTTTGGAGGTACATGATGGTGATATTCACTGTACCTTTTCCCCCACATCCTTGACAACATTTATTGTTATTTGAATTTGTAATAATACCCATTCTGATTGCAGTGAGATGAAAACTCCATAGTTTTAATTTGTATTTTTTAATTGCTAGAGTTGTTGAACATTTTTTTTAATATATTTATTAGTCATTTATATATTTTTTTCTTTTGAGAATGTATCCTTTGCCCATTAATTGATTGGTATTGTGTGTGTGTGTGTGTGTGTGTGTGTGTGTTAAGTTTTTTTGAGTTCTTAATGTATCCTGGATATTAATGCCCTATCTGAGGAGCAGATGATAAATATTTTCTAACATTCTATAGGCTCCATCTTTACTTGATTGTATCCTTTGCTGTGAAGAAGCCTTTTTATTTTATGCCATCCAAATTATGAATTTTTTATTTTACTTCTTGCACTTTAGGTGTCTTGATAAAGAAGTCACTGAGCCTACATGATGGAAAGTTGGACCTACGTTTTATTCCAGTAGGTGCAGGTTTCTGGTGTAATTTCTATTTCTCTCATCCATTTTGAGTTGAGTTTTGTGCAGGGTAAGAGATAGAGGTTAAATCTTATTCAAGTACATATGTATTCCCAGTTTTCTCAGCACCATTTACTAAAGAGGCTTTCTTTTCTCCAATATATGTTTTTGGTGCATTTGTCTAGTTTGAGATAACCATATTCTTGTGGGTTTGTCTCTGTGTCTTCTCTTCTATTCCATTGATTTTCATGCCTGTTTGGTGCCAATACCTTGCCATGTTGTTAGGATAAATCTGCAGTGTAATTTAAGGTCCAATATTATGATGTCTCTTTTTACATTTCTTGCTAAGGATTGCTTTGACTATTCTCAGTCTCATTTTTCTAAATGGATTTTATTACTGCTTTTTCTATTTCTATGAAGAACATGATTGAAATTTTAATGGGAATTTCAGTGAGTATGTATAATGCTTTGGTTGGCCATTTTGACAATATTAATTCTGCCTATTGAAGAAGATGGGTGGGTTTTACATCTTCTAAAGTCTTCTTCAATTTCTTTTATTTTTTATTTTAATGATCTATTGTTGTTAAGGTGGAGTTCCTTCACCTCTTTTTTTAGAGTGATTCCCAAGTTTTTTGTTTGTTCGTTTGTTTTGTTTTTTGAGGCTATTGTGAATGAGAGAATTTTGCTAATTTCTATTTTAGCAGATTCATCATTGGAATATAGATCAATCATTGATTTCTGAGTATTTTTTTTGTTTCCTGCTACTTTGCTAAATTCATTTATCAGTTCTGAAGTCTTTGGTAGAGTTTTTCAGGTCTTCTAAATATAGGATCATATTGGCAGCAAACAGAAATAATTGAGCTCTTCTTTTCCTAGTGATATTCCTTTATTTTTAAATTTGTATTTTTATTAAATTATTTATTTATTCTAATTTGTTACAAAATGGCAGAATGCAATTTATTTCATATTACACATATAGAACGTACTTTTTCAAGTCACCGATTGTACACAAAGTGTTTTCACATCATTTGTGTCATCATTTGCAGAAGATATGATTCTATAGCTAGAAGATACAAAACATTTTCACCAGAAATCTCCTAGAAGTAATAAATGAATTCAGCAAAGTATCTGGATATAAAATCAACACCCATAAATCAAAGGCATTTCTGTACATCAGTGACAAATCCTCTGAAAAAGAAACTAGGAAAACCATCCCATTTACAATAACAACAACAACAAAACAAACAAACAAACAAACAAACTTAGGAATAAACTTAATGAAAGAGGTGAAAGATCTCTACAATAAAAATTACAGTGTGCGAAAGAAAGAAATTAAAAAAGACCTTAGAAAAATGGAAAGATCTACCTTGTTCTTGAATAGGCAGAATTAATTTTGTCATAGTAACCATACCACCAAAAACACTATACAGATTCAACGAAATCCCAACCATCATCAACGTTATCCTTTTTTTAATTTATTTTTTTTTTATTTTTGATAGATCTTTATTTTATTTATTTATTTATTTATATGTGGTGCTGAGAATCAAACCCAGTGCCTCACACATGCCAGGCAAGTGCACTACTGCTTAGCCACGTCCCCAGCCCTGTTTTTACCTTTTGACTAATTTTAGCTTGAAGTCTATTTGATATGAGGATGGAAACCTCTGCTTATTAATGTGGACTATGTGAATGACATATTTTATCCCAACCTTTCACTTTCAGTCTGTGGATGTATTTTCTGATGGGATTAGTCTCTAGAAGGCAGCATATTGTTGGGTCTTTTTAAAAATTTTATGTATCAGCCTATGTATTTTGATTGGTGAGTTTAAGCCATTAACATTTAAGGTTATTATTGAGATATACTTGTATTACCAGTCATTTTGTTTATTTTTGCTATTTAGCTTGATTCAATCTTTCCTTTTTTTGGCTTTTCCTTTATTGTAGTTCTTATCTTTGCAGATTTTCATTGCTGTTTTTCATTTCCTCCTCGTGGAATATTTTGCAAAGAATGTTCTGTATTGAAGGCTTTCTTGCTGTAAATTCTGTTACCTTTTGTTTATCATGGAAGGTTTTTATTTCATTGTCAAATTTAAAGCTTAATTTTGCTGGATTTAAGATTCTTTGTTGGCATCCATTATCTTTTAGAGCTTAGTATATGTTATTCTAGGATCTCCTTGCTTTGAGAGTCTGAGTTGAAAAATCTGCTGAGATCTGAGATGATCTACCCTTATAAGTAATCTGACTTTTTTTCTTTTGCAGCCTTTAAAACCTTATCTTTATTCTGTATACTAGGCATTTTCATTTTAATGTGTCTTGGTGCAGATCCTGTTGTAATTTTGTACATTCAATTTCCTATAGGACTCTTGTATTTGATTTTCCAATGCTTGGGAAATTTTCTGATACTGAAGAGATTGTGCATTCCTTTGGTTTGATTCTGTGAAGCCTCCTGTATCCCAATAAATCTTAAATTTTGTCTTTTGATGGTATCCCATAATTCTTGAATATTCTGTTCATGGTTTCTTACCATCTTCAATATGAGGTCAACTTTTTTTTTTCAAGATTGTACATTTTGTCTGAGGTCCTGTCTTTCAAGTGATCTAGTCTATTGGTGATGCTATCTATTGAGTTTTAAATTGGCTTACTGTTTTTTTTTCATTTCAAGGATTTCTGCTTGCTTTTGTGTTTTGTTTTGTTTTGTTCAGTATATCCATCTCTTTCTTGAAGTCATCTCTTGCAACCTGTATTTGTTCTCTTATCTCTTTGTTGGAGTGATTGATTTTTGCCTATATCTCCTCATTTAGGTCATTCTTTAATTCTCAAATCATTTTAGTTATGTATATTCTGAATTCTTTCTCTGACATTTCACCTACTGCACTATCTACGGATTCAATTGTTGTAGTAGCCTAGTTTGTTTGGGGCACTTTCCTCCCTTGGTTTTTCATGATGTCTATGTGTCTTCCTCTCTTGCAGTGTAGATCCAAGGTATTAAAGTTTCTGCCCTATTGTTTTATAGTGTCCTTATATGTTACCAATACCTCACTTTTAATGGAGAAATCAATGTTATAGAACTCAATGTACATAATGTGCAGCCATATATCTGTTAGCTTCAATTTTTACATTTACAGTTTTGTCACTGTAACTAGAAATGATGAGTTCGGTTATCTTCTACCATATAGTCAATAGGTTTGCACAGTGGTTTACAGTTTATAATGGTAGAATGGGGGGACAGGAGGTTTGACTGAGATGTTTATGAGGCAGGATATGAGAATATGAAGGTATTAGATTATAAGTCTAGTGAGAGGGTAATCATAAGAAGTTGACTGTTAGTATGAGTAAAAAAGAGACAGGCAAACCCATGCAAGACTCCCTGTTACCTCAGCAACAGGAGAACTGTTAGCATACCTGGTAGAGAAATCCCTGGTGTAGCTAGACCCATAGGTACCTCGGTGATGTCTTACCACATCCTTATTTTTGTCCCTTGATAGAAACAGCAATGACCCTGTTTTATGGTGGTGGCAGTCTTAAGCCTATATGTACCCTGATGGGCTGTGGAGCCACACTTTGGTGAATAAGGAACCCCTGTGTGGGGCCTGAATGAGTGTGGGGTGGCTCTCTAGCTGTGGTTTGATGGGGCAGGTGGGCCTCTGATATTCCTTTATTTTTATTTTGCTTTATTCTTGTTTGCCTAGATACTTAAGGTGAAAGTTAATGTTATTGATTTGATATCTTTCTGCTGTTCTAATATAGGTATTGATTGCTATGTAAACTTCTCTCAGTACTGTTTTTGTGATATTCCAGAGGTTTGGTATGGTATGTTTCAAGTATTCTTTGTATCAAGGAATATTTTACATGGCTGTTGACTTGTTCCTTGATCTATTTGTTATTCAACTGTATGTTTTAATTTCCATGTATAGTTTTTAAATTTTCTTCTTGTTGTTATTAAGTTTTATGTTTATTGCTCTGTAGTAATAATAACACTTGATATGATATGTTTTTTAAAATTTCTGGAGACTTGTTTTGTGTTATGTCATGGGATTCCTTATAAAGAATATCCCATGATTTAAAGTCTATTTTGATTACCCTTTTGTTAAACACATGCTACATTCTCAATGTCATGCAAATGTTTTATTTGACCATGTCTTTAATCTTTGTAATAGCCATATGAAGTATCTATAGTTCTATTTTATGACTAGAAGAAGTTAAGTGACCATTAAAAGATAATTGACTTTTCAGTGTTTCAATACTTAATATCAGAGCAGATTTTGAATTCAAGCGAACCCTCTAAGGTGACCATGCTTTTTACATAAACTCCACAATCCCCTCAAACACACATTAGTTGAACCAAAAAAAAAAAATAGTTTCTTGAAAACAAAGTTTCTTTATCTCTATAATTCCCTGATGCATCATCCTCTAAGCTTAAAATGTTTCCTAGAATAGCAGTTGCAAAATAAGAAAGATTATGTATTATCCCAATAGGACTTGCTTTCAAAGAAAAATATTGTTTAAATAAGATATTTCTGTATGCAGAAATTATAGAATGTAATTTTGAACTCAGTATGCATTTAATAGTATTAGTAAATGGCTTGGGTTTTTTTGAAATTTATAAATGATTTGTATCTTCTTATGTGCTTATATAGAAAATAAAGCACAGAACTAAAACAGTGTTAAATGTAGTAAGTAGGAAATTCTAAAGATACAATCATTTAATAAGTAATTTCTGCCAACAGATAATTAAGACTATATTAACAAAAATATTAAAGAAAACATGGTTATGCCCTATGGCTCATGAGACAGTTTTGTTGTTGTTATTGTTGTTTTGTTTTTTTTGGTTTGTATATTGTCTCCTAACCTGAATAACTAAGAGATCTTAAGGTTATTGTGATAAATAAGAAGGGAGATTCTTCAGAAAAAGCATTTGATACATTGTAACTGTCAAATTAATTATTGCCAGAGGATGGAGGAGGGATTAGTATTGCCTACAGATAAACATAAAAAAAACATTTGAAGGTGAAGAAAATGTTTTATATCATGATTATGTTCCTATGTTCCTCGCCACCTGAGAGCATTAATATGTCAGAACTCTTGGAACTAACAATTTTAGGTGTAAAATTGTATTTTGTGTGAATTAGATTCATAAAACTTGAAGGGAATTAATCTTACAGGGTGTTCATACAGTAACTTTTAAATTTCATTATTTAATTACATAGAAATTGATTGGTGAATTCCTTGAACACTTCATTCAATGTGTTTTCATTTATTTGTCAAATTGATATCACTTACACTTTATTTTCTTTTCCAAGAGATCTTTTGCAGAGTTGGAATACTACCAGTCCTTATGAAGATGGTGGTGAGACTTTAGACACTACAGATAGGCAAATATAGTACATATAGGCCTATCACATCTGAATCTAATTGATTTTTAAATGATTTTTCAGATCAAGCAAAACTACCAGGTAAAATGACATGTGATGCCTTATTTGATATCTAGTATCTCTTTAAATTTATTACCCAAAGAAGAGTTCCAAAAATATTTAAAGAAAGAAGTATTTCATTGATTGAATAGCCTCCAGTAATCATGATGATCATAATGATAAGTATTTGGATATGTCTTTATATAAAATTAGCCTCTTATTACACTATTTATGATTTTTCTTTAATTTATGCTTTCATAAACAAGTTTTTATAATCTAGCAATTATTAAACACAGGAGAGTATAAAATGCAGAGACCTTGAAATGAGAGAAAATTGAATGCTAATTTATCATATAATTTCAGGCCAAAGTAATTAAGTTTTGTAAAGCTCAGTTTTCTCACATATAACATAAGAATAAGATAGCTATCTTATAAGGTTGTGTGAAGACCATATGAATTAACAAACAAATGCACCAGCCACTGTATCTGGAACTTACAAAACTATGATTAGTAGTATTTAAGCACTAACATTTACTTATTTATGAGAAAATTTACTCAGCAATGAATATTTTCTCTACTAGTGAACTTATACTTGTTTTAGAAAATTTTACAATCATTTTAGCTGAAGAATAAAAAAATAGAGTTTGGGGAGAGTGAGATAAATAATTATAATTAATGACTAGAGATTGAAAGCATTCAATGTTAATAAACAAATCTCAAGTTCACTCTGATTCTGATAAATTGCACCTAATGTGAGCACAGCTGTTGGAGAAACTGAACACATGTAGTTGTGCAGGAAGGGACAGCACGAGTCCTGAGTGGTCCCTCTCCAAAAAAAGATTCCCCTATGGCTCTAAGATGTGATGAGTTTTCACTAGTCTAATAGTAGTACTTACACTCAATCTTATAGCTATATCTCTTCACAATTTCTTTTGACTTTTATGGATAAAATGATAAAGATTACAAAATGCTCTTGCTTCCCTGAACAAAGGAAATTTGTATTTAGATACAAATGATTCTAGCAGATGTTGCTTATATTTATATCATCACATATGAGACAAACTTTATTTTTAAATTGGAGATATAAAAATACTATCTGAAAATCACTTTGGATTTATAAATTGAATGTGTGTTTATAAAGCTATGATACAGCCCTGGTATTGTGGAATGGGGGAGAGTGGGGAGTCTGGTATCTGCCCAACAAAGAGAAGCAAATATTAATGCTGTGAATTTAGCTACGGTCACTAAGTAGTTTATGTTAGGACAAGGTGTATAGTGATAAATAGAAGGTTTCAAAGACTTTGATTTAGAAACTGAATTTAAAAGGAAAATAATATTAGGTCACTATATGTCTTAACAAAGGAATATAGTTAGAAATAGGGAATTCATTAGAAGTATTCAAATATTATTAATGAAGTCATATATAAAAAGATGAGCATAGGAACAAAACAATCTCACTAATTTCAGAAACTAAAAAAAGTAAGCTGTTTTTTCTCTTTAGATTAGAAGGATAATAATCTTTGGAGTCAAATTAGAATCATACATTACTCAAAACATCCAATTTTCTAGAGCCGGTATATGATTTGAAAACTAGATTTGAAATACAAAGTTAAAGAGCATATATTGGAAACAGATTACATGATTAAGATGGGCTTATTTCTCTGGTGTATCTGAAGTTTTGTAAATTGTGTCCAACATCTTCCTGACTATAGTTAATTATGCCATATTAAATATTTTCAAATTGTTCAGAATAGGTTCTAAAGTTGATTCTAAATGTTTTTATTAAACAAAAAAATTAAGTGTGTGAAAATGCATATGTTACATAGCTTGTTTTAATCATTCTCCAGTGTATACACAATCAAAATATCATGCTGTACATCAGGCACATATATAAGTTTTACTTGTCAATTACAATTAATTTTTAAAAAATCAAGGTGGATTGAACACAAGAGTATTCATACAAAACTCAAAAACATTGGACTTGGATGTTAGTTTTTCTTTACAAATATTTTAACACCACAACACTGGTTTTAGAAATTCACTGTCTAAGAAACATCTGGGATGCTTTGTAATGATGCTGAGTTGGGGGCATCTTGCACATAAATTCTGATCCAGCAGGTGTGAAATAGACAGTAAAATTTATTTAAAGACAGTATTAAAGGTCTTTTATGCAGGTGTTCCTGAATGTTTCTTGAAAACCTTTATCTAGAATAGCACCTGGATCATTCCTAAACCTCATAGTATTAATTCTTAGAGCTGATCAGAAACATGAAACTTAAATAGACAACAAGAGTGAACAAAAGCACAAGGAATTAGAAGGTAAGGAAATACTATACTACTTATAGATCTCTCTTAGTTTCTGGTATTGCTGAAAGATATAAAGTCTATAGTAATAATAACTGGTTTTATAAAATTTAGCTTTGACATTTTTATCCCAAATATTTTAATTGTATTGTATCTTAGTGTACTTGCACCTGAAAAAAACAAATATTTACTTTAGCTAATTACCTTCTTTTTTTTTTTTTTGTACTAGGGATTGAATCCAGGGACTGAGCCACATCCCCAGCACACTTTTATATTTTATTTTGATATTGGTTAATGCTAAGTTGCTTAGAACCTTTCTAAATTGCTGAGTCTGACTTGAAAGTGAGATCATCCTGCATGCTTTTCAGACATTGGGATTACAAGTGTGTGCCACCATGCCCAGAAACATGTTACTTTTAAAAGAAAACATGTAGTATATATCTAATATACTTAAAGCAATTTTTCTAGTCTTTGTCTATACATTCAAAATCAGTATCCAAGGGATATTTGCTTTATGTGCTCATTTCCAAAATTGCAAACTCAAACCATACATACTTTTAAGTGAAATGACAGACAAAATGTCAAATACCACCTCCCTTTCTCTCTTTTTCTCTATATCTGTTTTGTTAACATATAGAAACCTTTTGGAGAAATTTAAATTTTGGTAAATTATTCATGTGAGTTTTATGTGTCAGAGTCATTTCAAAACAACTGATTTTTAAATTTGTTAATTGTTATGGTATTTCCATTAGGTGGTTTCTAGTGTACTTATCTATACTGAACAGAGGAAGAAAGTAAAGCAGAGAAGTTTCCAATACAGTGCTCAAGATCATATAACTAGTATATACTGGTATTTGAATATTTACCTAGACAACTTGACTCCACAGTATGGTCTCATAATAAACAAAGAGTATGGCAAAAGAAAATGAATTAAGTTTAAAAAAAATAGCTTCATGCACACTTGTACTTAAAGAGGACAGAAATCAGTGGATTAAATAATACATTAAAAGATTATGTTGAGTGTAAGTATAAGTATTATTCCATTTCTTTATTTTCCTTTAATTGTTTTCTTTTTTCTTTATTTTAATTTTTTATTCTAATTGTTTATATATGATAGCTGAATGCATTACAATTAATACTACACAAATAGAGCATAATTTTACATATCTCTGGTTGTATAAAAAGTATATTCACACCATTCATGTCTTCACACGTTATGTACGGTGATGATGTATAACTCATTCCACAATCTTTTCTACTTCCATGCTCCCTCTGTTCCCCTCCCACCCCTTTGTCCTATCTAGAGTTTATCTAATCCTCTCTTGCTCTCCCTCCCAACCCCACCATGAATCAGCCACCTTATATCAGAGAAAACAATCAGCATTTGTTTTTTGTGATTGGCTTACTTCACTTATCATTATATTCTCCAACTCCATTTATTTAACTGCAAATGTCATGATTTTATTCTCTTTTACTGCTGAGTAATATTCCATGTATTAATATACCACATTTTCTTTATCCATTTATCTACTAAAGGGCATCTAGGTTGGTTCCATAGTTTAACTATTGTGAATTGTGTTGCAATAAACATTGATATGACTATGTCCCTGTAGTATTCTATTTTTAAGTCCTTTGTGTATAGAGTGAGGAGTAGGATAGCTGGATCAAATGGTGGTTTCATTCCTAGTTTTCCAGGGAATCTCCATAATGCTTTCTGGATCAGCTGCACCAATTTGCAGTCCCACCACCAATGTATGAGTGTGCCTTTCACCCCATAGCCTCACCAATATTTATTGTTGTTTGTATTCTTAATAGCTGCCATTCTAACTAGAGTGAGATGAAATCTTGGAGTAGTTTTGATTTGCATTTCTCAAATTGCAAGGGATGATGAACATTTCTTTTATATATTTGTTGATTGATTATATATAATCTTCTGAGAAGTGTCTGTTCAATTCCTTGGTCCATATATTGATTGGGTTATTTTTTTTCTGTTTAGCTTTTTGAGTTCTTTATATACCCTAGAGATTAGTGTTCTATCTGATGTGCAAGTGGTAAAAATTTGCTCCCAAGGTGTAGGCTGTATATGTAATTTACTGATTGTTTATTTAGTTTGAATTCATCCCATTTATTGATTCTTGATTTTAATTATTGTGCTCTAAGAGTCTTATTAAGGAAGTTGGGGCTTAATCTGATATGATGGAGATTTGGGTCTACTTTTTCTCCTATTATATGAAGGGCCTCTGTTTTAATTCCTAGGTCTTTGATCCACTTTGAGTTGAGTTTGTGCATGGTGAGGGATAGCGTTTTTCATTTTCATTTTGTTTCAATTTCATTTTGTTGCATATGGATTTCCAGTTTTCCCAGCACCATTTGTTGTAAAGGCTATCTTTTCTCCCATGTATGTTTTTGGCACCTTTGTCTAACATAAGATAACTATAATTATGTTGGTTAGTGTGTGTCCTCTATTCTGTACCATTGATCTGCTAGTCTATTTTGGTGCCAATACCATGGTGTTTTGTTATTATTGCTCTCTAGTATGCTTTAAGGTTTATTATAGTGATGCCACCTGCTTCACTTTTCTTGTTAAGGATTGCTTAGCTATTCTGGGTCTCTTATTTTTTCAGATGAATTTTATGACTGCTTTTTCTCTTTCTATAAGGAATGTCATTGGAATTTTGATTGATATTGCATTAAATCTGCATAGTGTTTTTGGTGGTATGGTCATTTTGACAATATTAATTCTGCCTATCCTAGAACAAGGTAGATCTTTCCATCTTCTAAGGTCTTCTTTATTTTTTTTTCTTTAGAGTTCTGTAATTTTCATTGTAGATGTCTTTCACCTCTTTCATTAGGTAGATTCCCAAGTATTTTATTTTTTATTGAGGCCTTGTAAATGGGGTAGTTTTTTTTTTTTTTCATTTCCCTTTCAGAGTATTTGCACTGATACACAGAAATGCCTTTGATTTATGGGTGTAGATTTTTGTATCCTCCTACGTTGCTGAGTTCATTTACTGGTTCAAGAAGCTTTCTGGTGGAATTTTTTTGTGTCTTTTATGTATAAAATCATGTCCTCAGCAAATAGCACTAATTTGAGTTCTTATTTTCCTATCCTTATCCCTTTTATTTTCTTCATCTGTCTAATTGCTCAGGCCAGTGTTTCAATAATGATCTTAAATAGAAGTGGTAAAAGAGGGCATCCCTGTCTTGTCCAGTTCTTTGAGGGAATGCTTTCAATTTTTCTCCATTTAGAATAATGTTGGCCTGGGGCTTAGCATAGATAGCTTTTATGATGTTGAGATATGTTACTGTTATTCCTAGTTTTTTTTCTAGTGTTTTGAACATGAAGGGGTGCTGTATTTTGTCAAATGCTTTTTATGCATATATTGAGATGATCATATGGTTCATATCATTAAGACCATTGATGTGATGAATTTTGTTTCATATGTTGAACCAACACTTCATCCCTGGGATAAACCCCACTTGATCATGGTGCACACTATCTTTTTGATGTGTCTTTGTATTTGTTTTGCCATAATTTTATTGAGAATTTTTTAAATCTATGTTCATTAGAGATATTGGTCTGAAGTTTTCTTTCTTTGATATGTCTTTAGTTTTGGAATTAAGATGATATTGGCCTCATATAATATGATTGGAAGTACTTCCTCTTTTTCTATTGCACAAAATAATTTTAAGAGAATAGGCATTAGTTCTTCTTTATAGGTCTTCTATAACTCAGCTGTGTATCCATCTGGTTCTGGGCTTTTCTTTTTTGGTAGGCTTCTGATGGTGTCTTCTATTTTATTACTTGAAATTTATCTGTTTCAATTGTGTAAAACATTCTGATTCAATTTGGGGAAATCATATGAATCTAGAAATTTGTGAATGCTTTGATAATCTATGTTTTTGAGTACAATTTTTCAAGATAATTTCTAATTTTTTTCTGTATTTCTGTGTGTCTATTTTGATATTCTCTTTTTCATCATAGATGTTAGTAATTTGAGTTTTCTATCTCCTCTTTTCAGCATGGCTAAGGGTTTGTCAATTTATTTACGTTTTCAAAGAGCCAACTTTTTCGTTTGTCAATTTTTTTAATTGTTTCTTTTGTTTCAACTTCATAGATTTCAACTCTGATTTTAATTATTTTCTATCTTTTACTGCTTTGGGTATTGAGTTGTTTTTCTTTTTCTAGGGCTCTGAGATATAATATTAGGTCAATTATTTGTTGACTTTTTCTTCTTTTAAAAATTGAAAACCATGCAATGAACTTTCCATAGTGTCCCAGAGATTTTGATATATTGTATCCATGTTCTAATTTCCCTCTAAGAATTTTTTAAATCCCCTCCTTGATGCCTGTTTCAACCCATTGCTCACTCAGTAGCATATTATTTTTACTCCAGATGTTGGAGTAGTTTTCTTTTTTTATTTTATCTTTGATTTCTAAGTTCATTCCATTATGACCTGATAAAATCCAGGGTAGTATCTTCACTTTTTTGTATTTTCTAAGAGTTGCTTTGTGACATAATATAGTCTATTTTAGAGAAGGATGCATGTGCTTCTGAGGAGAAAGTGTATTCTCTCCTTGAAGGGTGAAATATTGTGTGTGTGTGTGTGTGTGTGTGTGTGTGTGTGTGTGTGTGAAGTCTAAGTTATTCATGTATTATTGAGTTCTATAGTTTCTTTGTTCAGCTTTTATTTGGCAGATCTACTTAATGGTGAAAGAGGTGTATTTAAGTCACTCAAGATTATTGTGTTGTGATTTATTTGACTCTTGAACTTGAGAAGAGTTTGTTTGATGAACATAGATGCTACAGTGTTTGGGGCATGTATATTTATAATTGTTAAGTCTTGCCAGTGTATGGTTCCCTTGAGCAGTATGTAGTGCCATTCTTTATCTATTTTGATTAACTTTAGGTTGAAGTCTACTTATTTGATATAAGAATGGAAACACCCGCTACTGCAATCCATGTGAGTAGTACGTTTTTTCTCAATCATTCACCTTCAGTCTTTAGATTTCTTTTCCTGGTGATGAATCTCTTGAATGCAGCATAGTATTGGGTCTTTTTTGTTTAATCCAATCTGACAGTCTATGTCTTTTGATTGCTAAGCTTAGGCCATTAACATTCAGTGTTATTATTGAGACATGATTTGTATTGCCAGGCAATTGTGTTTATTTTTTGGTATTTAACTTGACTTAGTTTCTCTTTTGATTGTTTTTTTCCTTTAGTGTAATACCTCCCTCTGCTGATTTTCACTATTGTTTTTTGTTTCCTCCTCATGGAATAATTTGCAGAGGATGTTCTATAGTGTAGGCTTTTTATTTGTAAATTCTTTTAACTTGTGTTTATCATGGAATGTTTTTACTTAATCATCTAATCTAAAGCTTAATTTTGCTGGATACAAAATTATTGGTTGGCACCCATTTTCTTTTAGAGCTTGATATATGTTGTTCCAGGATCTTCTAGCTTTCAGGTTATTGGTTGAAAAATCTGCACATAACCTAATTAGTTTTATCCTAAATGTAAACTGTTTCCTTTTTCTCATGCCTTTTAATATTCTCTCCTTATTCTGTATGATAGGCATTTTCATTATAACATGCCTTGGTATAAATCTGTTGTGATTTTGTACATTTGGCATCCTGTAAGCCTCTTGAATTTGGTTTTCCAATTCATTCTTCATGTCTGGGAATTTTTCTGAAATTATTTCATGGAATAGATTGTTCATTTCTTTGTTTGGAACTCTATGCCTTTCTCTACCCCAATAACTGTTAAGTTTTGGTCTTTTATGCTATGCCATATTTGTTGAATGTTCTGCTCATGTTTTTTTTTTTTTTTTTTTTAACCATTTTCACTGTGTGGTCTACATACTTTGAAAGATTATATATTTTGTCTTCATTGTCTGAAGTCCTGTTTTTTAAGTGATCTAATCTGTTGGTGATGTTTTCAATTGAACTTTTATTTTGGTTTACTGTTTCTTTAATTTCAAAAATTTCTGTTCGTTTTATTTTTTAGAACATCTGTCTCCCTATTGATATAATGTTTTCCTTCCTGTGTTTGTTTATGTAGCTCTTTGTTGAAATTGTTTTTCACTGCCTGTATTTGCTCTCTTATGTCATCTTTTAATTCACAGAACATTTTAATTATGTACATGATAAACTCCTTCTCTGTAATTTCTTCAGCTGTGCTGGCCATGGATTCTAATAATGTGGTATCTTGCTTAGTTTGGGGCACTTTCTTCCTTTGTCTTTTAATGTTGTATGTTTTCCCTTCTAGCACTGTGGATCTGAGGCATTGTTGTTTTTACCCTAATGGCTTATAGTGCCCCTGTAGGACACCAATACCTCTCCTTTGAGAGGAAGGACAATGTTAACAGTTCCCAATATAAACAATATGCAACTTAAAAACATATAGTTTCTATTAAGATGTTACAGTTTGATCATAATGTAAAGAAATTGTTAATTCAATTATGATCTACACTATAATCAGTATGTTTGTAAAAGGGTTTACAGTTTCTGATGGCTAACAAAAAACTGGGGGGTGAGATGTAGGATGATATACTGAGGAGGTAGGAGGTGAGGATATAGAGTTATTATATCTTAGGAACTGTGAAAAAGAAATCTAAAAAGAAGGTTAGTAGCAGGAGAATAGAGAGGAAATAATTTGCGTAGACAAGTAAGTGGAAAGACAGTAGAGTACATATAACAAACACACATATATATGAAGAAAAATTTTAAAAATTAAAATAGTAAAAATTGGAGGGGAAAAAAAGAATATGCAACACAACTGTAATATACCATTCAGACATCCCAGTCCTCAAAATCCTAATTTATGCAAAGTACTTGGTTTCACATATGTCGGGGATGTGAAGGTGGGAGAATAGAAAGGGAGAAGAAAAAAAAAATCTCAAAGGAAGAAACAAGGATTGTTTTGGTTGGAGATCATTATCTTTCCTGCTACCCTTCTTATCCAATAGGTTGGGTCATCTGTCTTCAGTTGGTGTCTCCACATTCAGGATGGTGAAATTAACCAGGGTGTGATGGTTGTTTCTGTGTGGAGGGCACCTGGAAGTGGGGTGTGGCACCCACCAATTCTAGAATGGAGACTGCACCCAAAGGATCTCTTTTTTGGCCTACTCATATGATATGAATGCTTGGTCTTATCTCCTTATCTCTCATGAAGACCTCCCAGTTGCTGGTCTCTATGTTAGTTTCTAAACTGTGTCACACTCACCATCTTCTTTATCACTTCCTAATAAGGGAACTTTCTCTCTGGGGATCTTGTGTGTGGTGCTTTGCGTGCATTGCATACCTGACGCTAAGAGCTGTTTTGTGTTGGGCAGTCACTGTGCCAGGTTAGTGCTGCTGGGGAGAATGGGGAGTTAGAAACTGGGTACCTGGCCAGCTGGAGTTCCAAATTGGGAGTTGTCTCCACTAAAGATTGTGATGAAGGTGATTCAATATGGAGGCCGCTGCTTTCAGCAATGTGGTGTTAGGTTGGGTTGGGTGGGGGGAGCCAGGTGATGGTGTTGTACAATGTGTTCAGAAGTGAGCTCTGTGGCATGCAGTGTTTTATCTGTCAGCTCAGAGCCTGTGTGAAGTTCACAGGTGTAGGCAGGCTACTGCTTATAGGGGAGTATCCATTGCTGCAGAGTCCCAAGATGGAGGCGACAGGGGGAGCCCCCATGGGAGTGGTGGCCAGAGCTCCTGTGTGTGGGTAGCTAACTGCTTGGTGTCATGCATGGGAGTGGCAATGGGATTTCTACTCAGGTGGGTGGCTAAATGTTCTGTATGAGTGCTAATGCCCATGGTCCCTCTCGGGCACCTGGAAATCTTGCATGGGTGAGTGCTTGGGACACCTGCTCTGACACGGAGGCCTGGAGCCCTGCGTGGGCACATTGGATGTGATTCCTGCACAGGAGCAGGAATATCTCTCACAGAGAAACAGTATTCTGACTACTTGAGAATGCTGCCTCCCTCTGGCCTGCCATCTTGGATCCCCCCAGTATTGTATCATTTTTATCATAACTTTTTTTTTAATATTTAGTTTTCAATGGACTAAATATTTAAAAAAAGAATTTTTACTATTTTAACTTTTTAAAATTTTCTTAAAGCTGCAAATCTGAGATTGCAAACCAATTTTCTACAGGTCAGCTTTTACTTATTATTATGCAGTGCTGAGAATCGAACACAGTGCCTTACATATTAGGCAACTGCTCCACCATTAAGCCACAACCCTAACCCCATAACTTTGGAAAACATTTATTTAAAATATCAGTTGAAAATATCTCAGAAAAAAATTAAAAAGTTATTAATTTGGTGCTAGGAACGAAGGAGACAAAGAGATAACAGTTGTTGACTACCAAAAGTACAAAAAAATAACATAGATCTCATTTGTACTACTTATTTATACTACTTACTTACACTAAACACACTATTTTTCTCTTCTATGAGCATCATTACCTAAAATTATACATAAATCAAGTTACATAAAACAGAATGCCAAATGATAATTCCATTCTGGAATATGTATCATTTAATACTATTCATTTTAAACAAACATACTAGCAAAATAAACTATCTAGGTCAATATTTGCCAAGTAGTTAACAATTTTTAACTCAACACAATATCAAATTTAATATAAAATAAATTTTTTAAATCAATGAAAAAATGTAAAATTGCCATATAATCACTAATCAGGCAAAATCTTCCTAGGCTCAGTAATCATAACCAGATGCATAATTAATTGAGATAATTAGGAAAAACACAATTTTAAAATTGTACAGACTCCATATTTTAGTATTGAGCATCCATGGTACTCAAATGCTTAACAGAAACAACACTGGGGAGTTGCTGCTGTCCATATTTGTACTAGTGCAAAGAACAGCCACAGGTGGTAAACCAGATGATTACACATAAAGAAAACTGTCTGACATTTTGAAAATGGAAAAATGCATCAATAATTAGAAGCACTGTAGGTGAGGATCTCCATGCCAGACTAACAGTGGGTTTGCTAGTATAAAGGTAATTGCTGCTGGTGGTATACAGCAGCATGATAGATTGAAGAATGCATGGAAGCAAATTGAAGATTGGGAAAGATGCCAATTTTCCAATCTTCCTTCCTTTATGACCTAAGCATAAAAAATATTAAGCTGAAGAAAATCATTCACATGTGAATGACTGCGGGGGAGGAGAGTGTTACAGAACTTATAAACAAAAAATGTGGAAAGAATCTAATTCCTTTGGTTCATTTTTAAATGCTGAAATACTCCAATAGGAAATAGTCACATATGGTAGATGGGCAGGGGGGAGCCGGAAATCTGAGATTGCACACCAATTTTCTACAGGTCAGCTTTAATGTTTCTTTGTTTATATTTAATGACACTGTTACTATTATTCTTACATGGAAATGGTTTTTGATTTTTTTCACCTAATATATGTTACTTTTGCCTGAAAATGTTCAATGAGTGGCTAAAGTAGAATTGAAGTCTTGGCACCTCTGCTTCTATTTTGCGCCTATCTTTTTTGCTGAGTCACCTTGGATTCCAGGAATAAGGTAAAATCTGATAAAAATCTTGTAATAAGTTGAAGCTACCCACCAGGCAACAGAAACTTTAGGGAAAAAGGCCCCACCTGCCCAATCCTGCAAAATGATGGACAGATCAAAACCAATAAATATCACTTGCTTTGGCTGCTATGAAATGCCCCCCAGCTCTGCAACCTTCGGATCCTTACCCTCACTCCCCTTTATACAAAATCTCAGTCATTTTCAACCCCTGGAAGGCAGGGTTAAGGATGTGGGTCCCCTTTTCTTCCTAGTATGGCTACACAAAATAGATAATCTTTTGGAATATAAAAAGCCATGGGCTACATTTTTGTATTGTATCAACATATGTCCTAATTGTTCTTGGTCTCACTGGGGTGCCTCCTTCCTCTAACAATTTCTCTTCCTCGGGGGTGAACAACTTCAAACCTTGAGTCAACCATTTTCCCCAGTTTGGCTGAGAAAGTTCTAGGAACAGGCAACTTGAAATAAAAACAAAATAAATCAAAACAATAACACATTGTTTTTTGAAATGTTCACCCATTCTTTCTCTCTTCCTCAAGGGTGAGAAATTTCACTTAGAGGTACCTCTAAGCTTCAGAAGTTCCCCGCACGGGACGCCAAATGCTGCAGTCTGGCTGGGCACACAATCACGAGCCACCACACAGCTTGTAGATTCAAACAGCAACTCTTTATTCCCGAACTCACACCAGCCTCTACAATCATGTTCTGGGGAAATCCACGTTCTCTGCCCAAATCCACCTCCACTGGGCTTCTGTCCCAAAAAATACTGTCTGAATCCCTTGAGAACTCAAGGGGAACTCAGGCAGAAGGATACGCCCTATTCCCAGCAGGAATAACCTTAAACCTTAAACCTGGAACCTAAACCAGGAACACCCTAAACCCGGATCCGCCCTGGTCCTTGAGCAAGGTCACATACATGCAATGTCACTGCAAAATGTCCTATTTCCACGAGTCCTTCCACTAAGCAACATGGGGTACGCTGGCAAGGAAATTGTCATACCTACTTGGCTAATGGCTGCCAGCACATTTTAATAATATTAATTCTTACAATCATAAACACAGATATTTTTATTTATGTGGGTTCTCTTCTATTTCTTTCATCAATGTTTTATTTTCCTTTGAATATTTTAATGATGGATAAATATCTTCTTTTGCTTTCTTTTCTTTTTTTTTTTTTTTGTCTATACTGCTGTGGCTTTGTGCATGCTGAGCATGTGCTGTACCACTGAGTTACATCCTTGTACTCAGCCTAATGATGGATAAATATTAACAGAACACAAAACTAGGACAAAGGAGCTGTGGCTCTGACTCAGCTTTCAAAGAATAGTAAGAGATCTTTGTATGTCCTTGGTTACATTTAGTCCTAAGTATTGTTTTTTTTGGTAACAATTGTAAGTTATATCGCTTTTTAAAATCTATTTTGGTAACAGTTTGTTAACACATACAGAAATACCATTGATATTTATATTGATTTTGTATCCTTTGACTATAATTAATTGCTTAATTCTAATTGGCATACATTGTTTATTAGATTTGGTGAGAATGGCACTTTACATCAATGTTCTTCATCTTCAAAATCCATATCCACTGTCCAACAATAATAAAAATGTCTGAACAACTCAAAGGACATCATACAAAATACGTGAACAGTACTCCACAAAATGGTCAATGTCATCAAAAGCAAGAGCACTCTAGGAAAATGTCAAACTCTAGAGAAACCTAAGGGAACTTCAAAACAAAACATAATGTGATATTCAGTATAGCATTTTTTTGAAAGAAATTCTTGAACAACTTAAGGGACATTAAATAAAAACTAAAAACTTTGAATAAAGTTTCAACATTAAATAATACTGATGTATCAGTATTGGTTGACTAGTTGTGATAAAAGAACATAGAAACATGAACAAAGCAGAGCATGACATACACAGAAATTTGTTTTTACTTTCTGGCAACACTTTTTGTAAATCTGAACTTGATAAATTTTTAAAAAGTATAGAAATTTTTTTAAAAATGAAAGAAAGTGTAACTATGAATTTGGATGCAGAGAATTTAAAAGAATTGCTGATGTGCCCTTCTAAAGAAGTAAGCAAATTAAAATAATTTAAAATATACCACTATACATAATAGTGGGACAATATTTTTTAGGTTCTGCTGTAATAAGTATAGAAGAAAATGCACCATTCTCTAGAGTTCATTTATAATAGGGAAAATATTTGGAATAATATTTTTCCTTTGAATATTTTAATGATGGATAAATATCTTCTTTCTCTTTCTTTTCTTTTCTTTCTTTTTTTTTTCTTGTCTATACTGCTGCGGCTTTGTGCATGCTGAGCATGTGCTGTACCAGTGAGTTACATCCTTGCATACCCAGCCTAATGATGGATAAATATTAACAGAACACAAAACTAGGACAAAGGGGCTGTTGCTCTGGCTCAGCCTTCAAAGAATAGGGAGCTTTCCTGCTTTGACTACTGTTCACCTGAAATCTAAGAGAAAACTTCCTAGGTGAATTCTACTGATGCAGGCTATCATTATTTGTGGCTGCTACCTCTAAAATTTTGTCTTCAAATTGGTGAGAATAATAAATAGGTAATTCTGCACTGTATGTGAAATAGACTGTCAAGGAGCTGGCCATTCAGGAAGTGCAGAGAATAGAAGACATGAGCATTTTGTGTGATAATTTTTTGAGAAAAGTATGAGTTTAAAATTAGCTACTTGACAATATGTAAGGTATTCAAATGAGCCTTAATTCAATCAGTGAATTAACTCCTAATGGAATTAATTGAATAGTAATTGAAGGCAGATGGGGTATGTATTTGTATTTGGCAGGTGCTCTCAGCCTCCTGATCATCATGTAAACTGGTTCCCTTCTTTATACTCTTCCACTATAATATCCTGCCTCACCCCAAGCTCCTAGGAATGGAGCTTACTATGGACTGAGACCTCTGAAAACATCAGCCCCAAATAAAATTTTCCTCTTTTATAATTGTGCTGGTCAGGTCTTTTGGTCACAGAAGTGAAAAAGCTAATTAAAACAGGAACTTTCCATTTATTCTAATATTTATCCCTGTATTTATCCTGATACTAAAAGAGAGAGGGAGAGCAGGAGAGAGAGAGAGAAACATTTTTTCTAGCATGCAATGTTCAAAATAATGAGATTATTGGAGAGAGGAAACATATTTTGTATATTTTTGCTGAGCCTACTAATTCAAGCAAGACTCCACTAGCTGCTGGTTCAGCATGATTCTACTCTTTATTATAAGAAACATATGACACGGTCTTCACTGGTTTATACATGTTTTGCTTGGGAAAAAAAAACAGGCACATCATTCCTTGGAATTATGTTTTTACCTATTCATAAGCACTGGTTCTTAGTAATAATGTAATGCATTTTAATAATATTAATGATAATAAGCACTCATATAGAGCCTTTTATGTTTCAGACTCATTTAATACAACAGTTTGATAAAGCATGTCTTTAAAAAAAAAAAGAAGAAACTTATTGAAAAAAGAGATTAAGCCACTTACTCAGAAACACTTAGCTATGAACTGAGCAAGGAAAAATTCAAATACAATAAGTCTGATTCAAGGGTACACAACCTTAACCTTTATAATTTATCACCACATTAAAGACATTGTAACTACTCTGCTATCAATTTTTTTTTGTATTCCTGGCAAGTGAAAAAACTTTTATTACTTCCATGATGTCAGACAAATTAAGACAAGGTATAACCCACAGATACCAAGAATAATAGCATCATACTTTGGGAACAAATCAATGTAAATTTGTTATCAGCTTCAAGTCCAGTGGAGCACCAAGATGACAGGATGGCTTGAAAGCCTTGCTGAGTCTACATCAGTTTCAAGAGCCTGAATTGCCATGACTGACATATGTTCGGATAATTTCAAGCCAAATAATATAAGATTCAGAGTGGACCTGAGAGTATTGTCATACAGGGTCAAGGAGGTAACACAATGGTAAAACGCTTGTCTGTCATTTTTAACCCCCTGGATTAAATCCCCAATATTGAAGAAAAAAACATTCAAAGCATAGTAAAATATTTTAACATGCATGAGGGGAGGACAAAAATAACTTTAATGCAGTCAGGATTTTTGTGTTTTATGCCCTTCTCTGGTTCTCTGGTTTATATACCTTCACACTCTCTTCTTCAGTGACACATTGTTTTCATAGACAGCTTTTCTGTTCTTTGCAGTAAGAACATAGCAAAATCCTACTTGAAAGTGGAATTTTAGCTATCAGATACTGAGAGAATGAAGATGTACAGCTGTCTTTCTGACAAACACCAGATATCCTCTAGTTGTGCTCAAAACAATAAATTACCAACCAGTCTGAAATCTGTGCACCTTATGTCTGGTGAGAAGTGTTCACTGGTCATTGAATGATGAAGAACCCTCATTCCTCTCTCTTCCACATTTCATCTGGAATGGATTAGCAGATGATAAAACTTCAAGCTATCTCCAACTCATAAATTGACCTGAGTCTGTCCAAGAGAGCTTCAACTTTCCACTGACCTTGATTAAACTTTAGACAATTTTCTTACTCACTTTAGGTTCCTGACCATCTTTTTGTTTCTTAGAGCACTGACATTAGAAAACCTGGAATCATGTATTCTTTCTTTGCTTTTTTAGATGTAAATCTTCTTTCGGGTTCCTGCTAGATTTACAAAACAGGAATACCTTTTTGAAGGACATGGAAAGCATTTCTAGGGAAGCAAAATCATCATCATCCATGAAGGCACATCTATTTACCAGTCTCTGTAGGAGGATTGAAGCTGAACTTCAATAAAAGTAAATCAGCAAACAGAAGTGGCCTAATCACCTTGATCAACTTTACCTTTACTTTCATTCTTTAGTTTTTTAATATTTTACTATTGTTGAAGAAAGAATTAAAGACAGGAAGTCAGTGTAGATAGGTAATCAGGTCACTTCACAAAAATGGAGGCCAGTTTGGACCACCCCTGGGAGATTGAAAAGTTAATGCCTCCAGAACCCTTTGATTACCAAGATTACCTGCCTATACTGCCCCTTGCAAAAGGTTGTTAATGAGTTGCTAATTAATGTCCTGTGGCTGCTAACCCTCATTATCATTATCACACCCAATACTTAAAAACTTGTCTTTTGTTTTACTGGAATAGAGTTTATTCTCACTTTGGCAGTTGTTTTGAATAAACTTCTTTGACCATTGAACTTGTCTGGTACAATTTTATTCCAATAGATTTTGTTAATACATAATGCATAATATAGTTAGAGTCCACAAGTTCTAGATCTGTGGATTCAACCAACTACAGATCAAAAGTTTTCAGAAAAGAAAAGGTAGTTGAATATTGAACATGTACAGACGTTTTGTCATTTTTATTCCTTAAACAATACGCTATAAATGTTAATTCGTATAATATTTATATAGTATACTACAGTAGTCTCTAGATGATTTAAAGTGTAGTTATTTCCTAGTATAAAGAAGAAGTACAGGGGGCTCAATTGTAGATCTTAAAGAATTGAAAGAATCCTTTTGGTAATTTTCTCTGTTTAATAAACTTTTCCTGGAAGTTGATGGTGATTTCTATTCACACTTTATTAGCTATAGGAGGATCAGAAGAAAGTCCTTGGTAAAAACTAATCTATTTATCCAACAACTAGAGTGGAGGAAGTCAAGAAAAAGACTGAAAGGCCTTGGAATAGTCAATTCACCCTTTGCTTTAATGTTCTATTTATATTTTTTTTCAAAATTTTATGATATAATTAAAACCGAAATCTGTTTATATGTAATGTAAACTCTGGAGACTTTTTATGAATATATATTCTTACAGAACTACCACAATTATTTTAATAAATATAATTGGCTTAAATAATTAGAATTTTAATAATTGGAATACATACATTGGAATCCCTCCTGTAAGTTTAAATTTATACAGCCAGAGAGAAAGCTGATAAAATAATTCAGATGGTGTTTTAATAGAGGTCTTTTACAAATACTGTTGTGAATCAAATTTAAAAAATAGCAAATATATGTTTTGCTCTTCAGACTCAAAATAGAATATTTATATTATATCTATGTATGATTAATTCAAGCTTGTACTGATTTTCTACTATATTTCTAATCAACCTTAAGATATTACAAAACGGTATTGGAGCTATAATAATACCAGTCAATCTTGCTTTTAATTTAAGAGGAATAAAAATGTGAGGTCTTTTTTATTTTTAATTTTACTCTTATTTTTGGAAGTACCAGTGATTGAAATGAGAGGCATTCAACATTGAACTACACACTGAGTCCTTTTCAATTATTTATTTATTTTATTTTGAAGTAAGATCTTGCTAACTTGCCCAGGCTGGCCCTAAACTCAGGATCCTCCTGTCTCAAACTTTTAATTTGCTGGGATTACAGGTGAGCACTAGTATGCCTGGATGAAATTGTCAAATGACTAAGGAAATGTTTTGATTTTTTTTCTTGTACCTCCATTTATAAAACTATTCATTTTATGGGCTTTAGGTTTAATAGTTTTATGAAATTAATGGTACTGTATGAAAATACCTTTTAGAGAATAGAGAAAAAATTCTTGACTATGTCAAAAATAGCCATGCTTTCTTCATTCATTATCAGCATTCTAAGACAATACTTTATTCAATAAATTGTCCTAATACTGAAAATGTTAGACTTGGTGCTATTTTGACAAGGAGTTTTGGGGGCTGGCTACCTTCCTGTGGGTGCTCCTTAATTTATGCCATGTTGGTTTTCCTATTTAGCAAAAAAATAGAATGTGGTCTAGATTTTAAGGAAGTCCTCTCTGCATTTGCAGCATTAGGAGACACCCAACAGCATTTGTGATCTGTTTCTTGCTGCTAGGAAAAAAAAAAGATTATGAAATGTTTGCCTTGTATATAAAATTGACAGATTCTACTAGTACAGGTTTTCTATCCTTGTGCAAACTTTAGCCTTGACATTCTCAAAGAATAACACTGAACTTGTGTCAAAAGAGAGCACTGACATAAAAACAACCAAACAACAAAATACATAATTAAATATGACTAAAATAAAGCAAAAACACAAAACAGTCATGTTTAATTATGTATCAATGTATTCAATATGAAATAAAAACTTGTAATATATTTTATTTATTGTGTTGAAGAAGAATTAATCAGATTTAACTTTTTATTCTTTTATTTTTATTCAGAATTAAAAATCTTTCCTGAAAATAAAAATGTTCAGTAATTATTCATTGGGAGCTAATCCTTCTAGTAATTTCAAATTTCATACTCATAGGCAATGCTAAACAAATTATCTTCGTTATAATAATGAACAAATAGGAATGGGAAAGAATTTGTATTGTCAAAGTAGATACTCTTTTTAGGTACTCAACTCTTCTATATGTTTGTCACAATTGCAGCTTTTTGGGGTTGTAATCCACAATCTAACAATTGCTGAAATTGGCCTTGACAGGCCCAGCTAATTGGCTCCCAAGGAGCTGTTATGTTCTACCTGGTGAAATGTCCGTGAAGTACACAGCTACTTGTCCAAACCATGCACAGAGCTAATTATAAACCAGCAGGAGATATCACATGGTAATAGGCTATGCACTGTTATTAGTACATAATAATTCCATACCCAAATCATCAATTATAGTACTCTTGCTACCTTGAAGAAAAAGCTATTGTAAGAATGATTACTTGGGGACCCTGAGTAGAAATTGTGCTATTTTTATTGCCTTAAATGACTAATTCTTTTGACTTTCCCTGGGAGATTAGAAACCCTATCTAGTCACCACACACAAAACAAAATGAAATAAAATAAAACAAACAAAACAAATAAAAAAGTTGTTTTATGGACTGCAGAAAGTAAATATAATGATTGAAATGATACTTATTTGGAAAATACTGTGCTATAGCTTAATTTTATCTTTTGCAATTTATTTTGTTCTAGTGCTTGAATTGATCCTCTAAGACTAATCTCAGAAAATATTGAGGTAGTATTATTGTAAGTTTATTTTAATATGTATTTATATAATTATGAGACAAATGCATATATATCAAAGGATGTCATCGTAGTCACCCTTTCCAACATCTTTCCATGCTGAAGTGATTTAGATAGGAAAGGCAGCAGAATACAACAGACACTAGTATAGCAATATGTAAAACAGTGGATGGGGGCATGCTCTTGTAGACTCTATCTTGTCCCAGTTCCTTGTTCCTGTGCATGCTTGCACTCTCCCTTGCCCTCCCTGCTTCCCAGCCACCATGTCCTAGGCAATTTTCCTCATGCTTGCCTTTCTGTCATGGTTCCACGTCACCTCAGACCCAGAGTAATAGAATAGATTGACAATGGATGGAAACTCTGCAACTGAGCCAAAATAATCTTTTAATTCTTTAAGTTGTTCTTTTCAGATATTTTGGTCACGGGGATGAAAAGCTGCCTAATATACAGACTAAGTAGTTTCTCTAATTACTAAATTGTCTTTTCTGGACAATTTGTTTCATAATCAAGTTCAAAAGTTGTCTAGGATTTGTTTGATCTTGGTTTGGGGTCACTAATTCTGATTTGTTCTTTAGATTAAAACATGAGAAATCTTTCTTGTAATTAGATACCCCTTTAAAGCTTTTCTTCCTTGTTTCTCTTTTAAATGTTTCAATTTAATTCATTTAATTATAATTCAAACTAAAAATTTCAGTGCCTAGCTTTTACTTTAACTACTAACATGGAAGTTTTGTTGTCGTTGTTGTTAATTGTACCTATTTCACTAGTATTAGGATCATTTCTTGACTGCTTAAAACTCAGTAGGTAATAGAAATGAAAACAAACGGTGATTTGATATTCCTCAGAAAACCTAATTTTTATACTTTGTTTATAATAAATTAAATAGTCTATGCCAAAAATGAAATGAAATAAGAATTTTTATTTATATATGTCTGTTCAAAAAATTCAAAATGAATCTGAAATTGAAACAAGTCAATTATTATATGTCACTTTGCCTTATGAATCATTTTGATGTATAAGGGTGATTTCTGTTAAGATTCATAGCAACTTTGGTGTATTGACCGTTTATCAGTTTTAACTTAGAATTTGATGGTTCATGTTACTCAATTCCTTGTTTGGTAAAAAAGACACTAATTTTAAAAAGTTTCTGTAATTGTGGGTTGTATCTTTGTGATCTTCATGCAGTAAACATGTGACAATTTGTGATTATTTTATCATGGATGGTTTTGAAGTACATATTAAATTTGAAACCATACTTTCTCAAATCATAAGACATAATTCATACTTATTCACTACCCTAGTTTAGGCATTAAGAAAATTTACTAGAGAGAAAGATTTACTGTTTAATTTCTATTCTACACCTTATTTGAAGTTATCCAAACTCTCAGTGTCTCTTCAGCAGTGTCGAAGGATAGATATGTTTTAGGATTGAAAATAAATGTGTTCTGTGTATTTCAATAAATACATACTTCTTGGTCCTTTATACAAACCTTAATTTGATAGAGGACAATTAGGTCCTGTAGAATAGATCTTATATCTCTTTCTTAAAAGCTACATAATTGGTACTTGGTCTTAAAAGTATTAAAATATTAGAGTAAGTAGTAAACATAGTTTATCTAGTAGACCAATTGACAGTTCTGTCTTTTTCCTCTCTCTCTCTCTCTCTCTCTCTCTCTCTCTCTCTAGTCATCTCTCATAATCTATTATTTGGGTAGTATTGAGTATGAATGTAAAACGAATGGCCAAAGCTCTGTGGAAGAGGAAAAAAAAATGTAAAGGAACATGTTTGGTCATCAAAATAAATGTATTAATTTTTAAATTGTGCTTTTTAATATTTTGTGATTTTTAATGTTTGTTCGCTTTACTAAATATTTTAATAAGTATAATACTCTGTGGATTTAATATTGCTTATTTTTTAAATTGTTTTGAGAGCTATCTATAAAGATATAGCTTTTTCATTATGTGAAAGAAATAGAAATAATTTGTATTTGAGTTACATATTTATTTAAATGTGGGTTACTACCTTCTTAAACAACCTTTTTGTATTTATTGAACACAAAGTTCAGTTGTGAAACATTCAATGTGCCATTCAGTTGTAAAACAATTAAGATATTTTATTCTTAATAAAACAAAATCACCCTTCCTCAAGCTTGTTAGAAGCTATTTAACTATTTAATGGTGAAATAGGATGAAATTTGATTTACACTAAATAGGGACTTTACAAATTACTTTTACCTTGCAACATTGACTACTGATGATTTATGAGTTAAGAAACCAAATATATAATTAAATTATTATTTTAAAATATTAATTCCGGGGCTGGGGATGTGACTCAAGAGGTAGCGTGCTTGCCTAGCATGCATGAGGCACTGGGTTTGATTCTCAGCATCACATAAAAATAAAATAAAGATATTGTGTCCATCTGAAACTAAAAAATAAATTAATAAATAAATATGAAATATAAATGTCAAATAATTTAGAATTTGTTACAAAATGTGTTATTCTATAAGACAGAGATAGTTGATGTTTTTTTAATGTATACCTAACAGCATAATTACATCAGTGATTTGATCTTGTCTATTATAAAAAAAATTGGGAAAATAAATTACAATATGAAAATCAATTGTAAAAATTAATATCAATAGTTATATTATAGTCCCCATGCTTCTTTACTAAAATACCTTTTTTATTTAACTCAATTGATAGCAAATAACTAGATATCTATTGTGCTATTGATGAATACCTCAAATTCCTGCTCTTGATCTCAGTATCTCTCTACCATTTCAGTTATACTCACAAATATTTGCTTCTCCAAATCAAAAAGATAATCCTTCTATTGTTGTAATTTATTTAATATTCTTAAAAATGTATGAATAGTCAGAAATATTCCTTTTTTCTCATTCCTTTAGTTTTCCTCATAAAGGCAAAAATACAAAATAGTATTACTCTGTTTACACTAAAACATGTCTATGTAATCCTATTTACAGATGTTTTACATTGTTTATTTTATATATATATATAAAATACATATATGTATAAAAATAATTGTGAATAAATGTTCATATATACATGTTTAAAGTGTGTTAAAATCTGTACATGTATATTTGTACACACATAGATATATGTATATTATTACACATTATATCATATATTATATCATTGCATATAACATTTTGTAATATTTATATGAATATTATAATATATACATTTATATATATATATATATATATATATATATATATATATATATATAATCAGAAGTTTAGAATCCACTGATTTAATCAGTAGGCAGAAATGTTTAGACTTGCTTCATGGTAATTTTTTGAAATTCATTGTGAGTAGAATTATATCTGCAGAGAAAACTCATTCAGGGATGAATAATAAACTTTCAATTTTCCTTAATATTATATTCCATTAATATTTATAATGAAAGAAAATTTTTATTTTTAAAAAATTAATATATATCCATTGATAGAAATAAATCATTGATGGGCATGTTAAGTTTATAAATTATATCTTTTTGTAAGCTATTTAAGTTGATATATTTATTTTTTATTCTAATTAAAGAAGGTTTAAAATATAAAAGTATACATATTTAAAGACTTTGAACATATATTTAATAAAGTTGATATTATTATAGTGCAAAACAAGATTTTGATTGTCTTCTGTTGTCAGGAGTCATATTCCTTCCTATTCCATACAACTCACTGTTGTATAACAAGAAATAAGAACATATTTTTGTCTTCAGTTGTGTATGACAAAGATCTTTATAGACATGGGGAAAAAAAAGAATGTATCTTATGTCTATTTTACTTAACTCTTTAATATGCCAAATTTCAAACCAATGTTCACTCACATTTAAAAATTCAAGGATCTATTTGCTTTGTAAATAGAGGAAAATATTTAGTTGCCTCAACTAAATATGAATGAAACAATGTTTACTTTCCTATTTTAAAAACTGTAGTTTTGACAGATTTCACATTCTGTCAAAATTTTATTAATAATTTTCATTCCTATATGGGTACTGTTTGCTTCAAGAGTTATGGAATAAAATTGTTATTGTATCATCATATCCAAAGGAGTCTCAAATTTATTCATATAATTTAAGTGCCTGTTATAGTTATGGCAATAGTTATTTTATGAAATGAGATTTATTTTGAAGTATATTTTAGCATTCCTGAAATAACTGAAAACAACTTATACTTTAATAAAATTATTGTAGAGTATAGAAGGTATGTCATTTACTTATAAATTGTGGGGAATTTTATTTTTTCTGCTTCCGTTTCAATAAATTCAATATCATACACTTGAAGGCACAGGAAAATTAAATTTGGAAATTTTCTGCTCCAACAGGAAGAGTGAGATATATGTAGATATATCTATATTATTCTTATTCTTGGTTAATTACTTTTTCAAATAAATAAAGGCTCCTAAATGACATTTGTTCATTTCTCAGTAATGCATTGCTGGGAAGACATTTCTATACAATACAGCATCACATTTTACAGGGTGTTTAGACTAGTATAAGTCATAGCATAAATTATCATTAAAGATTATCTTCAAATATGTTATTTTGAGAAGAACATAGAATCTGAGAAACATGAGAATTATATAAATAATATGAGAAAATAATACATAAATTTGCCTTGTAAATTTGTAATTAAAGTTTATTGCATTGAGTATATGCATCACAAAAATATTTTCACAGGTAAATAAATTTGATACCAAGTTATTTATATGTAGCTTAAGTATTGAAATATATGGTACTGCATTGCTTACTGATATTTTGAAAGCATATCATGTAAACACCAGCAAAAAATAGAGGAATTAGAAAAAATACAAGACCAAAAATTACCTTCAACTCCTTTCTACTCATACTTTCCCTCTTTACCAAAGGCAACAACTATCTCGACTTCCCTGTTGAATAATATTCTATTATGTAGTTTATAAGTATTCATTTTTTCCAGGAATGATAGATATTCTCTTTTCACTTCTTGAATTAACTTGTCCTATAGTAAACATTATTTGCATTACTACAGATGAATAGATGTACACTTTCTTTTGAATCTATGACTTTATTAAGAATAAATGAGTGGGTTTTATCAAGGCCCATTGGTATGCATCTGTAACCTCAGCTACTCCAGGAACTATTGCATGAGGATCACAAGTTCAAGACTAGTCTCAGCAATTTAGTGAAAACCTGTCTTGAAATAAAAAATAACAAGATTGAGGATGCAGCTCAGTGGTTGAGAGTGAGAGCCCCTCAATTCAATTCCCAGTATCGGGCGGGGAGTGAGGGGGGAGGTGGAGGAGGGAGGTGGGGAGAGGAGTCAAAGAGAGTATGCCTATATAGAGGCTTAGTAAATTCTCAAATATTATTTATAAGCATTTGGATCATTTAGATTTTAACACCAATATACTAGCATTCTCATTCATGTATATCTTGCTAAAACTTGATATTATAGATATTATATGTGTTTTCATATTTAATCTATTTTGTTATATGTAGAATGCTATTCTAATTTTATTTTTTTATAGTTTACATTTTCCTGATGATCGAGTTTGATAAACTCTTTCCAAATTAGTTGTCCATTTAGATATTACTTTTGCATAGAGAATTGTGCTCACCTTATTTATTTGTAGGTAATACATATGTGAAAATTTTATTGCTGGTAAATGTTGAAAGTATCTTCTCTACATATTGTTTTTATTCATTTAATGACATCTTAACAGAAAAAAATAATATATGTTTCTTTACTTGTTTTCTAATGTTTATACCTTTTTGTATTTTGCTTAAAACGCTGTTTATCTCAAGATCATGAAGTTTTTAAGCACTGTCTTAAAAGTTATTATTTTTAATAAATATATAGTATTAACTGAATAGTTTTTAATATTATAACTTACTGTCTTATTGTTGCCTTGTAAGAGTCTTCAGGTTTTTAGCCTTTACATTAATGTTCATATTCTTATGGGATATATTTTTGTGCATAACCTGATGAAAGTGATCACATATCTTGCCAGAGTTCATTCAATTTTGTCATTATCATTTGAGAATATAAAAGTTTTGCCACTGTACTGCATTAGCATATATGTGATTGTACCTTTGTTTCGTTTTATCCAGTAGTGTTTTTAACTTTTTATCAGTTTGCATCACCACTTTATTGTGAGGAGCTAAGATGTGTATTGAGTTGTCTAATGGCCTTGTGGTTATAGGGGACTTGCACTGGGAATTCTCTGTATAAAAGTAGAGGGTTAACATTTCCAGTTGCTATAGCAATAGCGGCCCTTGGCCACTCTGGGCAAATGCTCAGAATTATAAGTACTAATCTTGAATTGCATATAACTGGTTTCTAGGGATAGAGGATTCTGAATGTAGCAGGGTAACCATAATGTCTTCTCAACTCTGAACTTCAAGCTTGCCTGCTTTGCAGAAACTTTTTCACAAAGAATCTTTTGATGATAAAACCTATATAATATACATGGGGAACCAGCTCTGGGTCACTCTTCTCACACAAAGTTCAGTTTTCCACCTGATCCTGATCCGGGCATTTCTCTTAACCTTTGTGTGCTTTTCTTAACCCCCCATCATCCCTTGCTGGTTTCAGATTGCAGCCTGATAGCTTTTGATTTATAACTTCGTATAGAGTAGTACAAATTTTTCAATTTTATTTCTTTTTCATTTTGAAGTTTTCCTTAGCCATTATTAATTTCTTGAAAGTATATATATTTTAAAAGAACAGTCAAAATTGAAATATTTAAAAGATAAATCTTAATCTAAATATGTTAGGGAAAATTGAAAACCTTAAAAAATATGAAGTTCACATATTTGACCTTTTTAATATCGTTTTTTTTAATATTTATTTTTTAGTTATAGGTAGACACAATGTCTTTATTTTATATTTATGTGGTGCTGAGGATTGAAGCCAGTGCCTCATGCACACTAGGTGAGCGCTCTACCTTTGAGCCACAATACCAGCCCAAATATAGTTTTTAATGATACCATTGTGGCTGTTATTGGAAAATGCAATTTTTATATAAACATATAAATATCTACCTAACAAGCATGTAGAATTAATTTTCTTAATCTGTATTATGGAGAATCTGCATACAAAAATCAAGATGTACAAAGACTAAAAGCTTATTCTTTCATTTATGATGTTTATGTGTTTTATTAATTTCGCTCATTTTCTTACACTGCTTGGGGTCTGTAATTAAATGCTAAATAGTATTGGGCATCCTGCCCAATTTCTGAACTAAAAGGGAATTGTTATTTATTTTGATGAAAATTATGGTGTTTTGCTGTAAAATTGTGGTTTATACTCTATTAGGTTAGAGGTGCTTCTTTATTTCTTTTGTTTAGAGAATTTTTAAACATGAAATAAGAGCATGTTTTATCAAAGTTCATTTAGTATCATGCACATTTTCTTTCACCTTGTTAATGCTGCAAATTATATTAAATTGTTTGACTTTTGGATATTAATCCAACTTGCATCCCTAAAATCATCCATAAACTGAGCATATTATTTTTATATATTGCCTACCTTCTGAATAGTAATATGTCTTTATTATTGTTAATATCACTGATATTGGCTGGTGATGTTTCTCTGTGAGTTCTTGACAGGTTTTGGCAAAAGAAATGGTTTCTTAAATAATATTTGAAATTATATACTTTAATATTTTTAAAGTTATTTATATGAATTGACATTTTATATTAACCCAAAAGTGAAAACTTGGATTTGTTTTCTATATGAGATTATAGATTCGATTTTATTATTTTTATAGTTCCTGAGATGTTTAAAATGATGCTTTTTATAACAATCCTGATTTTTGGTAATCAGCACCTGCTTTCATTTTTTTCTTCTGATTTGCAAGGGCTTTTTCAGTTTTCATTAAACTTTAAAATATCATGATGTAGATTTTTCAATTGCCCAATTTCTTTGCTAGATTTATATTCATTGAATTTATTGAGAGGTGGATTTATAAAAACTGCTGATCTGATCATGGATTTGTATATTTTACCTTACTTCTCTTAGTTTTTGCTGAGAATTACAAGTGTATTCCGTCATTGTTAGTTTATAGTGCTTTCTGAAGCTGTATTTTGATATTTTCTGATTTGCAAAATCATTTGCAATCATGTTCTTTCTTTCTTTTTTTGGTACGAGTGATTGAATTCAGAGATACTCAACCACTGAGCCACATCCCCAGCCCTATTTTGTATTTTATTAGAGACAGGGTCTCATTGAGTTGCTTAGCACCTCCCCATTTCTGAGGCTTGCTTTGAAGCCAGGATCCTCCTGTCTCAGCTTCCCCAGCTGCTGGGATTACAGGCGTGTGCCACTGTACCCAGCACAACTGTGTTTTTAGGCCATTTTCTCCTATGACTCTAATTTTACATTATATTCATTATAAATGTACATATCTATAACACATGTAAATACATTTGTATAGCTTACATTGTGTATATATTTAGTATGTGTCTTTTTTTGAAATCTTTGCATTATTTTTTTCTCTCCTGTTTCAATCTAGATGGTTTACTCACTACAATTATCATACATTACAGTTCTAATATAAACTTTTTGTCTATGCATCTTAGAATACTTTAAACATTGTACAGATTCATAAAAGTTGTGATATTCTCCAATACAAAGTATATTGTTAAACTCCAAAGAGTTTATTTAAAAACCAAAATTGAAATCCAGTAATACTGGTTTCAAGTTTTAACCTTGGGATTGTATCTTACTTTCAATACTGTAACAAATCTGACATTTGTAATAGTTGGATCCTCTTTAAAATGTACCTTTAACGTAGTTATTTGTTCTATTTTCAAATAAGCTTAGTGATGAGACTCTCTTTCACTACTGAGGCAGTCCATACATGAATGACGATAAGAGGAAAAAGTTTATTGTGTAATTATAGTTAAAACAATGTGTATTTATACCAATTCTTGAAGCTAATAATACTACACTCACAGTATAATATTACTAAAAGTCACCACATATTTCTTTTTTATAAGTATTTTTTGGGGGATTGGAAAGCATGTAATTTTAAAATTTTATTTATAGTTATTCTTAGCATCACCTTTTGAACACTTTTTAGCTATTTCTAATCCTAGCCCATTGCTCAGCTAAGTATAAGTTTAGGGAAACACATTTAAATATGTCCAGTCTTAACAAACATGTATTTCCATACACTTTGTCTTAGAAAGAATTTTAAGTATGTAATACAGTTCAAAAGGCAGGTAATATGAATCTATAGATCAGTAAATATAACACAGAATTTGAAAGGGAGAATCTACTGTTCATTATAACACATTTAAAAATATTATTCCTACTATTTCTGTTTATTAATCAATTAGAAATTACTAATTGACTCTACATTATATAAATAAAATTTTAATAGATTATAATTTAAAATCCTGTCTAAATTTTGATGCATCATTACTGTTTTCTATCTTTCATTAGTTACTGAAAACTTTAATGCTATTGCAATCCTACCTATTGTATGATATCTGTACTTGCATTGGAAACCACTCTTTTAAAAGCTGCTTTGACATTATATATAGATATGTCATTGTGATTGCATTTTTGCTTCATTATGCTAAATTTCCATTATCATTTAGTGTGGTTCAAGTTGTTAGAAATTACTTTCTATGCTTCATTTTCTTGGTTAATTTACTTTCCAAGTTTTTCCTAATTTATTATTCTAAAATTTTTACTAGGTTAATGTTGGTCATCTGAACTGATCACCTAATTTCATGTAATTTCTCCCTTCTTTTTCATATTTGTATAATTTTGTCCTTCTTTGGGGAATATTGTTTTAAGATTTGCCTACAAAAAGAGTATTAAAAACATTCTATGAGCTATGATTCTTGCTCTAATAATTTTTTGGATTAAGTTTATTGTTTTTGTTTCATGAAGGAAACTTATTTTGTATCGCCTTTCTGAAAATAAATTCTCTGAGTGTTTTTTCAGTTTCTCATTTCTGTACTTCTAACAAATTACCTGTTTTTGTCTTTGTTTTCTAGCTGCAGTACCAAGTTCTCATATTGGAAGGTTTTTATCAATGTTGGTAATTTTAGTTACCCTTTCATATTTAGTTCCTATTTTTTTTCTATATTTTTATTGGCACATTATAGTTGTACATAATGATGGGATTTGCTGTTACACATTCACACAATATAACAATATAATTTGGCCAATATTAATCCCCAATATTTCCTCTTTCCTTGCTCTCCTCCCTCCCTCTGGTACCTTTCTTCTCTCCTGATCTCCCTTCCAATTTCATGAGATCCCTTATTACCTTTTTTCCTCTCCCGTTTCCATATATAAGAATAATACTTGCCTTTTGAATTTCACTTATTCTCCTTTACATGATATTCTCAGGTTCCAACCATTTTCTGCAAATTATGTAATTTCATTTTTCTTTATGGCTGAATAAAATTCATTCAACCACTGATGGACACTGAGTCTGCTTTCACAGTTTGGCTATTGAGAATTGTGCTGCTATAAACAGGGGTATATGTATCACTGTAGTATGATGAATTTAATTATTTAGGATAAATACTTAGGAGTGGTATAGTTGGGTTCCATTCTAGTTCCTAAAAGTTTTACTGAAAAATGTTTGTGCATGTATGCTGCTTTCAAAAAGTAAGATTTGTGAAGGGAGAACCAGTAAAATATAATATGGAAACACAAAAAATAATACATATCACATTTGAACGAACTTATCTTGAAGTTGCCAAATTAAGTTACAGGTGATGATTGTTTTTTCCAAGATGAGGAGGACATGGACAGTAAACAAGTGATTAGGATCTAGGTGTCTTTTAAAAGTTAATCCTTAATTACTTGCTTGTGTGGCTTAAGAAACTCGAAAGAAGAGATGGCCCTTGACTAATAGGAAAGATTTTTCAAAATACCACATTGGTGTGGTCTAGGAATGAGAACTCAAATCAATTTTTGATATAAATTTTGATGTCAATTAAAAAAATTCAGCTGAAGTTGTTATGAAACCATTTGGAAACACATAGCTGAAATTTATTCCAGTGTGCAGACAAAGGGATTCGCATTTGAGAGGCATCAACCTCTATATGATATTTATAGCCACAATATATAAAACCTCCTAGTTCTAAAAAATGAGTTCTAAACCATTCAGATGTGTGGCCTTCAAAGAAATAAACAGTAGATTTGAAAGGAACAGTCAGGGTGACAGGGAGAAAACATAATGCCAAGCTTATGAAGACAAGTTAAGAAATTGAGGGTGAGTTACAGGGTTCATTCCCACAGAGTGAATTACAGATATGAAAAACAAAAAATTGTTCATACCAAGTTTATCTTCATTTAGCACAAATGATGTTCATATAAGGGCATTGGGGAGTAACAGAGGAATAGCCTGATAAAGTAAATTTGAGATAGAAAAGTATAAAAGAATTTAGAGGCAGCAGATATGGAACAGCTTTTTCAACATTTGCTCCTAAAGAGGCACAGAAAAATATAATATTTACAGAAGAATATGGATTAAAAAAACCTTTTAAAATTTAAGGTGGCTAACATGTAGCAGTTATACAAGTTAGAATTGGTTCAGGATAGAATAAGATATAGATAATGTAAAACTGAGAGGTTTCCTGGTATGCAGCTTAGTGAAAAAATACATGTATAGTGTGTGAAAAACCCTGAGTAAGCTACCAGAACTAAATAATAACAATAAAAATAATAACAACAACTGTAATAATAATAATAATACAATGAAAGTAAAGTAAATTCCAGATGGTATTAATGCTGCCACATGTCTGGTGAGCATTCTTGAAACAGTTTCACAACAATAATAGTATTAAAGAATATAGAACATTTTGTAAGAAGTGAGTGGAAGGAAGAGGCAGCCTTGTTTCTCTTATTATGACTTCAATTATCTCAGGGAAGTAGGAGAAAACATGGTTATTGGTAAGAATGTGTTAGGAGACTTTGGTAGTATGAAAACAAAAGAGGTAAAATTGATTTCTTAGAGTATTGACATGTGAATGAATTTGGGAAATGAAATTGCAGAGATCTAAATTGTCTATAGGCAGTAAATTCAGGAAATGAATCAAGGGAGAGCCGACTGTGTAAGCATGAGTATCCTTAATGAAGGGATTGGAATTAATGAAAAGCATTATCAAAGCTTTGATTTGAAAGCAAAAGGCTAATGATGGTATAGGATTCTAAATGTAATAATATTAAAATGTGATTAGATTGAATTATTCTTATGAGAGTAATTCTATATATCTCTGTCTATACACCAAAATGTAAATTTAAGTACTACTTTTATTAATTAGGTCTAAGTATTATGGTTAATTTTAACAGTTTGAAATCAAAGCTGCAAAATATAAGATTTTCTAAATACATTTGTAAATTATGTATCTGGTTATCTTTAGAAAAGAGATTAAAAGTCACAAACTTCATCCTCCATTTCATTGTAAAATTATAAAGGTAAAAAAGAATTACAAACTGTCAGCAATGAGAAATGTTGACATGGGCCATGTATATGAATCCTATAAAAAACTCATGTCGATTGAACAGGAAATCCTGAAATATCCAGAAGGATTTCTTCAAACACATCATAAAATTAAAAAAAAAAAAATCAAAACAACAATCCTTCTCTAAAAATCAAAAGAAAAATACAACTAATGGTACTGCTTAAGATGACTGACTACACATAAAATTATATTGAGTATTTTTAATAATTATTGATGAATGAATAACTTTGGAGATGATTTCTTAAATCAGGAAATTTATAAAACTTTTTGTTTTACAATGAAGAAAATATAAATAAGCAAATAAAGTATCGCTAACAGAGAGAAACTGTTTTAAAAAGTGATTTTCTTCTCAAGAAAAAAATGTCGATTAACTATGGGATGGGTATGTGATAAGAATATAAACAAGACCAAGTCTTTATCTTTGAATTAGAAAGTTGAATGACAATATATAATATGATAAGTGAAAATACAGCAATGTATGCAAACAGTTGAAATAGTAAGAAGGACTGATCCACTCATTTAGTTTCTCATGAATATGAATAAAAAGTACATTTCCAGAAATGAAATGGTATTCAGAGAAAAAGAGGACACAGCCCTTCTGCTGTTTTTAATAATTTTCTGGCATTATGAAATTTTAAAAATATATATATATTTATCTTTTGAAAAAGAAAATCCTTAAAAAGTGAGAGAAAAGAGAGAGAAAAGACACTCTCAAAATATCAGATTGGCCATTAAGAGTAGAACAGATAAAGTGAAATAAACTTCAGATATAAATATAGAAAAACACAAACCTAATAAAATAGTATCCATGCCCATACACAAAAGCAAATTTGATGGCACATCAAATTTTTCACAGTTCACACTGAAAAACAGAACAAAATAGAGTGGGTCAAGTAACAAAAAATAGGAAATTTGTCTTCTTGAAATCTTCAAAGACTTATGGATACAATGGGTCCTTATCAGAGGAGATATAAAAATACATGCTTCAATTTGTCATCATTTGAAATTTATTTTTATAAACATGATTTGATGAATTTAGGGAATTATGTACCATCAAGTTTAAATCATGATGAAAGGGATTAGATGTGTTCTACTTCCTCTTTCCAAAGCAATTGCGGGAGATTACGATTACTTTCTTGGAAATGATTAAGAAAAGCAGAATGAGTCACAAATGCTGAAGTTGAACAGAGCTGAAATGGTAAATTATTTCAGAGCAGATGTTAAAGGATGTAACCAACAGGTGACAGGAAAGAATGGGAATTAGAGAACTAGAACAGTCTTTTCAGCACCTTTTAGTGTAGTCTAATTTTAACAGGATAAAAGTTTTCAAATCAATAACTATAAGCAAACAGTTGCTCTCCATGGAGACATTTTAACATTATTAATTAATATAATTCTATTAGAAACATTTCTTCTGGCAGGAATTCTATAATAATGATAACCAATACTATCAAAAATTACTAATTATTCTCATTGACTCCTGTGTTCTGTAAAATAACATTTAAATAGTTTAAAAATAAATGGTTTAAAAAATTTAAATGGTTTAAAAATAATAATGATCCTTTTTATATTAAGAAATTATTTGACAAAGGTTGTGGGAGTTGGTCATGCTGTTATACATGTCTTGAATGATTTCTGGAGACAGAATTCAATTTTTGGCTCTGCATTACCCAAAGACTCAAACTTGTTTTATCATTAGAGAGGTTTCTCCCCTATCCACATTTTCACTTTTGCATAGACAACTATGTTTGAAAAATATTAGGCTAATCCCAGAAATAAGAAAATCATAAGTTTTAAATGACTTTTCTTGCTGATTTCTTACTGTAATTTATTTATATTATCGATTAAACTGTAGGATGGATATGTATATACAGGATGACAACCACATTACCTGATTTGGTACTCTCTGTGATTTTAGAAATCCAGTGGCAGGTCTTCAAATATATCTCTGCAGTTAAATGGTACTACTCTATTGTTTTATATAGTCTTTTTTGTTTGTCTTTATTTGTAGGGGATATTATGTCAATAAACAATGAATTATTACAATGATATTTTAATTGATTTTGAATATATGTTTGTGATTAGCACAATGTCACCAACTCACCTACCCAAAAACATACAGTAGAGATTAAACAGGTAATCACTCTAAATAAAAAAATTTAACATCTGAACACTTATTGAAAATAAAGTAAACCAAATTAGTACTGTCACTTCCAAACATATCCATGTCCTACTTCTCAATATGAGTGAATCTGTTAAATAAATTGGCAGTTAGGAAATTTTATTGTAGATAAAATTAAGGTTGCTAATTAGCTGACCTTGAGATGGAGAAATTATATTGAATTTTCCAACTACAGCAATGTTATCACAAAGTTATCTATGAATGGAGGAGGAAGGCAAATGAAGAGGTCAGAGATGTGACATTATAGTGAACATTTTCTTCAGACTTCCTAGCTTTGTAGATGGAGAAATGGGAGCAGGAATTCCAAAATATGGGCAGTTCCAAACCTAGAAGAGGCAATGGAACATACCTGGAGGATTCTCCCTAGGGAGGAAATGGATTCTCTCTAGAGCTTCCAGAGGAAATGCACCCTTGCCTATCAACACCATGACTTTAGCCCCCTGAGAA
The DNA here is from genome assembly GCF_021218885.2 of Marmota monax. NCBI lineage: Eukaryota > Metazoa > Chordata > Mammalia > Rodentia > Sciuridae > Marmota > Marmota monax. The sequence goes on along the minus strand of NW_026691982.1, from coordinate 4,360,559 downwards.
ACATTTGGAACTGTGACTCCTAGAACTGGGTAATAAATTTAAGGTAATAAATTTGTGTTGTATTAAACCAAGTGTTTAGTTAATTTTTATAGTGAAAAAAGAACTAACACCTACTAATACTATAATCTTTTCTAGATGTAAAAATAGATTATTAAACAAAACATCAAATTACTCTTTTAACTATAGGAGATTAAATTTTAGAAATTTAGGAATGAAACAAAAATAACAAGATTATGCTATTAGTATCTATGAAGGAGAAAGCAGGATTTGAGGAAAGAGCAAAAAGGAAGACCTACTTACATAGATCTGTACTCTCTTAGAGAACTAGAATCTCTGAAAATCAACATAGGCACTGATAACTATTTAAAATTAGAAATGAGCTATTCTCAACTGTAAAAGAGTATTCCCAAGGCAAAAACAGAAAGTTCACAGCTTTCAGAGTATAGTAGGTCTTGATGCAATGGAAATAGAATTATGGAATTTTAACTAGTAATTTCCAAGTGGAAGAGTATAAGTGTTGATTTTGGGAAAGTAGTTAAAATTCGAGTATATGGACATTTCAGGTCAACTGGGAAAAATATATGCATGCTATATTCAAAATACATACGGAATTAGGCTATTCAGTAACAATAAAATGAATAAGTCAATTAAAAATGAAAAAGAGACCTGAAAAGACATTAATAAAAAAGGCATATCAATGGTCAACAGATCCATGAAAAATTTCTTCTCAGAGAACAAATCATTGGTCTAGACATCAGAGAAATGGAAGTTAAAATTACAATGAGATGATACCTCACACTTGTTAGATTGGCTACTGGCAAAAAGACAATAGATATAAAATATTGTCAAGGATGTGAAGAAAATCTCAATAGTCTTCAAAGGGCTAGCTGCAAGAGGTATAATGCTGGGTGGACCACAAACAGGATTTTTGGAAAACAGTGTACACCTTTAATTCTATTAATTTCAGGGAAATGGGGAGGGATAAATAAAAATATAAGAAATGGGAGCAGGAATTCCAAAATATGGGCAGTTTCAAACCTAGAAGAGGCAATGGAACATACCTAGAGGCAAAAGGAATTGCTAGTAGAATGGATAGGAGAGGTAAAAACATGCTATGATTGACAGAGGTTTCTACTTAAATTAACTAGATGCATACACAATTTTTTTTAGAATTTTAAAGGTTTTGTAAAGGATAGTTTAGGGAAAAAAATCTAGTTTTATTTAAATAAGTGAATGTGGGGCACCACCCTGTGCACAAGGTAAGCACCCCCTCCCCCTCAGCCTTGAGTAAGGGTTATTGGACAGGCATCATGTGCCACTCACTGTGCGAAGCTGTCGGACCCACCCTCCGACAGAAGTTGAGGAGAATCACTAGACCAGCTAGTGAGTGTCCCAGGGCTGAGCGAGAGGGTAAGTGTCCTGTCGATGACCCGGCCCGCCACCCAGCCTGGCAAAAATCACACGGAGTTGGGAGTTGAGTCAGCGGAGATGGCGCAGCAACTCAGTTTATTGTGGAGGGAGAGGACTTACATATAGAGAGGAGAAGGGGGGGGGGCGGTAAAGGCAGGGGCCAATCAGAGATTGGAGAGTCCCCCAGGTTGGGGTAGCCTAGTCACCCCAGTTACAGAAACAGAGCCCCATTACCCTAGTTACAGAAACAATACCCCATTAGGTATGTGTGCTCCTGCTGCTGGGGAGTTATTCTGTGTGTTTGCGGAAGCCATATCTTGGGGCCGTTCAGGCACATATATGGGAGCCATTTCTCAAGCTCTAACTGTCACGTACATGGAAAATCACAAGACCAGAATCACAAGACTGGGGATTTCCCAACAGTGGTTTTTCTTCCTCTTTCCCCAGCAATGGCACTTCCGTGGCCAGCAGAGGTCCCAACATGAAGCAAGTGGCCTTTCCCTCAGCTCTGCAAGGAAGTGCCTCAGCTCTGGGATTGAGCGTTACCAAATGGGATTGGGCAACCTGTCTTTTGAAATACTATCCCCTGCCTTATTTGGGTGGAATATTCTATGGAATGTCTTTTCTCTAATAAATAGAGGGGTTCTGGGTGATTTCACTCTCTTCCCTTCCAGCGTGGAAGAGGACTCTGAAGGTCGGACAGCAGTCCCACCCTCAACCTGAGAAACTCATGTCCATGTGTTGCATGGTTTCTTTGCTGTTTTCTTAGTTTAATGTTTCAGCCAGCTCCTTTGAACCCAGTTCATCTCACGAGCATGGGCATCTAGTTTGAATTGAATTTTCAGAGGACTAGTAAAAATCTAGACAAATCTATCTAAATTATTCATTACATGGATGTACACACACATACACGTATGTATACACAGTATACATATATGTACACACAGACATACACACACATACAAAGACAACACAGGCATACACATATACATATATAAATATTTATTATGAAAAATGATTAATTAGGGTTGTTTGTTTATTTGGGATTTTTAAAGCATTTTAGCTACATTACTAATATTAATTGTTAACATGATTAGTTGAATTTATTAGCAATAGATTTCTGAGGTCATAATAATAAAGTCCTGTCTTAATGTTGATAAAAAAAAAATCATCTCTAGGAGAAATAGATCTAACTCTAAGTGACCACTAAGTTAACATTCATTGTTACCAGATTATAAACTAACAATTCTTGGAAACATCTAAATAAAAAATAAAGCATAATAATCAAACATGATATTATAGGAAAATTCTCAGCTGCTAGTAAATAGCTTAAAAATAAATATTTAAAATGTCAAATGGACCAAAAATTATTTAATGTATGGCAAATGTCATGTAATATTCACTAATATGCTTACCAACCAAAGAAACATTTATTTATTATTATCTGCCTTGGATTATCAAGATTTGTATTGCTTAATGTTTCCTGCTATTGGCATGGAATCCTAGAAGTATTTAGGCTTATGATAATAATTATAATTTTACAAATGTCATGGTAGGATAGAAGCCAAGGAGATAAGCAGCACAATATTCATGTTTAAAACTAGAGCAATGGAGAGATGATTCATAAAAGTGTAGAACAAAAGAAAGGTAAACCCAGGATGGGATACTGAGAGTATGATAAGCTACTAAGCAACCAACAAATGTCAAATGAAGCAAGAAGAAATTCTAAAGAATCTGGGATTATTTAGTCCAAGATAAAATAACAAGTCATCCTGCATACAGATTGAGAGGTTGAATAACACTGGGACATGAGTCGATAACAGAACATTGGATCCAAGATTTCATTCCCTGGGGTGGAGATCTATGGATTTTTTTAAGTAGCAGTAGGGAAAAACTCAATCACTGACAGTTGGGCTTGGAGTCCCCCAACTAGAGCAACAGATAATGACAGGGAGCCTTGCCAGCACTGTGGAATCAAGTTACCCATTTACTTATACCAGAGAAAGGAAGGAGAGACACCTGTGCACATAGCAACTAGGCCTATTAGTCACTGACTTTTAAAGCAATCATTAATTTTATCAATCTCTTCTGAATTACATAACCATCTCCAATGGGATTGAATAATTTATAGTTTGTGACAATATTCCTCAACCTGGCAAAATAGAATAAAATTTTCAGTAGTTCATTATTATACTCAGGCTAAAATTTATACCCCTCATTTAGAAATTCTGTATTTTTCACAATCTCATCCCTGCTTTCAGTGAAAATATATCCTCCTATTATCTTTTACATGCATTTTATAGTTGTCAACCAATTACAAAATCGTGTATGTTCTTAATCAAGCTTGACACCTGCATTCTTTTTATTAACTACCTGATCACTAGTCATTTTAATAAACCTTTTATATCAATGTATAAACCTCATACAGAAAAAATCATACTACTGATAATTTAACACCTTGGTGAATTATCTCAGTGGAAACACTGCTGTAAACACCAATGAGGCCAAAAACTGTAACACCCCCTATGGAATTCACAACAAATCCCCCAACCCTGCTTCTGATGACTATGTTCTGTTTGCCTGCTGATTAATACCTTACACCTGAATGTATTTTGACCTGTTTTGAACTTCATTTAAATGGAATCTTACAGGATGAATTATTTTGTATCTGTCTTCCTTCATTCTATATCATATGTGTGAATATCATTCACATTATAGTCATGTTTTTATTACTGTACATTTTTTATTCTGTGATTGTACCACATTTATTTAATTTAAACTTGGGTAACTGTAAATAATGCTATCATGTACATTATCAATGTATATGTATACATATACATAACAAATTACATGGAAGTCCAGATATTCAGAGATTCAAGGGAGTATCTGTTTGAATGAAATCATAAAATTAATTTGATCTTAATATAATAAAACATTGGACCTCATTGCAAACAATAAACACAAAATGTGCAAACACAAACACAAACACACACACACACACACACACACACACATATGCACAGATGCCTGTTCACAATGGGGAGGATAGGAGGAAATTAAGTCATAAAAGGATATAGGGCTCAGAATTTTTAGTGTCATCTAGATTGAATTTGCTAAAATTTTTTAAGAGGAGTGTGATGGTTAATTAGATGTGGCAATGTGATGTGATTAAGGACTGTCTTTGGTAATGTTCCTATGTAATTACTCTGAAAGAGTCCTGAGCCCTGGAGAGTGGGGCTGGGTGCCAAGACATCATGGCTATGGTAAAGAGGGTGGATCTCAATCTTTGTAAAAAGTATGATATCTACTATACTCAGTTTTACATCAAAGAAAAATAGAACCACAGTTCAAAACTTTTGGGTTTTTTTTTTCTTAAAAACAAATTGGAGGCTGGGGCTGTAGCTCAATGGCAGAGCACTTGCCTCACATATGTAAGGCACTGGGTTTGATCTTCAGCACCACATAAAAAATAAACAAAATAAAGGCATTCTGTCCATCTACAACTACAAAAAATTAAAAGAAAAAATTAAAAGAAAAAAATTATTGCTGAAATGAAAGTTAAAGAGTAGATATCAAATCTTGAATATATTCCATTTTGTACTAAAATAGTAAAGCATAAAAAAACTTTATGTAGGAGATTTTAAATGATTAATAATAATAATATAGAATTTTTCTTGATCTACATATACATTTAAAGTTTAATTAAATTGTAACTTGTAGTCCTCCCAATATTAGAATATGAGGCCATAATGTTGTAAAGGAGATGTTTTAAATTGCAATTAAAATAAGATTGCAGACATATAATTACTGTGTTATTGTTTTACTTATTCATATAAGAATTTCTTTTCAATTTTTTTTGGAGGCACTTTGGTTTTATTTTTATTTATTTATTTTTTTCTGTCTTTTTTTTATTATTAGTTGCTCAAGACAATACAATGATCTTGACATATCATACATTTGATTCAATTAGGGTATGAATTCTCATTTTTACACATGTACAGATTGCAGGATCACATTGGTTATACATCCATGTGTATACATACAGCAATCCTAGTGTCAGTTGTATTCTGCTGCCCTCCCTATCCCCCCTACCCTCCCACCACTATTCTCTACTCATTCTACTGTAACACTTATCTTTATCTCTCTCTCTCTCTCTCTCTCTCTCTCTCTCTCTCTCTCTCTCTTTTCTTCCATTCCCCCTCACACCATCATATATGTATTTTGTGAACCCATGAGTGTCTCCTTCAGTCTTCCGTGTAATTCCACTTCTCCCTCCTTTTCCCTCCCTCCTCTTTTCCTTGTTTCATGGTAATCTTCTTCTCATGCTTTTCCTTCCTACTCTGTTTTGAGTCACCTCCCTTATATCCGAGAAGACATTCAGCATTTGTTTTTTTAGGGATTGGCTAACTTCGCTTAGCATAATCTGCTCTAGTGCCATCAATTTCCCTGCAAATGCCATGATTTTGTTATTTTTTAATGCTGAATAATATTCTTTTGTGTATAAATGCCACATTTTTTAATCCATTCATCTGTTGAAGGGCATCTGGGTTGGTTCCACAGTCTAGCTATTGTGAATTGTGCTGCTATGAACATTGATGTAGCAGTGTCCCTGTAGTATGCTCTTTTTAGGTCTTTTGGGTATAGTCCGAGAAGGGGAATAGCTGGGTCAAATGGTGGTTCCATTCCCAGCTTTCCAAGGAATCTCCATACTGCCCTCCAAATTGGCTGCACCAATTTGCAGTCCCACCAGCAATGTACAAGTGTAACTTTTTCCCCACATCCTCACCAGCACTTGTTATTGTTTGACTTCATAATGGCTGCCTTTATTACTGGAGTGAGATGGTATCTTAGAGTAGTTTTAATTTGCATTTCTCTGATAGCTAGAGATGGTGAGCATTTTTTTTTGTGTACTTGTTGATTGATTGTATATCTTCTGAAAGGGAAATCAAGACAAAAACCCCATTCACAATATCCTCAAATAAAATAAAATAAAATAAAATAAAACATTTGGGAATCAACCTAACAAAAGAGGTGAAAGACCTTTACAACAAAAACTACAGAACACTAAAGAGGAAAATAGAAGAAGACCTTAGAAGATGGAAAGATATACCTTGCTCATGGATAGGCAGAATTAATATCATTAAAATGGCCATACTACCAAAAGTACTCTATAGGTTTAATGCAATGCCAATCAAAATCCCAATAGCATTCCTCACAGAAATAGAAAAAGCAATCATGAAATTCATCTGGAAAATAAAAGACCCAGAATAGCTAAAGCAATTCTAAGCAGAAAGAGTGAAACAGGTGGTATAGTGATACCAGATTTCAAACTATACTATAGAGCAATAGTAACAAAAACAGCATGGTACTGGTACCAAAACAGGTGGGTAGACCAATGGTACAGAACAGAGGACACAGAGACCAATCGACAAAATTACAACTACCTTATATTAGACAAAGGTGCTAAAAGCATGCAATGGAGAAAGGATAGCATCTTCAACAAATGGTGCTGGGAAAACTGGAAATCCATATGCAACAAAATGAAATTGAATTCCTTTCTCTCACCATGCACAAAAGTTAACTCAAAATGGATCAAAGAGCTAGGAATCAAACCAGAGACTCTGCATCTAATAGAAGAAAAAGTTGGCCCTAATTTCCATCTCCAAATTCCTGAATAGGACATCTATAGCACAAGAGTTAAAATCAAGAATCAACAAATGGGACATATTCAAACTAAAAAGTTTTTTCTCAGCAAGAGAAATAATAAGTGAGGTAAATAGGGAGCCTACATTCTGGGAACAAATTTTGACCCCTCACACTTCAGATAGAATGCTAATCTCCAGAGTATACAAAGAACTCAAAAAAGTTAAACAACAAAAAAACAAATAACCCAATCAACAAATAGGCCAAAGATCTAAACAGACACTTCACAGAGGAGGATATACAATCAATCAACAAGTATACAAAAAAAATGCTCAAAATCTTTTCAATTTTTTAAAAAATATATTTTTACTCATTGGTGGGTCTTTATTTTATTTGTTTATATGTGGTAAGGAATAATAATAGTTAATTTAGGTATACTTACAGTAACTGATAAACATGTTTCAATAACAGTAGTGAAACCCTGTATTTCCCCTTTCATTTAAAAGTTGTTGAAAAGAAACATAGGGAATTACAATCAATTGAGCAATAGAGAATTTTGGGAGGAATGTTGGAAAAACAGATGCCCCCCACCTTTTGCCCTGGGTGGGTAAGTTGCAACTCTAAATGCAGTAAAAGTTAACTGTTCATATTTTGGCTGGTCAGCAGAATTTATCTTAATAGGATAGACAGAAAAGTTTTGAGACTCCCTCTCCGCCACAGCTTGTCCCAAACACTCAATTTACTGGGATCTAGATGTGCCGCAGTCCGGCTGCTGCAGCAAAATAACCGGGGGGTGACGAATAACTTGTGTACGTTGATACAGCAGGAGTAGGAGCCGTTTATTGCAGGACAGGAGCAGTATTTATACATTCCACACAGCTTATCTAATTAGCATAAACTAGATACATCAGTCAACCAATAAGGAATCTCCACACTTAATGGCTCGCTTTTGTTACTTCTCAAACCACTCCCTCTGGCATTTTGCCAGGCACCATCCAGACTTGTTTACAAACTCTAACATTCCCCTGGCAAAATGCCAGGTGTTATTTTTGACTTGTTTACAGACTCTAACATAGATGGGCATCAGGCAGCTGCCACAGCCCACCATGGAGGCAATGGCAATGTATTAGTTACAGGAGCCATTGGCTCTGGGATTGCTCCAGGCAGAGTGATATTGCCAGGGATGTGCTGCCACCACAGAGGGAGTAGTGGGTGGGTTTAAAGTGGCCAAATAACCAGGCACAGAAGGAGAAGAGCAGGTAGGTTGAAAAAGAGGGGTTTTAATCACTGCATCATGGCAAAGATACCAGCATCTAGCACAGTAATGGGAGCACGTGGTTCCTCATGAAGTATCTTACTTACCTCCTCCCAATCTTTTGAATGTAATGAGCCACTTTCTGGGTAACAAGATGAATCTATTTCTATCAGTGAGGCAGCAAGGTCAGTGTTGCTTAAGGTATATCCAGCCTTGCAAAGTAAAAAAGAAAGTTCTGCCTGATGACGTCGTTGAGCACACAATAAAGAACTTCCCATAGTTACTGATTAGGGATCAGTACCAGCAGGTGAAAGATGCATCAAAAGCATACTACAGGCATAAGTAACTATTCCCTTCCCCTTTAACTGTCAACATCTGGAAGGGTCTCTATTAAAATAGCTTTTGTTGTCCCGAACTGTCTGTGGAGTGAGCAGCTATGTGGGAAGAAAACTCTTCTCATGCCCCAGTGTTGAGCGCCAGTTGTAAAGAATAATAATAAAGAGTGACACAGAGACAAAGTGCAGAGGCAGGGAAGGCGGCAGATTGGCTGAGAGACCAAGCTGCCAAACTTTATTCATATCAATAGTTTGTATTAGGCAATTAGTACCATAACTACATAATTGTTTAGAGTATCAGTAAGGTTTCTTATTCTGTAGTTACATTTTATAGTTATAATATGCAATGTCACTAGCTTAACGCAGCTCTCAAGAAAGTCCATTGTCTAAAGTTACTGTTAAGCTGGCAGATCCAGGAGCTCCAGAGCTTGGTGAAACATTGTAGTTATCTAGCAAGCAAATTCCTTTATTCCCAGGAGTTATATGCCTAAGATTAAGGTCAAAGCTGATAAGACACTATAGCATGGAGGGCATTATCATAGCAACTGGGCATCCTATGCCTTTGCACAGAAACTTTCCCAGGCATGAAGCATACCACAGTCATAAAGTCATGAGGGACCCCAATCCCAAACACAGAACTCCTGCAGTGCTGAGAGTCAAACCCAGTGCCTCACACATGCTAGGCAAAACTTTACCATTGAGCCACAACTTGGGCCACCTGTTTCACATTTTATTTAATATGTTTATATATTTTGTCTATTTTCACTTTTACTAGAGTCAATCACATTTTTCATCATTTAGTGAACAGCTCATATGTTGAGGAAAATTACAGTGTTTCAAAATACTGGTCAATAACTACAAATACAGTAATTTATAAACCTCATCTCTGTTCTTTGAAATAGCTTTTTATTGGGGGGGAGGGGTACCAAGGATTGAATTCAGGGGCACTCAACCACTGAGCCACAGCTGCAGCCCTATTTTGTATTTTATTTAGAGAAAGGGTCTCACTGAGTTGCTTAGTGCCTCACTTTTGCTGAAGCTGGTTTGAACTTGTTATTCTCCTGCTTCAGTCTCCAGAGCCACTGGGACTACAGAGGCCCAGCCGAAATAAATTTTTAATGACTATCTAATTTTTATATTTACATTAAGGTTATAATTTGACTTATTATGTAGTAAAATAACGATAATAAATATCATGCATGTATTTTATAAATAAAATATTTTTTAAAACATCAGTTTTTAAATGTATTTTAATTAGGTATATATTACAGCAGAATGCAATTTGATTAGTGTACACAATTGCAGCACAACTTTAGATTTCTATGGTCCTACACAATGTAGCATCGCACCATTCTTGCAGTCATAGGTGTACCTAGGGTAATGATGTCCATCTCATTCCATCATATTTCCTATCCCTATACCCCCTCTTCACTCCTCCCTCCACTTTGACCCCATCAAAGTTCCTCAATATTTTTCATGCCCCCCCCCATTGGCTTACTTCACTTAGCATTATTTTCTCCAACTCCATCCATTTACTTGAAAATGCCATAATTTTATTCTCTTTTAATGCTGAGTAATATTCCATTGTGTATATACACCACAGTTTCTTTATCCATTCATCTATTGAAGAGCATCTAGTTTGCTTCTTATCAAGAATATAGACAATGATAAGTGTTAGCAAGGATGTGGGGGAAAAGGCACACTCATTCATTGCTGGTGGGACTGCAAATTGGTGCAACCAATCTGGAAAGCATGATGGATATTCCTTAGAAAACTAGGAATAGAACCACCATTTGACCCAGCTATCCCATTCCTCAGTCTATGCCCAAAGGACTTAAAATCAGCATACTATAGTAATGCAGCCACATCAATGTTTATCACAGCTCAATTCACAATAAAAATATCAGTTTTATCTAGCATTAACTAATTTATTTTTATTTTAGCATTGGAATTTTATAAATATTTTTAAGATGCTATGACTGCTAAAAAGCACTTTCAGTGTAAATGGTGTTAATGATTATTAGGTCATTTTTTATTATAAAATTTTGTATCCCTTTCAGTGGTGCTGTTTCTGTTTAGCACAGCTATGTGTATATAGTTTTAGAGGTTACAAATCAAGCACACATAAATTTTCCTATCCTCAATGCTAAATATCATCCATGTTGGTTTTCATGCCTTATGAAAGTAATATAAAAATAAAAATAAAATTCTTGGCTTTTAATATTTCAAATTTAAGAGATTAAAAGTCTATAATATATATACACACACGTATGTGTGTATATCTATCTATCTATCTATCTATCTATCTATCTATCTATATGCCCAGCATCTCAGAAAGATTTTTCTTCTATCTCCCTAAGTTATGAGGAAAAAAGCCTCGGATCTTAAGGGGTCAATTTAGTCAGCTCAGACATTAAAACAGGTGTCTTGGGAGTCAGGCATGGTAGAGAAAGCCTGTAATCTCAACAACTGAGGAAGCTGAAGCAAGAGAATCACTTGTCCCAAAATTTGAGACCAGACTGTACAATTTTATGTGACCCTCACTCGAAAATTAAAAAAAAAAAACAGTAGGGGTGGCTATAAATGTACTTCAGTGGTAGAGCACCACTGGTTTTAGCCTCAGAAAGAGGTCTCTATCTTGAAACAGCTTCTTCATGAGGGCTGGAGGTAGAGTAAATAAAAAGCCAGAAGATTGGGATATATGATTAACGGGGTTATAATAGACTAATTGCCTGAGCAATATATAAGAAAACAGGTGAGTTTCACTGAGAAGAAGCAGTATTTGTTCAGGCTAATGGAGAAACAACATGGTTATATACAGTGTATAAGCTGATGGGAAGGAAGCAGACACTGTTTCTGTTCATCACAACAGTGTAAAGGAATAAGATGACCTTTACTATTCATAAAGAGAATATGGCACTGGAAGTCTGGAAATAGAGGGAGTGTTACTTTCAGAACAAGCAGGGTATGATGGAATAAGTAAAATGTTGAGACTTGTGGAATGCAAACATTTAAATCAATGTCAGCATAAAGGACCAGATAGAAAGTTGGACCAATCAGAAGATGCGAGTTTTTATGGATAGCAAATAAAGACCAGTGATCACATGACTTTCCCCCCACTTTCCTATAGTATCTCATAACACTCATATAGATGCATGTAACATGATAAATTAAAGAAGATAAAAAAAAACATTATTCTGAATTTTGTGTTTGACTTTCTTCTACAATCAGCTATTTGAAAGTATAGTTTGTAATTATAATTAAGGTTCTCCTACAAATCTAAATCAATTACAGAGAGAATGACCCCTTCTGACTTATGCATTCAACTGAGGAAGAGAGAGGCTAAAGTGGCTTACATTAGTTAGAAATCTAGGTATTAATATAAAAGGTGTTTCAACCTAGGTCTTCTTTTGACCCTAAATCTAGAGTATAGTTCACTAATGCAATGTGTTCTTTTCTTTTTCTTTCTTTCTTTTTTTTTTTTTTCTTTTTTGGTGGTGCTGGGTATTGAACCCAGGGCCTTGTGCATGCAAGGCAAGCACTCTACCAATGTCAGCATATCCCCAACATTCAGTGCATTCCTTTAATGAGGAAGATAAACAATGACCAAGAATGCTCTAATAAAACATATTCAACATGTTTATGTCTCTAAAATGTGAAGATTTCAAGTACTCAAGGAAGTTTCTAACCGGATTTGCCTGAATCTGATTTCATTGACAATAATATATATGTAGTCATTTTTATACCTTCTCATTCATTAGAATTTGCCAGATCCAATGAACTGACACCTATTTTATGTACTATGAAAGCGAATTTCTTATTTCTATGGTAAGCATAGAAAATGAAATATAGCATTATGGAAAGGTTACCAGACTTATTGAATTTATGTCTATTCTGACTTATGTAGAATAATTAAGGCAATTTGCAAAGCAAGGTAGATGTAACTTCTTGTTACTTTTCCTACATTATTGAAGATCACTTTTTCCAATCACTATATGTTTAAGGAAGAATCAGAATCCTTAAAACATCACTTCTTTTTTGCTTGACTATATCAATATAAATGTTTTACTTAGATTATATTTATTAAAACGTGAAGAAAAAGGATTTATCATTGTGTAGGTTCACTTACTTATATTTAAGTAAATCTGGACTATAAAATTCAAATATTAAAAATAAAAAAGCAAAATAAAATGTTCAAATATCTATATATTCTTTAAATTCCAAATTCCTAAGTTACATAACTTTACTCAAGAGCAGTGGATTTACCCAAAGGTCATTTCCAAATGGTAGGGAGAACAGAGCACTGGCTTATGGCTACTCTTACATAGAGGATATATTACTCTTTTGCCAACCAGCATGGTTCAGCCATCTCTGAGGGATTCTTTGTAGAGATTTCATTAATTTAGATGAAAAATTACATTTTTATTTTACTACCTCTGATTGAAAATTCCATTTCTTTCAATTATGAATCTTGGTTTCAAACTACATTAGAAAGCCCTACAACATTTTTACAAATAGGTGTCACAGATAATTACATATCACATTACACTTGTTTCCTATTTTCCTAAAAGTCATTTGTGCTTATGCTCAGTGCTAACTTTGAAATTAGGGTTTTGTTAACCTAAGGCTATATCATGTTAATAAATGAAGAAACATAGAATCATAGAATTTTCCACATAGTAATTTTAATAACTGCTACTAGAATTGTTTTCTTTGTGACCCATGTGTTGTCAAAAGAACTTAGTCATTTACAAATATTATTCTGAAAATTACTCCGTGTGCTTCACTATGCTGCAGAAGGTTGATGGCAAATTAAAAGAAAAATCAGAAGTATTATTCAAAGTAAAATGTAGGGGGGCAAGGGAAGGAAGAGAAAAGAGGAGAGGAAGAAAGGGCTATCAGTTCTTGTGGTCTCACCTTTCCTTTCCTTGCTTGTTACATGCAGAAAGAATATTCATGGATAACATAACACATATGAACTCCTTAGACTTGTAAATAGGTGACAAGGAAATTCCCTTTCTCTGAAGCAAACTCGAAAGCTTCCCATAGAGCTGCCCCTCAAGAACCTGCCAGTTCTGTTACCAGACATTTTTCTGACATGGTAAGTGGTAACTGTGAATGTGAAATGTTATGTTCTTGTGTTCTATGTTCAAGAAGCAGATCCAAATATACTGATCAGCAGGTAGAAATATAATTCATGCATCCACTCTGTGTGCTGGCTGCTCTACTCTGAGAGTTGTTTGGGTTTATACTTTTCTTGTTTTCCTTCTTCCCTTCCTTCATCCATCCTCCTTCCTGTAATAGTTTTTCTTTGTTAGTTTAGATTTTATGTTCTGATAAGATCCATGACTCATTATATATCTTTTAATTAATGATTAAATTTATGTGCCAAATTGACTGAGCTATGGGGTGTGTAAGATAATTGTTTGTCCATTATTCTTGATATAACAGTAAGGATATTTTGGGAAGAGATAGTACTTAAACTAGCAGATTGAATAAAGCAGATTTTCCAGGGTGGATTATTCTCCAGTTTACCTACTCTCCCATGCAGATCCTGAGATATGTCTGTTTCCATAATTGTGTGAGCCAGTTACATATATACATGTATGTATGTATTTTTATGGTCACTTCTCCAGTGTTCCTGTCCTCTTCCTATTATTTATAGCTTTAATGCTATTTCTTCCTCTTTTTCCCCTTCCTTCTATCATTCCTCTACCTCTCTTTCTCTCCCTTCTTTTTATTTCCTGAATAGCATGCTCAAATTACTCAACACAATCTGAGCTAGTATGTATCTATGGGGGAATACATTTCTAAATTTCATGCTTTATAAATTTCTCCAGTATTCGTTTTCTTCTTCTTTTTAAATTGAGGAGACTCATTCTGAATAGGTACATATCTTAAAAGCAGCGCTTATAAATATGTATTTTTTTGAAACACATCTCTATAACAAATGTTATATTCATACTACTAAATGTGTAAAGTTCAATACCTCAATTGACTATATGGATTCTTCACACATATTATCTGAGCATGATGCTTATAATGAAACGCAGGATTTTTGTTATAATTACACATATGATGAAAATATTGTAGAAGTTAGATTTATTACCCTAAGAATCTGTATACAATTCACAGCAATTCTAGCATAATTATTTTTATCATACATATAATTTATTGATACCAATAAGACTTCTACATTTCTTATAATGAAAATAACTTTTATAAAAATTATGATTAAATTGTTGACATGTTTACTATACACATGATATCGCTTTAAAAAAAAATCACTAAGTTCCTAATTTTCAAAAACAAGCTGTAATAGATGATTATTAAAGCATGAAGTTCTTCCACTATCATGCTGATATTTTTAAGTTTCACCTAAAATATTTTCAATTTTTCTCATATCTTGTGAAAAGTAAAACATACCCACAGATTTTTCTATGTTTTAATAAGAAGTACTTGACCTCTGCCAGATTTGTACATGATTCTTTATTATACTGGGAATTATTTTTGCTTTTGCATAGAAATATTTAATACAACCAATTTTATTTTAATAAGGATTTTATTTTTCAAAACTGGCTATTTGGGGAACATATTAACTTTGAAATCACACACATTTATGGTGACTGGGTGTGAAATCAGCAAATCCTGTGGCATCTATAAGTAATATATATTGTTCCTCCATTATCAAAACCTGATTTTACCAATAGTTGAAACTTCTTTTATACTTTTGCTATAAACTAGCATTTTCTTCCACTTCTTTCTCATCTTTCCTTTTATTTATTATTTACCATATTCATTTGTGGTTATTTTCCCTGAGGGCTGAGTTAGCATAGTACTTTCATATTGACATTCCCTCCTTTATTAAACAAAGAAAGAAAGGAAAAAAAGAACAAAAGAAAGAAAGAAATCAAGTGTTAGAATTGACCACTCTGTGAAGACAGAGTTTTTTTAAATTCTTTTTTTAGGTGCACGTGGACACAATAACTTTATTTTATTTATATGTGGTGCTGAGGATCAAACCCAGAGCATCATATGTGCTAGGTCAGCGCTACACCACTGAGCCACAACCCAAGCCCCAAGAGAGATTTTCTTAAAATCCATACATTGGAAATTATTTGAATACTATTCAAGTCCCAGTTCTTATATTTGACATGTAATTCTTAAAGTATCTTAACAAGTAATATTGACTTAAACAGTTTATACAAATAGGGCTAAGGCAGGGAGGGAGGAAAACACACAGTACAGAAATACAACCCTATCCAAAGTATACCCTTGTACCATGTAATCCATTGTGTTCCTATATCAAATCTACTGATTTCTCTGAACTAAATGAACTAAAATGAGAAACCATAGTTCACTATCAGTAGTGAAAATATGTATTTTTACCACTTTTTATAAACATTAAAACTAAAAAAAAGTATTATAAAACATAGTATTAGATTTTATCCTTAATTTAACAACAGGTTACTGCACATGTGCTGATTATTATAATGATTTATTTTTTGATTTTTACAACAGTATGTAAAACCATGTTATCGAGACTTCCATTTCATTTGAATTTTACATAAAAAATGTAAAAGAAACTATTTTTTTTTCAAAATTAAACTCTTGTCAATCGATGCATCAATTCTCAAAGGAAACTTTTGTCTTTTTCTTTCAAGGAATATCTGTGTTTATCTTTGTTTTTTTCTTTCTTTTGCTGTGATTTTTTAGCATACACATGATAAAATTCTATTGTGAATTTTACTTAGCAACTGATTTACAATGCATATTTATTTGACATTCTATAATCAGCAAGAAACTGATTCACATACAGGTGAAAAATACAATCTTGATTTGAACAAAAGACTTTTAATGAACTTTATAATGCTTCTCATGATTATTTTTGCTTCAATACACAGTAGGAACTTAAATATTGAATATTTGTATAATGAGGATTCTTGTAGCTAAACAGAATAAGAAGTTAGTAGGGCAAAGTAGGTACTAGACCAGATAGGTGGGGCAACAAAAAAGTCAAGGAAATATGATAGGATAATGAATTTGTGGAGCAACAAAATTATACTCTTACATATTGTTTATGCATGAAGTAGCCGAATGAGATACTAGAGATATAAGCACAAACAATTCTAACTTTAAAAAGTAATATATTTTATCATATAGGAAATGAGAAACCACTGAAGAGGTTCCAATTTAAATGTGATTGGATTGTATGTAAAATAGGATTGTGCTTACAAAAGATGAAGGGATTTGATAGGAGATAATGGAAGGAAATGAGACAAGTTATCAAGTTATAGTAACCATTAAGGAGTGGTGGTGTGTCAATCAGGGAGCATCAGCACTTAAAATTAACTATTAGGATAGAACAAAAACATAACAAACATGTACTACATAACAAAGTACAACAAGGTTGACTTGTTAACTGTTTATATGTCAAAACTTATCAAAATGAATAATTAAAGGTTAATAGCAATTCTTTGACTTGGGAGACTGAAAGATGATAAGTTCAGGAAATGATAAATGAGTATGGGAAGAGGTAAGCAGACATATATGGGATCTAGAATGCATGTGGAAAGTATAGAAAAGACTAGTGCAGAAAAATGAGCATATTAATCAGAGGCCCATTTGAGAACTGTGCTGGGGATTTGTATCTGCTAGTCCTGTTACATGTGAATTACTGCAGATGAAGTAAACAATTCTTGAAGCATAAAAATGGATGTATAAAGGGAAAGAGTGTATATCTACACAAAAATTAATAAAAATAAACTAAAAATAATGTTTTAGAGAAAGATAATGATGTTTCATTTTTAATATCAAGCTTTCAGCTTGAGATACTCTGAAAAGATAATGATAACAAAAAAATTGTCTATAAAATATCATTGAGCTTAATCTGAAGATTGATTAGCATTTTAAAAATATAAGTGATAGTTGGAGCAGAGAAAAATAAAGATGTTTCTTAGGAAAATAAGTGAAAGTGAAGAAAAATAGGACTTTAGAGAGAAAAGTTGAAGGAATGACCAATAAAGAATGTACCAGGGCTGGGGTTGCAGCTCAGTGGTAGAATGTTCGCCTAGCACATGTGAGGCACTGGGTTCCATCCTCAGAACCACATATTAATAAATAAAGGTATTGTGTCCACTTACAACTTAAAAAATGTGTGCATGTCTTAAAAAAAAATCAAATGTATGAAATATGATATGTCAAGATCATTGTAATGTTTTGAGCAACCAATAAAAAAAAAATAAGTGTACCAAGTAAGTCTCTGATAATAATGGTGTACCTCTCTCAAATAAAGGATTAAGAAGCAGTAATAGGTCTAGTAAAACATGCTGAAAATAATTCAGAACAGCAAATAATTCTTTACAGACACTAGAATGAGCAATCAGTGATGTACCCTAAATTTTAATGTAGGAAAAAGATAGGAAGTTTCTAACAGAATAATAAATCATGAGATCTATAATGAATTTATTCTTAAACTATTATGTGACAGATGGAAGATTTCAGTTTGTACTATGTTAATAGTAGAGGGAAGGGGACATGGTGATTTCCATCTTACGGAAATTTATAGTCAGGAACAGAGATCTGAGAAGGTTCCTTGTTCTTGGAAAATAACTGAGCATGTTTGGAAAATGTGCTACATAGCCAAAAACACGACACTAGATTCAGTATATTTGAGAAGGCTTAGGATGCAATATCTGCAGAATGGGTTAGGAAAATAGTGAAGGAACTTGACCAAAAGAGGAAATTTCTCTAGAAGGGTGTGCATCGTGTGTTTATACAATTATTTTTAACATAAAATATGGAAACCAATTACAGTTCCTATCCAATGACTTTAATTTTCTTGAAGAGAGTTGGGGATGGTTAGATATAAAAAAGTGCTGGTATCAACAGAAAAGTGGAGAAGTATAAAGGTCATGGAAATACATACAAGAGAAAATAAAAAATAGCACCATTTGCTCTGCACAGATAATATATCATATATTCAAAGTCATCTAGCTATATTGGCATTTCTAATATTTATTAAATTATTGAACGTAGAACTGAAAAGCAATCTGTAAAACACAATATATTTTAGAATTTCTCAAGGATATTTTTTCCTCTCTGTAACCAAACATATCTGCCTAACTTTGTAAATAAGTTAATCCTGTAAAGGTTATATCTGTAGAAGGCTGCCGTGAATGGGAAATCAATTCTTAGCTTTGCTTTTCTTGCTTTCAGAGCAAGTGCTGGCACTGAAACCAGCAATGATGACCCCAAAATAGAAGTAAATCTAAGATAATAGGTCAAATTATATTTGCTGTGCTCTTAGGTCCCTATCTTTGCAAAAGGCTGCTTCAAATTTGCTATAAAAATAAATAAATAAAAAAACTAGTGGAATTGTAGAGTACAGAAATCATCCTGAGGATGAAACTTTCTTCTGATATTTCAGGAAATATAACAAAAACAGAAAATTCCAAGAGCACTTTTTGATAATAGTGCTGCTTTCTGAGGGCTTGGCCTTTACGTGAATGGTGTTTTCTGTACAGAACAGAACAAATAACCGGAGGCCCTCATAACTGATTCCAGGAGTGAAAAGTGAAGGCATGAGAAGACAAAATCAATACTGATAAACACCAGAGCTAAAGGTAACTGAGGCCTCCCCATCCCAACACACAATTACGTGAAGAAGAAATGGGGTGGGACAGATCACTCAGTTTTCAAAATGGTGTAACATTCTACCCATTTTGATCAGGGAGGGAAGATATGCCTCCCCATAAATCATTATTCCTTTTAAATTTTTCTTTTTAAAGCCATGGGATATATCTCCCTGAAAATGTCTGTCTGATTTTGTTTAAAATCATTGCCAAATGTGAGTAGCCTTCTGACTAATGCATTTGGCAACTGTTGACAGGAATGATAACAATCTCTGCAACCTTCTGTGGACAGTTAATAGCAAGATCATCACCTCAATCTTTGTGCTCTCTTCTGCAGGACAACATCCATGCCTGACACCTCTTATTTAGAAGAAATTGGCTCAAATCCAAGTTTTTTAATCTATCATTTCGAGAAGATAACAGGTAGCTCTCCTGGTAATTTTCAGTCTGGTCTGCTGATTGGTACATGCCACCATGTGCACAGAAACATACTTGGTTCTCATTACCTTGAATGTACCTTAAAAATTCTATTTATGATCAGTAATGTTCCTCTGGATATTAATTCAATCTTTTGTTTTTATTAAAATATATTGAGGGTATCGGTAGCTATTTTTCTTATAATTAACAGCATTATTTTAATTTCCTCAACATAGAACTCACTATATGGAATGGGATTTGGTATCACTCTCGCTTCCAAACACACTTACTTTTCTGTAATTTAATAAAATATCTGATTCCTCTGATTATCATATTTTGTATGTATTGTATGTTTATCCACTTTTCATAAAGATTATATATTTACTTTTTGATAACTATCATCTATCAGCAACTTGAGCTCCTGTATTACATTTTTTACTGCATTAAGACTCTTCTAATTAACATTATTTACACATCTGTGTGAAAGGCATATTTATCATAATAAACTTTTGTTGTTTTAAACTCCTAAATCTATGGTAGTTTGGTATAGCAAAAATAAAAATGGTACTAAATATGAGCAAGAATTAAATAAAAATATTGATCATTCAATATGATGAGGGACTTTCTTATAACATGGATATTACCACCTAACTGGTTTGAATTTTTATAAAGATGCAATTTAGGTAACCTCCTATATTGATGAGATGTACTATTTATGATATTTCTACTTAAACTCCCAATGTTAGAAATGAGGTGTCACCATGTATGGGACAATGCAAGAATGTTCAGAGGTGAAATAAGTAGATTATGAGAATTTTAAGTAGGGTATGGCTGGTGGAAATGGGTCACTGTAGGCATGCTTTTGACATTTATATTCTGTCCCTAGTGATTAGAGTTCTTTCTCTACTTCCTGGTTGCCATATTCTGAATGGCTTTTCTCTGCTACAACCTTGCTCTCTGATGCTTTGACTTTTCAAAGACCCAGAGTTATGGAGTTGGCCAACCATGAACTGGAATTCTGAAATGGTTAGCCAAAAATAAACATTTCCTCCTCTGGGTTTTTCTTGTCAGGTCTTTTTATCAAAATGACACAAAGCAGATTAAAATAGACATTAGTACCAAGAGCATGGTTGTTGTTCTGTCTAACCTGACAATGTGGTTTAGAAGACTTCAGAGTTGATTGTTGGAGGGATTTCAGAAAGTTAAGAGATGTAAGATTAATTAGTTTTAGAATGTTTGAAGTGGAAGTCAGTGGGTGATTCTGGGGGAAGCACAGACAATCACAATGCTGATAAGACACTTGATAGTAAACATTGAGTTCATGAAATTCCAGAAGAGAAAGATGACTCTATTGGAAATTGGACTAGAGGCCATTATAGCAAAGAACTTGTCTATGGTTTGCTCATGTCCTGAAACTTTCTTGAGGCTGGACTTATTGGTGATGGACTAATTAATGTGGCAGAAGATATTTCAAGGTAGCACAGTGATTGTGGGTGACATGGATATTGCTGCAATTATAGCTACATTTACTGTGATAATCAAGAGCAGAAAGTAGAGCACAAAGATGTGGAAATCTTGCAGTTTGACCATTAAAGTGTGAAAAAAGCTGGGGCTAAAGATAATTGTAGTAGTGAAAGAGATGCTAAGCACTTTACTCAGAAACAATAGGAAAGATGGCTTGAAGACATCTCAGAAATCTGCAAAACCTCACCATCTCAGGATCAAGGGTATGAAAGTAAAATTTCTTTTGAGAAGAAATCATGTGAGAATCTTGTTCACATAGGGATTCCCTAGGAAGTTGTTTGCTTCACTTTGCTCAGTCACTCAACTTGCTGCTGCATCCAGGGTTCCAGGAGGCTTACCTACCACTAAAGATGGTGGTAGAGGTTGGCATGAACCACAGGGTGCTGGTTATGCAGGAATGCAGGATGCTGGAGTCCTAAATTCATCAAGGCTTCCACAAAGATTTCAAAGAAAGGCCTGGGAGGCCAACCAAAGTGAACCAGAGTTGAAAGCCCTGCAGGCTGCCACTGAATTGGATGCATAAAGAAGTGAGAAGGCAGCCAAAGCTGTAGTGGAGACCCTAGAGATTATGAGATGACAGTACATTAGAATGCTTTTTAAAAAAGCTGCAGAAATTTAGCAGAAACAAATCAAGAGAGAGGTCATGTGGGCAGCAACTAGCACAGATATAGGAATAATCTATACAGACCCTTTGGAGACAGCATTATGATGCCTTGTGCCCCAGAAGCTGGATGTGAAACTACAAAAAAATGTTTGCCCCACTTGATTTCAGTCTTGCTTTGGTCCCATACCTTTATATGCTCCCCTATTTTTCCCTTGTGGAATGGAAATTTTTATTCTGAGTCCTTATATGTTTTGTGTATTGCTTTTGATCTTACAGGGGAAAACATTGAAGACTTTGCCTTGAGTCTCAGATGAGATTTTGGACTTGGACTTTGGGGCAATGCTGGAATTGTTGTCTCTGTGGGAACTCTGGGAAATGCAGTAAATGCATATTGTAAATGAGATGGGCATGCCATTGAGAGGATCAGGAGGTTTATGTTGTGATTTAGATGCCAGATGTCCCATACAAACTCATGTGTGAGACAATACAAGAATATTCAGAGATTAAATTATTAGATTATAACTGCTGTAACTACATTGGTATATTGATCCATCTGAATGGATTACCTGGGTGATAATTATAGGCAGGTAGGATGTAGCTGGGTTTAAAGCAGATCACTGAGGGAATATATTTGGGCTTCATAGTTTGTCTCTGGTGAGTGGAGCTCTCTCTGTTTTCTAGTTGCCATAACCTGAGTGGCTACGCTTTGGCATGCCCTTCCACCATCTTATGCCTCACCTCAAGTCTGAAGCTATGAAGTTGTATAGTTGTGGCTTACACCTCTGAAATCTCAAGCTAAAATAAACATTTTCCTTTGTATGTTATTCTTGTCAGGTCCTTTTGTCACAACAATACAAATCTGATGAAGACACCCAATTTGTACAACTGAAACTTCACTGTAATATCTAAATAATGATGCATTGCTTTTATAACCATGTTTCTGTAGAATGTCTTAATCCCTGCTGTAGATATTTACCTAGTTATACTTTGTATATATAGCAGACAGATATTTGTGAATTTTTAGTTTTCCTCATATATTTTTTTAAAAAGTTTGCAAGTTTCTACATAAATATCCAGAAGTAGTTTTATTAAAAGATTAAATTTGAAAATAAATTGGAGAAAAACAATGTTTATACTATCATGTGATCTTAATTAATATCATGAGATTTACTTTCATTTATCCACTTGTTCTACTTCTTCATTTAAGAATGATTTAAATATTCCAAATGGATGCCTTATACATTTTTAGATTAATTCTAAATTCCCTTTATTTTTGTTGATATAATATATAGTAACTTTTTTTACATAGACTCATGGAATGTGAAACAATGTAACTAATAAAGAATAATAAATTTATTGTACATATGAGTTTTAACTCACAGATGCTATGAAAGCAGTATACCACTGGGTAAAATCAATGATAAATAAATAGAAGGAAGCTCATTAGAGTAGAAGGAGAATGGGGAGAGTGAGGGAGGAAGGAAAGGGGAAGAACAGGGGATTAAAGTGGAGCAAATTATATACCATGTTTGTATAATTATGTCAAAATGAACCTCAATATTATATATGACTATAAAACAGTAATAAAATGTTTTATTTTCAATGGACATCTAGTATTTATATTTATGTAGTACACTGCAACATTTCAGTACATATATAATCTTTAATGATTAGATTGGAGTAATTAGCATATCTATCATCTCAGACATTTATCATTTCTTAATGTTAGAAACAAAATCATATATACTAGCTGCTTTGAAATATTCTTTTAATATTTTTTCACCATAGTTATCCTATTGTGCTGTAAAACATTAGAAGTTATTGCTTCTAACCAATTGCTCCCCTGTTACCAGTTCCTATTTTATTATCAGATTGATTGAGCTCTCCCCTCTACCCCTTTCCTCCCTCTTTTGTTTTCTACCAGCATGTACCACAAATCTTATTGCTATTAAGCATATGTTCAATTACCCTTGTAGTCTCTTCTGACATATCTATGTGACTGTGGCATTTAATGTTTCAACAGAGGCTGGATGGTCTAATACAGGTCATCTACATGTGTATTGCTGGCAGCTTGGCCCTGTGCTTCCAGAAAGCTGAGCTCAACTTGATTATAAGATACTATGATGGCAGAAAAGTTCCCAGTATCAAAATAAGGTAAGCTTGTTACACATTTTTTTTTATTCTGTCCTCATCACATTTTCTCCATTAGTGAAATAAACCCAACTGGTGAAGTACAGAGTTAATGGAAGAGGGACTTACACAAGAACTTGAAATAAGAAAGGAATGATTCATTGAGGGCATTATGTAACAATCTGCCACAGAGCCCAAAATAGTTTTGTGGAAATTATTAAGACCACCTTATAACTTATACCTTGTAGTATAGTTTGTAACAAAATTAATTTTTACAATTAGAAGTTGACATATTGAATTATTTTACAATCTATTGTGATCTTGATATGAGCTCTGTAATTACAAATTTGAGATTTTTTAATACATATAATGCCAAGGGGAATTTTCCTCTTGAATTTGCCTGCTGAAATACCCTTTAAATATGAGACATGAATGGCATCCTAGATAAATCAGTGTTATCATAGAAGAAAATGTTGAAGCTAGCTGATAATAAAATAGTACATTACTCCATGTTTCTAAAGACATTATTTTCAATAGTACTAATGGTGTCTATTGTGTATTTCTTAATTTAAATGTGCTTACTTCCTAATTCAAAGGCTGCATAATGACACCAGGGGAAATTAGAATTTCACTAAGATTTTTTAAAAAATGTATTACTTTGCTAAAATAATTTAGTAAAACAAAGAAACACTATACCTTGATGTAGACTGTGGGATGTGTCCAATTCTAATTAAATGGTTACATAACATTATGATATAAAAATTATGGTGCCCAACTTGTGAAGAGCAAAAAATGTACTCTTCCTTATTCTACATTCATTTGTTGTTTTTGAAAATGGCAAAATTAACACATTCAAATTATTACTGGAATAGAATCAGAAATTAGTGTTGCAAGTATTAATTTTTTAAATTTTATGTATGTCTTCTAATTTAATTTGAAATACTACTAGGAACAATATGCTAGTGTACATGAATTTAAAACAGAATTAACAGAATTATCTATTTTTTATCTAAGATAACATATAGTAATTACAACACTTAAATAAATGACATAAGAAGGCAGTCATTTTCATGATCATTACTGTCATTATGCAGAACCCAGAAAAAGAAAAGAGAGAAAACTGAGATGTGGGGTTGTGGCTGAGCAGCAGAGCATTCGCCTACCCAATGTGAGACCCTGGGCTTGATCCTCAGCACCACATAAAAATGAATAAATAAAGGTACTATGTCCAACTATAACTAAAAGATAAATATTAAAAAAGAGATGTTTCCTAAACAGAATTGTTTCTCTCAAATAACATTGTTTAATTGCCTACAAAGGTAGTTAACTCTTTAAATTATTAAAATAATTTTTTACAGATATTTTACTGTTTAAATGGACATTATTGAAATAAAAATATAGTGGCCCTTGAATTATATATTTTCATATAAATCTAAATTAATTCTAGTCTGTGTTTAAAAAATTATAAAATTTTGAACAATAGGATCCAAAAACGAATGGAAAATCATTCTTTTTTTTGTTGTGGGGGAGAGGGTTGTTACCAGGGATTGTACTCGGACACTCGACCACTAAGCCACATCCCCAGACCTATTTTTGTGTATTTTTGTTTAGAGACAGAGTCTCACTGAGTTGCTTAGTGACTTGAGGTTGATGAGGCTGGCTTCAAATTCGATATCTTCCTATCTCAGCCTCCTGAACTACTGGGGTTACAGGCCTGTGCCACCGTGCCAGGCTAGAAAATAGTCTTACAGGGCATTTATTGTATTTGCAAAATTTATAAATAAAAAAAGATTGTTCCTAGTACATATGTTTATTTTTGCTTAGTTTTTCCATTCCATGGTCCTCCACAGATCCTCCTCTTTGCTGTTTATTTTAAAATCTTCTCTCAGTACATTACATACTTTTCTTTACTGTTGTCTACCCACAGATAGTGAGGAAGTAGAAGAAAGTGAGTCAAAAGAAGGTAGGCAAAAACCGAAAGACTTTCCAGCAGCCAACATGCTGTAGACAGGCATGGTGCTCTGCAGGACAAGGCATGTCCTTGATTTTCTCAGGAAACACTGTCCACATATCTCATAAAACAAGCAGAAATCTTTGTGGTTGGTAAGAAAGCAGGGTACATATTGCAAAAGTCTATAGAAACAGAGAACATTTTCATGTGTTAAAACAATCATCTGAGTAACAGGGAAAAGGCTATATAGTCTTAGACAAGGGGGATGGCAAGAGAGAAAAATCAGCAGATTCCACGCAATGTTGGGTTCATGATTTTGTGTATGGATGTGTACTTTACATATTTTTTTTAAAGTTTTGTTAGATTGGTGCTGGGGATTGAACCCAGGGGTGTTAAATCCCTAGCTTTTTCATGTTCTATTTATAGATTTTTGATATTTATAGAGTTTATTTATAGAGTTTTGATAAGTTCCTAGGTGTCTCACTAAGTTAGTGAAGCTGGCCTCACACTTGGGATCCCCCTGCTTCTAAGTTCCCAAGTTGCTGGCATTAGAGGTGTGCACCACCATGTCTACCTTCTATTTGTAGATAGGAAGTTACTATGTGCACTTGGAGCTCAGCACTGAAAAGTAGACAAGTCATGCCAGGAATTATAAAGTCATGCCTACACAACAATCTTTGTTGTACTATGTTATTTGTACGGAAAAATTCAACAAGGAAAGGAATGTACATTATTCTTGTTTCCTTTGAAATTTGGAGGGGAATAAAGTCTACTAATGTATTTACTATCTCTTCAGTCATGACTTGGGAAATTAATGTGGCCTCTAAATGTAGAATTTCTAATATTTATTTATAAAATATCTTGGAATAGTGCTAGACAGCAAGGAAGTGTACAGAATCAAAAGGGAGAAATACTTTACATCAGTTTCAGTGTAAAAACCAGGAATATAATTCTGAATGGTTAATGTTATCCTAGGAAAAAGACTGTGAGGAGAATTAACCTCTACTCTACAAAAGAGGACATTTATTCTCATTATAATTTCCAAGGAGAACGTATTTAATTATGGCAATTAAAACTTCTCATCTCTACCCTCTGTTTTTTAATGATTTACCTCCTCCCTAAGGATGCCTAAGATGTTGTAAGGATGAATCTACTTTTGAAAAGAAATGGCTAGGATGGCAGAAATAAAACAAAACCCATTGCCTTAGTAACAAGTAAATAATCTTCAATATCTGCAAGTGGCTGATAGCTGATCACACTTTTCTTTTGTCAGAGAAGTAGGTCCTTAGGAGTAGAAAAGCACTCAGAAACTAAATAGAAGAGGTATTTTTCTCCTGAAAGAGAAAGTTCTGTCTAAAAAAAAAAAAAAGGAATCTTGAACACACTAAAACACAGGTTTAAATTCCAACACTGCTGCTCGAACCCATAAAAACTGTCAGAACACTTGGTTTTATCAGCTGGTAGATCTCAGAAGTGTAATTCAAAGAGTTCAAAAAATCATTGTTAAGGATGATTGCTTTTATAACATCCCATTAAGATAATGGGATTTTGAAGGATATGGACAATAGGCCCCAGGGAGGGAACTTCCCTGTCTGCTCTCCTGCCCCGCCCTAAAAATCTCCCCCCACCAGGCCCTGCTAAATCCCTATATAAACCAAACCCTTGTTTGAGCCCCCTGCCATTTCCCCCCCCAAAGACATGTTCCTCTGGTGCTTAATAAAGCATTCCTGTTCTACAAGGTCTTCTTCCATTTTCTTTTCTTTTTTGTATTCTCTTTCATGTGCTTTCAGATTTCTATTTGGTTTATTTAAATTCTATGATATAAAAAGTAGAAATAATACATTATCTGAAGTTAAATTTTTAAACTTCATTCACTACTTTAATGGCTTATTATAGTATGATCATGTCAGTGTTATAAATGAGACCACTTTAAAAATGTAGGTGAATTTATAAAGTATGGAAGTATGGAATTGAGCACAAACTTAAAAAATTCAATAGTAGGTTTGCATTAAGAATGATGTGATTTATGGATTAAAATTTAAGATGGACTGGTTCCGCACATTGTAGTTCTAGAGAATAGAAAAATATACTATTAAATAATTGTTTTTAATGATTTGATTTGTAAATATGTGGATAAATTCCAGCATAACTTCAGAAAAGAGTTGAGGAAAGAAATAGAACATCCATACAATAAATTGATCAATTCTCTGAAACCGTGAACCACAGTAAACTTTCACTCCTCTGAGTTATTTTTGTTAGCCATTTTCGTTATAGTCATGAAAAGCTTATTAACAGAGAAAACAGAACTGAGAAGTGGGTCATTGCTATGACTAACCCTAGCATGTGGTTCAGAAACATTTGGAGCTGATTTAGAGCAGTGTGGAAAAATTTGGAGATGTAGGATCAAGAAGCTTTTGAATACTATAGAGGGTTAATGGGAGATTCTGGTGGGAGCTCCTAAGACCAGAATGCAGACAGTGGAGACTATATTCATGAGCTTCCAGAGGAGAATGAAGATTCCATTGGGAACTGCACTAGAGGACCTTCATGATATATTCTATCAAAGAGCTTGTGTACATTTTGCCCATTCCATGAAATTGTGTGAGGCTGAAATTTTAAAAGTGATGGAGTAATTAATCTGACAAAGGAAATTTCAAGAAAGCACAATGCTCAGGTAATGGCATGGGTTTTGCTGGCAGCTTTTAGCCAGGCTTACTTTGCTAATTCGGAGCAGAAACTAGAGCTGATCAAACTTAAAGTTTGTCTTTTAAAACTGGGTTCAAGCAAGTTGTGGCTGTTAATGAGAAGTTAGATCCTTTGTGTAGAGACGATAGGAAAGACAACTTTAGGGTATCTCAGGAATTGGCAAGACCACACCTTTTGAAATCTCAGGGGTATAGTGGGGAGAATTTCTTTGAAAAGAG
Organism: Marmota monax; assembly: GCF_021218885.2. Lineage (NCBI taxonomy): Eukaryota > Metazoa > Chordata > Mammalia > Rodentia > Sciuridae > Marmota > Marmota monax. Next base: position 4,331,732 of record NW_026691982.1, on the reverse strand, counting down.
ATCCTGGGGGTGTGCTGTTCACACAGAGTAACCTGGGAAATTGGTTCAGTCTGCTTTGAGACCCCTGTAGTAAGAATCCCAGGGGGCCCAGCTACATTCTTGGCATCATTCACACAGTGCTGGTTTCCAAGGAATGAAGAATGCTGGAGTCATGGGGGCTTCCACTGAGATTTAAAAGGAAGACCTGGGAGGCCAGGCAAAGTGTAGAAGGATCAGAATCCTTACAGGCTATGGCTGAGAAGGGGCTTGTATGAAGCTGAGAAGGTGAAACCAAAGCTGAAATGGTAAGAAATGCCAGTGGTGTGCATTTTCCACCAAAAACAAAACAAAACAAAAAACAACAACAACAAAAAAAAAAAACATTGCTGACTGCAAAGCTCAATCCAGGCTGAAAGAGAAGCCATATGTGTTATAATAGCAAGACCAAGGAAGCCTGGCTGTGAAGCCCTTTGGAGAGGACATTTCACCATCATGCATCCTAAATGCTGTACATTGAATTAAGGAACCTGTTTGCCCATCTGGGTTTCAGTTTTATTTTGTTTTCTTTCCTTCTTTCTATGTTCCATTCCTCCATTTTGGAATAGAATGTTCAGTCTCTGTCATTAAATACTGGTTCACAGATGACTTGTTTTTAATTTTTATGTGGGTTCACAGACCTGAATTTACCTCAGAAGTCAGATGAAACTTGGAACTTGGACTTTGGGGCAATACTGGAACAGTTATGACTGTAGGATTCTTGGAAATGAACTAAATGTATTTTGCATTGTGAGGCAGATATGAGCTTTTGGGATCCAGGGGCAAAATACTATAGTTCAGACACGACATGTCTCCTGTATCAATGCAGGAATGTTTAGAGGTAAAATGATTGGAATGTGGTAGCTGTGCTAATTAGTCCATCCTATTTTGGATGAACTAGCTGGGCAACTATAGGCAAGTAGGACATGGTTGGAGAAAGTGAGTCAAATGGGATGTACCCGGGAGGATTCCGTTTTCTCTGTAGTACTTTCCCCTCTCTTTTTCATATCCATTCATTCTCATTCTCTCTCATTTTCATTCTCTCTCATTCCCTCCCCCACTTCCTGGTTGCCAGGAAGTGAGCAGCACTACCCTTCTGCCATGTTTCCTCACCTTGTACCCAGAGCAATGAAGCCAAATAAAACTTTCCTCCTTTGAGTTGTTCTTATCAGGCATTTTGGTCACAGCAATGAAAAGTTGGCTAGCACATACAGGTATTAATTAATTTTAATACTGTAATAAATTTATATTCTAATAGATATTTTTTCAGGTTCAAAATTGTTCTAATTAATAAGAACTTTATCAAGTTCTTCAACATCTTAATCCCTGGCTTTTATCAATAGTCTTTTTGCTTCAGTCTTCTGTTCAGTTTTCCTTGTAACACCACATGTATTTTCTCACTTCCTCTCTGGGCTCCTGGTGGAGGCAGCAGGCATACTTCAACAAACAGAACCATGGTGCCGAGTTCATGGACCTGTATGTGCTGCAGTAATGCACTTTCAGCAACCATATCACTGGTGCCAAAGACCATGCATCTATCCAGATGAATGTGGCAGAGGTAGAAAAGGTCACTAGCAGGTTTAATGGCCACTTTAAAACCTATGCTATTTGTGGGACTATTTGAAGGATGGGTGAGTCAGATCATTCCATTCCCCACTAAGCATCCTCTCAAAGAATTTTTGACTGGAGAGATTTGTGGATGTGGAATATTTGTCACAAATAAATAGCAAAAGCCAAAAAAGAAACCTATTTTCTCCCCCAAATACATTTTTGCTTTAATGCTCTTTACATGGTGGTAAAACTCTGAGGTGTTTTATAGGTTTTTTTTTTTTGTTTTTAGGCATTTTTCTGAATAAAAACTTTTGAGATATGCCATCTTCACATTGAACTTAGAAAAATTAATAAAGTTCAAACAAGAAATCACAGGAGAAACAGTATAAAAATTTTGGAGAGAAAATAAATTGATTGTGAATACTACAAATCTAAGGGAAAACAGAATTTGAAACTTTGTTAATGAGAAGGAATAGATTTTGGGGAGCAAATTTATCTGAAAATCCATAAATCCTGGTAAGGTTTAGATTCAGTATAAACTATTTGGCATAAAAAATACAAGAGAATGCCCCCATGGAATCATGAAATTCATATTGTTGTATTTGAGAGACTTAGCTTTGATCCAAAAATATACACATATCTGAAAGAAAATAATCTTACCCATATTGTCTACAGCTTGTTCATAAGATCCAAAACTCAAATAATTCTCATGAATCAAGGAAGTGTTTTTTTTAAATTTTTAACAATTTGAAGATAATGCTCATAATGATAAATAGTCTAGGTGCATGACACATAGTTTCCTTCTGATCAACTATACAAACAAAAATATAACAAAGTGCCCAAATGTTGGAAAATTATGTATATGAATGCAAATATTCCTTTTTTGTGAATTTTGTCTAAATTTTATTTCCATAATAATCTCTCACCAATTCTACTTCAGGGTTTGATAATATTTACTGATCTCCTCCAGTTTTCTTTTTTGTAACCAAAACCTTTTGAAAAACTAGGCAAAACCACTTGGCTTTAAGTTTTCTAAAGCTAAGATCCCAAACAACTTTTAAAAATATATTTGGTATCAAATAAAATGTAGGAAAATAAAAATCACACAATTCAGTCACAGTCACACTTTACTTAATGACAGGAACACATTTTGAAAAGCATATGAGGTGGTTTCTCTTTGTGTGAACATTATTGAGTATGCTCATACAAACCTTGGTGCCATAATTCAATCTTTCCACTTGGCCTCTTGAAATAATCAAGATATATGGTAAACTCAAGATGGATAAGGCTGCTGCTAGTCTTATATAACATACTGTCTTACAGTGAAATTTAAAAAAAAAAATTAGAGAAAGAGTACACTCTAAAATAACAATAAAACATACTACCTACTTACACCTGTTACTTAATAGTTTGCTATTATTGTCAAGTATTATGTACTATACGTAATTGTCTATGCTGTATGTTTGCATTACTAGCTACATAAACATGAGTGACTTTGTGCTAAGACGTTACAAGGCCATGGCATTGCTAAGCAGTTCTCAGTCCCATTATAATCCTATAGGACCGCCATTGTGCATGCAGTCCATCATTGCCTGAATATCAGATGAGGCACGTGAGTACATATAGTTTCATCAACCCAGTATTATAAAGTAACTATTATAGGTCAAGGAAAAGCTTTTTCAACTAAATCAGAGGATGCCCATCACAGGATGCTCCATCCTTTGATGAAAGGCATACTTTAATCTTTAAAGTATTTAATTTTTTTCATTTTTTAATGCCAGACAAATGTCCTGTTTTTGACATTAGAGAATAGTACTGTTTAGATTTTAAAATGTAATATAACCTTATATCCCTTTTTTAATTTATAAGTTTTCCTTTTATTCTTCCTTTTTCTTAAAAATTTATTTTTGCAAAAACCTTACCATTTTGGGTGACGTATACAGTAATCTTTGAGCAAATCTACACATATTTTGTACTTAAGTTTTCCTGAAACTTTGTACCTGTAATAGAGATCAGATCAGACACTGGTTTGATCTCTTTGGCAGGAATAATATACACTTGTTGGCAAGTGCATATAGGACACATAAAGAAGTCTGTTCTCTTATTTTGACTTTAGCAGTCATTGATGCTCAATGATATAAACTATTCATGTACTGGAGTTTGCAAATATGATGATGTTTTAATTATCTCATTATTTTTTTAAAATGTATTTTAGGAAGAACATTTTCCTTATATACTATAATAATCTAAAATCATTGTATAATTTTATTAGTATACCAAAAGGAAAAACACAATAAATGCTCAATTATTTTCCTTTCTTTAAGACATAATAAATTGTTTCCCATCATCCATTGAAAAATGACAAATTATTTTCTAATTATGACTTCATAAATATAACCATTACAAGACTTTTCATTGCAATAACTTATTAGTTTTTTGAAGCTCATCTCATTCCATCATATGCCAGTTGAAACATCTTCATATTTAATCCTGGCTTCATCACTCCACTAATCTTAGATAGTTTCATACTATCTGGAATTATAAAATTCTCAACACACATCATACATATTTTGTGCCTCAAATATACAATCAGCTTTTTTTTTCCTAAAACTACGATTTCTATGAAAAAAAAAAAGGTACTTCCTGTCATAAACTGGGGATAGGGATGTGGCTTGGTGATAGAGCACTTGCTTATCATGCACTGTGTTTAAAACCCACTACAAAAAACAAAACAAAAACAAAAAACCCCACAACTTGGATATTAGGAATTATTAGTATGACTGAGTTGATGATTATTTCTTGAATTTTTTCAGTTTACAAATGGTTTCTCTAGACAGATAACAGGCAACATGGAACATTCAGGGATAGATTTACATATATATAAATATTTTATGTGTCTGTATATAAATGACATATTTTATGTAATTTATGACATATTTATCTTGCTAAAAATTAGAAAAAACAAATATTTATGTAAATTATAATATTAGCTTCACAAATATGGTTATTAAAGATATGAGCATTTTTTTTTTGTATATGCTCTTCTAATCACTGTATCCATTTTCCAAAAAAATAGTTGCAGCATAACTGTACTGGAAAAAAATGTACAGCAACTACATACTATACTGTCCCCTTCTTAGTACACTGTGTTTAGTTAGAAACCACATTTCACAGTTACTGCCAGGCCTTATATGGATGACTATTCTGATCATTTGGTTTTCTGAAGAGCATTCTCTAGTAATTATTTTTAGAAGTTACAAATAAGGAATTACTTGTTGAGTACTTTCATGCTAATACCATTTTATTTTTGCCTATCATATTTGATATTCAATTATATTGTCTATAAAATACGTATCTTATACTTTTTTCTAAGCATATTAAATAGTCACTATGCCTATCTCTGGGATAAAGCAAAGCTGCAAAGCTAATTTATTTGCCTCATAAATGAGGCTTTGCTATTTACTTTGATGTTCAAGTCATTTTATTTCTGTGTTACACATTTTAGAATTTCAAAATATAATTATGAAATTTTTTAAATTTAGCAAAATTCTTAAATTACACATTTGAGGATTTTTTCACTTTATTTCACTTTTGAAAGTGACATAATAGTGACTGCTATTATTTATGTATTTGATTTTATTTGACCCTGATGAATATTTGTTATTTTTTACTCAATTTTAATTTTATTTATATCTTTTTTGTTTAGTGTTTATTTTTAATTATCTTTTATTTTCTATGTCTAAGGTCTTAGCTTTTGTAGAATTTCTAGTCTGGTTTTCATTTCTAAAGTATTGTTTTCCTCTGCTTCTATTGATATTCTTATTTGTCACTTCATTTCCTTATTTTTTCTAATTATTATTTGTCATTTCTCTTTTTCTTTTGTCTTTGTAGAATGATTTTATTGTAATATTGTTATCGTCCCTTTTCTCTCAAAATATATACAAATTAATAGACTATTCCATTGCCCTCCCAATTATTTTTTAACTTTATATTCAATGAGATTTTACTTGGGTTCTCCTTTTTCTTTCTTTCTTTTTTTTATTCCATATTATTTGACAACACCTTTACTGAGCTTTCAATAGGAGATAGAGTTCAGAGAAAACAAATTAATTTAACTTTTTCCTCTTTTTCAAAGAAGTAGCAATAGGTACTGATAGAGACTGATTAATAAAAATGTTAAACATTTCAAAAACTATAAAATGTTAGATGATTTTCAGAATCTACACATCATGAAAGCACAGATAGTTCTTGCTTTTCACTACTTTACATGCAGTATCTGAATGATTGCTTTTGATTGATTGACTTATTAACCAAAAACTGTTCTCAAGTATTTTTTTTTTTTTTGAGGTTATTGTAAATGGGGTAGTTTTTCTTCTTTCTTTTTCAGAGGATTTGTTCATGATGTACAGAAATTCCTTTGATTTATGGGTGTTGATTTTATATCCTGCTACTTTGCTGAATTCATTTACTAATTCTAGAAGTTTTTCTGGTGGAATTTTTTGAGTCTTCTAAGTATAGAATCCTTGGTCAGCAAATAGTGCTAATTTGAGTTCTTCTTTTCCTATCCATATCCTTTTAGTTTATTTTGTCTGTCCAATTGCTCTATCAAGTGTTTCAAGAACTATGTTAAATAGAAGTGGTGAAAGAGGGCATCCCTGACTTGTTCAGGTTTTTAGAGAGAATGATTTCAATTTCTCTCCAGTTAGAATGATGTTGGCCTGTGGCTTAGAGGAGATAGCTCTTATGAGATTAAGTTATGTTCCTGTTATCCCTAGCTTTTCTAGTGTTTTGAACATGAAGTGGTGCTATATTTTGTCAAATGCTTTCTCTGCATCTATTGAAATGATCATATGATTTTTATCTTTAAGTTTATTGATGTGATGATTTACATTTATTAATTTTTGTATGTTGAACCAATCTTGCATCCCTGGGATGAACCCCATTTGATCATGATGCACACTATCTTTTTGGTGTGTTTTTGGATTTGATTCACTAGAATTTTATTGAGAATTATTGCATTTATGTTCATCAGAGATATTGGTCTAAAGTTTTCTTTCTTTGAAGTGTCTTTGCCTGGTTTTGGAATCAGGGTGATATTAGCGTCATAGAATGAGTTTGGAAGTGCTCCCTCTTTCTCTATTTCCTGAAATAAATTGAAGAGTATTGGTATTAGTTCTTCTTTAAAGGTCTTATAGAACTCAGCTGTGTATCCATCTGGTCCTGGGTTTTTCTTGGTTGGTAGATTTCTGATGGTGTCTTCTATTAATTAGGAGGAAAACATTTTATATTCTTTCTTGGTTACTGATAATATTATAACATTAATATCAAATCTAATAAGCAACTCCTAATGTAGACCCCAACTCTTGATATAATTTTGACAGGTGAGGAAAATATAGAAATGGCATTTCTTGGTTACAAATGATTTCTATAGACAGATAACATGCAACGTGAAACATGCAACATGTTTTCTTGTTACAAAGGAGTGGAAAATCTGAACATATCATGTCTGTCACTTTAGGTAATTACTACTTATAAATGAATTTAATAACAAACAAATATAAAACATATTTCAAGCAAATTGAGAGATTGAAAACACAGGGCTATCTAAGAGATAATTAAGTGACCTACATAGGTTGGTGATGAATAGAATCTTAGTTTTTGAAAAGGAGGATTTCTTTTGGAGTAAGACTTTTTATTACTTCTCCTTTCATTCTTAAACTAAATCCTTTACTTAAACTTAAAAAAGACAAAAATATTGATGTAAGGAACTGAGAAAACTAGTAAATATGCTAAATGACAGGATTGTAATGAAAACAAAACATTTATCATAGATCAGTGGTTGCAATCTCAAATGTAATAAGCAAAATGTTGACAGCTATATGGAGGAGAAAAGAGGGCTGTCACACAAGGATAAAAAGGAGTTTGAAAATTAAGTTTGGAATTTGAAGAAGTTGGTTTTGGAGAGAGCTAAGGCCAGAGTGCCAACAACATGACTAGAACTCTAGCAGCTATGAAGAAGGGTACTGAAGTTTCTATTCCTGTGAATGCCTGGGTGGTTCCTGGTAGATTATTTATCAAAGTTCAATCATAAACTAAACTTATATTCCATATGATGAAAATGTAAAATATCTGAGCTAATCTGTGTGTTCTAGGATTGCCCAGTGTGATCACAAACAGAGTAGGTGAAACTGAACCCTCCTAAAATTAATGACTGCAGCATGGCCTGCTGTCAGCCCCAAGGATCTCACAGAATGATCTCCTATCTACAGAGAAGAAGGGGATAAAAAAGCTTAAAATTCTGAGACACAAGGATGTTTATTTTTTAGAAAAATAAATCCATAATAAGTAAGTATGTATGTTCAGATGAACCATTTCATTTATTACTAATTTCTTCTTTTTGTTATAGAAAGGCTGTATTCACTGTTAGCCATAGTAACCCTATAAGTTACCATAGTAACCCTATAAGTTACCAATTGTAGAAGTTGTAGTTGTGATATATATAATCATAGAACCACTGATTTTTAAGATCATCTGGAATAGCCTGTATTTCTTAATTTTTCTTGAAAATAGGCGATTTAGGATGTGAGGAGTAGCAAGATAAGATACAGAAATTTCAGATAAAGCAGAAATATTTATGTTTGGCATATATATATATATATATATAATATGTATATAATATATGATATTTTAATGTCAATTTTATTTTTTTTATATTTTTAATTTTTTATTGTGGGTTGTTCAAAACATTACAAATTTCTTGACATATCATATTCCACACTTTGATTCAAGTGGGTTATGAACTCCCACCTTCACCCCATACACAGATTGCAGAATCACATCAGTTACACATCCATTGATTTACATATTGCCATACTAGTGTCTGTTGTGCTCCGCTGCCTTTCCCATCCTCCACCCTCCCCCCTCCCCACCTCTCCCCTCCCCTCCCCTCCTCTCTCTCTACCCCCTCCACTGTATAACCCTGAGGGTCTCCTTCCATTACCATGCAATTTCCCTTCTCTCTCCCTTTCCCGCCCACCTCTCATCCCTGTTAAATGTTAATCTTATTCTCCTGCTCTTCGTCCCTACTCTGATCTTAGTTACTCTCCTTATATCAAAGAAGACATTTGGCATTTGTTTTTTAGGGATTGGCTAGCTTCACTTAGCATAATCTGCTCTAATGCCATCCATTTCCCTGTAAATTCTATGATTTTGTCATTTTTTAATGCAGAGTAATACTCAACTGTGTATAAATGCCACATTTTTTTATCCATTCGTCTATTGAAGGGCATCTAGGTTGGTTCCACAGTCTTGCTATTGTGAACTGTGCTGCTATGAACATCGATGTAGCAGTGTCCCTGTAGCATGCTCTTTTTAGGTCTTTAGGGAATAGACCAAGAAGGGGAATAGCTGGGTCAAATGGTGGCTCCATTCCCAGCTTTCCAAGAAATCTCCATACTGCTTTCCAAATTGGCTGCACCAATTTGCAGTCCCACCAGCAATGTACAAGTGTACACTTTTCCCCACATCCTCTCCAGCACTTGTTGTTGTTTGACTTCATAATGGCTGCCAATCTTACTGGAGTGAGATGGTATCTTAGGGTGGTTTTGATTTGCATTTCTCTGACAGCTAGAGATGGTGAGCATTTTTTCATGTACTTGTTGATTGACTGTATGTCCTCCTCTGAGAAGTGTCTGTTCAGGTCCTTGGCCCATTTGTTGATTGGGTTGTTTGTTCTCTTATTGTCTAATTTTTTGAGTTCTTTGTATACTCTGGATATTAGGGCTCTATCTGAAGTGTGAGGAGTAAAGATTTGTTCCCAGGGTGTAGGCTCTCTATTTACCTCTCTTATTGTTTCTTTTGCTGAGAAAAAACTTTTTAGTTTGAGTAAGTCCCATTTGTTGATTCTAGTTATTAACTTTTGTGCTATGGGTGTCCTATTGAGGAATTTGGAGCCCGACCCCACAGTATGTAGATCGTAGCCAACTTTTTCTTCTATCAGACAGCGCGTCTCTGATTTGATATCAAGCTCCTTGATCCATTTTGAATTCACTTTTGTGCATGGCGCGAGAAAGGGATTCAGTTTCATTTTGTTGCATATGGATTTCCAGTTTTCCCAGCACCATTTCTTGAAGATGCTATCCTTCCTCCATTGCATGCTTGTAGCCCCTTTATCAAATATAAGGTAGTTGTAGTTTTGTGGATTGGTTTCTGTGTCCTCTATTCTGTACCATTGGTCCACCCGCCTGTTTTGGTACCAGTACCATGCTGTTTTTGTTACTATTGCTCTGAAGTATAGTTTGAAGTCTGGTATCATTATACCGCCTGATTCACACTTCCTGCTTAGCATTGTTTTTGCTATTCTGGGTCGTTTATTTTTCCATATGAATTTCATGATTGCTTTCTCTATTTCTACAAGAAATGCCGTTGGGATTTTGATTGGCATTGCATTAAACCTATAGAGAACTTTTGGTAATATTGCCATTTTGATGATGTTAGTTCTGCCTATCCATGAACAGGGTATATTTTTCCATCTTCTAAGATCTTCTATTTCTCTCTTTAGGGTTCTGTAGTTTTCATTGTATAAGTCTTTCACCTCTTTTGTTAGGTTGATTCCCAATATTTTATTATTTTTGAAGATATTTTGAATGGAGTGGTTGTCCTCACTTCCATTTCAGAGGATTTGTCACTGATATACAGGAATGCCTTTGATTTATGCGTGTTGATTTTATAGCCTGCCACTTTGCTGAATTCATTTATTAGCTCTAATAGTTTCTTTGTAGAGCCTTTTGGGTCTGCTAGGTATAGAATCATATCATCTGCAAATAGTGATAATTTAAGTTCTTCTTTTCCTATTTTTATGCCTTTAATTTCTTTTGTCTGTCTAATTGCTCTGGCCAGTGTTTCGAGAACTATGTTGAACAGAAGTGGAGAGAGAGGGCATCCCTGTCTTGTTCCAGATTTTAGAGGGAATGCCTTCACTTTTTCTCCATTCAGAATGATGCTAGCCTGAGGCTTAGCATAGATTGCTTTTACAATATTGAGGTATGTTCCTGTTATCCCTAGTTTTTCTAGAGTTTTGAACATAAAAGGATGCTGTACTTTGTCGAATGCTTTTTCCGCATCTATCGAGATGATCATATGGTTCTTATTTTTAAGTCTATTGATGTGGTGAATAACATTTATTGATTTCCGTATATTGAACCAGCCTTGCATCCCAGGGATGAATCCTACTTGATCATGGTGTACAATTTTTTTGATATGTTTTTGTATCCGATTCGCCAGAATTTTATTGAGGATTTTTGCATCTAGGTTCGTTAGAGATATTGGTCTGTAGTTTTTTTCTTTGAAGTGTCTTTGTCTGGTTTAGGTATCAGAGTGATGTTGGCCTCATAGAATGAATTTGGAAGTTCTCCCTCTTTTTCTATTTCCTGAAGTAGCTTGAAAAGTATTGGTATTAGTTCTTATTTAAAGGTTTTGTAAAATCCTGCTGTATACCCATCCGGTCCTGGGCTTTTCTTAGTTGGTAGTCTTTTTATGGTTTCTTCTATTTCCTCAATTGATATTGGTCTGTTTAGGTTTTCTATATCCTCCTGACTCAATCTGGGCAGATCATATGACTTAAGAAATTTATCTATGCCTTCACTATCTTCTAATTTATTGGAGTATAAGGATTCAAAATAGTTTTTGATTATCTTCTGTATTTCTGAAGTGTCTGTTGTGATATTGCCTTTTTCATCCCGTATGCTAGTAATTTGAGTTCTCTCTCTTCTTCTCTTCGCTAGCATCACTAAGGGTCTGTCGATTTTGTTTATTTTTTCAAAGAACCAACTTTTAGTTTTGTCAATTTTTTCAATTGTTTCTTTTGTTTCGATTTCATTAATTTCAGCTCTGATTTTAATTATTTCTTGCCTTCTTCTTCTTTTGCTGTTGTTTTGCTCTTCTTTTTCAAGGATTTTGAGATGAAGTATGAGATCATTTATTTGTTGTTTTTTTCTTTTTTTAAGGAATGAACTCCAAGCAATGAATTTTCCTCTTAGAACTGCTTTCAATGTGTCCCATAGATTCCGATATGTTGTGTCTGTGTTTTCATTTATCTCTAAGAATTTTATAATTTCCTCCTTGATGTCTTCTATAACCCATTGATCATTCAGTAACCTATTGTTCATTCTCCAAGTGATGTATGCTTTTTCCTTCCTTCTTTTATCGTTGATTTTCAGTTTCATTCCATTATGATCAGATAAGATGCATGGTATTATCTCTACTCCTTTATATTGTCTAAGAGTTGCCCTGTGACATAATATATGATCTATTTTTGAGAAGGATCCATGTGCTGCTGAGAAAAAAGTGTAACTGCTTGATGTTAGGTGGTATATGCTATATATGTCAATTAGGTCTAGGTTATTAATAGTGTTATTGAGTTCTATAGTTTCCTTATTCAACTTTTGTTTGGAAGATCTGTCCAGTGGTGAGAGAGGTGTGTTGAAGTCTCCCATGATAATGGTATGGTGGTCTATTAGACTCTTGAACTTGAGAAGAGTTTGTTTGACGAACATAGCTGCACCATTGTTTGGGGCATAAATATTTATGATTGTTATGTCTTGTTGGTGTATGGTTCCCTTAAGCAGTATGTAGTGTCCCTCTTTATCCCTTTTGATTAACTTTGGCTTGAAATCTATTTTATTTGATATAAGTATGGACACTCCTGCTTGTTTCCGAAGTCCATATGAGTGATATGATTTTTCCCAACCTTTCACCTTCAGCCTATGTATGTCTTTTCCTATCAAATGCATCTCCTGTAGGCAGCATATTGTTGGGTCTTGTTTTGTGATCCATTCTACTAGCCTGTGTCTCTTAATTGGTGAGTTTAAGCCATTAACATTTAGGGTTATTATTGAGATATGGGTTGTTCTTCCAGCCATATTTGTTTATTTCTGTTACTAAACATGGTTTGTTTTCCTATTTGATTATTTTCCCCCCCTTTACTGTCCTACCTCCCACTGTTGGTTTTCATTGTTATTTTCCATTTCCTCTTCCTGTAATGCTTTGGCGAGGATTTTTTTAAGAGATGGTTTTCTAGCTGCGAATTCTTTAAACTTTTGTTTATCGTGGAAGGTTTTAATTTCATCTTCCATCCTGAAGCTTAATTTCGCTGGATACACAATTCTTGGTTGGAACCCATTTTCTTTCAGTGTTTGAAATATGTTATTCCAGGATCTTCTAGCTTTCAGAGTCTGTGTTGAAAGATCAGCTGTTATCCTGATTGGCTTACCCCTAAATGTAATCTGCTTCCTTTCTCTTGTAGCTTTTAAAATTCTCTCCTTATTCTGTATGTTGGGCATCTTCATTATAATGTGTCTAGGTGTGGATCTCTTATGATTTTGCACATTCGGCGTCCTGTAGGCTTCTAGGATTTGGGATTCTGTCTCATTCTTCAAGTCTGGGAAGTTTTCTCGTATTATTTCATTGAATAGACTGCTCATTCCTTTGGTTTGGAGCTCTGTACCTTCCTGTATCCCAATGACTCTTAAGTTTGGTCTCTTCATGTTATCCCATATTTCTTGGATGTTCTGCTCATGGTTTCTTAACAGTCTTGCTGAGCTGTCTATGTTCTTTTCCAGTTGAAATACTTTGTCTTCATTGTCTGATGTTCTATCTTCTAAGTGTTCTACTCTGCTGGTAGTATTCTCCATTGAGTTTTTAAGTTGGTTTATTGCTTCCTGCATTTCTAGGATTTCTGTTTGTTTGTTTTTTATAACCTCTATCTCCCTGTATAGTTGACCCTTTGCTTCCTGGATTTGTTTGCGTAATTCATTGTCGAAGTGATCTTTCATTGTCTGATTTTGCTGTTTAATGTCTTCCTTGATACTCCAGATCATCTGAAGCATGTATAGCCTGAATTCTTTATCTGACATTCCATCTGCTGCAGCTGTTACCTCTTCTAAAGTTGCGTTGACCTGCATTGCTTGTGGTCCCTTCTTTCCTTGTCTTTTCATACTGCTTGCGTATCTTTCCTGCAGGTGCGGGCGGCTGCTCTGCTCTCTCCTTATTCCAATTGGGGTGTCGTGGCTACCACGCCGGCAGGTCACTGGGCCTGTTCTGGGCACTGGCGGCGGCTCTGTTCTGCTGCTACTCCAATTGGGGTGACAAGTGTACCACACCGGCAGGCCACCGGGCCTGATCCGCCGGTCGGTTGCAGGTTTTCCTACCCTGCAGGCGCGAGCGGCGGCTCTACTCTGCCCCTACTCCAAATGGGGTGACGTGTCTGTCGTACCGGCAGACCACTGGGCCTGTCCCGCTGGTCGGTCGCAGATCTGCCCACCTTTCGGGCACAGGTGGAGGCTCTGCTCTGCCCCTACTCCAATTGGGGTGTCGTGACTACCCCGCCTGCAGGACGCTGGGCCTGTTCCTGGCACGGGCGGCGACTCTGCTCTGCCCCTACTCCAATTGGCGTGTACCACGCCGGCAGGCTCCTGGGCCTGATCCGCCGGTCTGTTGCAGGTCTGCCTACCTTGGAGGCGCGGACGGCGGATCTGCCCTGCCCCTTCTACCATGCCTGCCGACCCCTGGGCCTGATCTGCAGGTTGGTCACAGGTCTGCTCACACTGCGGGCACGGGTGGCGGTTCCGCTCCGCCCCCACTCCAATTGGGGTCACGTGACCACCACACCGGCAGGGCCTGATCCGGGCGTGGGAGAAGGATCTGCTCTGCCCCTACTCAAGTTGGGGTGACGTGTGTACCACACTGGCAGGCCACTGGGCCTACCCGCCAGGCTGTCACAGGTCTGTTTACCTTGCAAGCGCGAACGGCGGCTCTGCCCTGCCCCTCCTACCACGCCCATGTACCACTGGGTCGCGGGTCTGCCCACCTTGCGGGTGCGGGTGGCGGCTCCGCTCCGCCCCCTCTCCAATTGGGGTCACGCGGTCACCACGCTGGCGAGCCACTGGGCCTGCTCCGGGCGCTGGCGGCGGCCCGTCTCCTCCCCTCTGGCTCGACGACAAATTGAGGAGACTCGGGTGTCTGTGCCTCACCCCCCCTACCAGGAGACCAACTGTTTATGTTGCCGCTGGTATTGATGAAGTTCTCTCCTCTGCCGCTTTCTGCTGACATCAGATCTCTGCCATGTTGGTATCCTATGCGAATGGCAGCATTTCGTTCCCCTTGCCAGGCAACCAAAGCAACGGGTGAGTCCTGACCGGCCCTCAGCAGGACCCGGACCGAGAAGCAGTTTCCGTGGGCTCCTAGCCCCGGGCCAGGGAAGTTCCGGGAGCCGGAACTCGGCCGCTCCGTGCTCGGTGTAAGCTCCTATAAGTGTAGGCTCCAAGAAGCAGTCCCCGCGGGCTCAGTTCCGGGAGCCGGAATTCGGCCGCTTAGTGCTTGGTGTATGCTCTGATAGTAGCAGGGTCCAAGAAGCAGCCTCCACAGGCTCCGCAGCCCTGGGCCAGGGCGGTTCCGGGACGGTTCCGGGAGCCGGAACTCGGCCGCCCCGCGCTCGGTGTTCGCTCCGATAAGATCAGGTTCTAAGAAGCACCCAGGCACTGAACCCTAGCAATCTGTCTGCAAGCCGCAGGCGAATTGCAGCCTGAAATTACCTGATCTATGGCTGAATGAGCTGTGATCAGTCGAAAAC
The DNA here is from genome assembly GCF_021218885.2 of Marmota monax. NCBI lineage: Eukaryota > Metazoa > Chordata > Mammalia > Rodentia > Sciuridae > Marmota > Marmota monax. The sequence continues at coordinate 4,316,539 of NW_026691982.1, read as the reverse complement.
AGGTATGGTGACGTCAGCTTTCCAACATGGTGGCTGCTGGCCTCCTCTGTGGTCTGACTGGTGTGGAGAACCGAGATGGACCACTTCCTTCCCCCGTCTCAAACCCAGAATTCAGCCCTGAGTACGGTGCTTGCACGGCTGGCAGAAACTGCAGCACTGTATCCCTGCGTCGCTATCTCCTCGTTTCCCAGCGCGCGCTGCAGACTCTAGCTGCGGGACGATTTTCTGAATAAGCAGTGTTACCCTCCGTGCGACAAACCTCTCGTGTTTGAGTCCCCGTAGCCGATCCTCGTGCTATGGAAATCCTTCCTCCAGGTTCTGGAGCACCCCACTATTGCTGGAAATTCCTAACAAGATATCCTTTAGCCGTTCTGACTTGTCATACTCCCACACAGTGAAGCAGCACACGGGGGCAATGCACTCCCCTGGCCGCCATCTTCTTTCAAAATGCTTAATGTCAATTTTATATCAATCTATTCCAATATAACATAGCACACATCTACACTAAAATGTGTTTATGTCAAATTTATATTTAAGTAAGAATCCAGAGTTTTATGTGTTAAATTCAAAATGTAAAGAGAAATTTAAAGTTTCAATGATGTTTTCAACAAAGAAATGTATCATACTTTGTCTTATAAAAATTCAAGTGTTTGAAATTTGTCTAACATATTTCCATTTTGCAAAATTTATTTGAGGCTGTCACACTGGAATCATGCAGCCAAAGACGAAAGGAGCCAGTGCACTGGATTTTATTTTGCAACAAGCTCTCTGAGAAACTCTAAAAATGGTATTACAGGTTAAACTCAGGTAATTATATCAGAGAAATTCAACTTTAAATTTGTTTAAGTCACTATGAAAGTTTGGTCTTCATTATATACTGAAATCATATCCTAACTAATACAATATGTCCTAAATGGAAAGTCATGTTGATCATTATTAATTGGTCTTATACTATTTTCTTTCCCTCTTCTCCCTCTTTCTCCTACATTTGATAATTTTATGTAAATTTTGCTGTTTTTCACAATTGCTAATAGCCTAATTATGATTAATTGCTTTCCTTCTACATTAATTAACTAGCTATAATAAATTGAAGTCAATTTAAATTGTGTCTTGCCCTAAAGACTCCCATCATATTTATGTAAGACAAAAGTGATAGAATATTTGATAAAGATATTTTACACTAGTGAAATATGTTTTTTATTGAGACACTTTATTCACACTATTATGCTCCTGATATTTTAAAACTATCTTTCAATTTTAGTTGTTTGGATACATTAATAGCCAGTAGTCACAGAAAACACGCATCCTGTGAGAAGATGAAACAAAACTGTGCAGAGAAAATAATTTACTCCATATATGAATCATTAAAACATGATTTATCTAAGCCCACTAGTTAATTTTCACCTGTAGCTTAGACATCAGACTAAGCACAGAGAGTCAAGTTCTTCTAGGTGTGCAGGAAGACTGCTTCTCATGCAATACAGAAACTTGCCCATCTTCTCTATTTGGAATAGCTGTACCTCCACTTATTTCAATCTGACCTCATACCTTTCTATTTCTTTTTTTCTCTTTTGCTCTCTTTCTTTCTTTTACTTGATAGGTTTTGTTAGTATCAAATAGTTCTCTAGTATCAGAATCTATGTACCCAAAATGTCTCCTTTTTGTTCTTAGAAAAGTTAAAATTTGAATATTTTAATTTTAAAACCATTGGCTCATAGTAGAACTGAAATAATAGAAGAATAATGTTCAGTTCAAATCTAAAGGGACAATACAGAACATAACACAGATTTGAGAGCAATGTTTTTTAAAAAAAACCTTCTGTTTTTTTTTTTTACAAGAAATTATTTTCTCAATATAACGTGCTCATTCCTAATACATAAACCCTCTAGTTTGGTGGAATGGAAGAGAAAGGATATTCATAACTTTGAAGGGAAAGTCAGAATGATTTAGTTGAGTATGGTTCCATTCTTTATCCATCATAGGAGGCCCTCCAGAATATTCTGTATTGAAATTGTTGTATCTTATTTATTCAGCATTTCTCAGTACATGCTGACATATCTGTGCTTAAGTATGCATGTTTTTTCGCTTCTTGCAATATTCCAGCAGGCCAGGTGTCTTAGTTAAGTAGGAGAGAAGGAATTACAGTCTTAGGTATCATTTCAAGAGTGTGATCTTCAGGGGACATAATGGATGACATCAGTCAGTAGACAACATCTACTGGTCTGTTCTTAGGTCTACAATGGCTCATTTTTAGTGAGAGAATTCTTACTTACCAATTAAGACCTAGATACTTAGCTGTTCATCAATAATGAAATATTTTGTTGTAGGTTTTATTAATAGGAATAGAAAAATAGCAATTTTACATGCTTCAACTAAAAATCATCAGTTCATATGCATAGTTCTATTTCTACTCCAAAGCTGCAGGGTTTTTTCTGGTCTTTCTTCCTGTAATATTTACTCATACATAAGGAAATTCTGGAACCCAACACCATAAATTCATCTTTATTTTCCATTTCCTTAATCATCTAATATATGCAAATAGTTTTAGAATTCCTAAAACCTTCTGAATAGTATTATATAAATTGCATATATGTCTGACAGTGCCAATTTAAGAAAGATGATGCAGAAATTGTGAATGCAAAGAGGTTTTGTTATAAAATAAGTACAGAGTGTTTCTGGATGCTCTTTATTCATCATTCAGTACATTTTTCAGATTTCTACTAGAGCTTAAATTATTTATTTTCTTGCTTAAAATTATCATATCATCCTTAATAGCCATGCAATAATATCAAAATTCCACATTCTGGCATTTGAATATATTCATGAATTCTCTCAGTGATTACTTCTCTCCCATTTTATCCACCATTTAACTATGTCAGTTCTCCAGTATTTAATATAAATCCCTGCTCTTTCTCATTTTTCAGCTTTTACTTACAATGTCTAAAATAAAATTGTATTCTTCATCTCCAGCATTAAATCCTATTTAACCTTCAAACACCAAAATGGTACTTTCCAAAATATTTTCTTTCCAAAGTCTTCCTTTTTTAAAGACTCTTCCCAAATATTTTGGGATGTTTATATAACCTTCTACCAGATTTTAAAATAGTAATTAAAGATAATACTTATTGGCCAGGTGTGGTGGAGCACTCCTGTAATCCCAGTGGCTCAGGAGGACCAAATATTCAAGGCCAGCCTCAGCAACTTAGTAAGATGCAAATCAATTTAGCGAGACCCTGTCTCAAAATAAAAATAAAATAAAATAAAATAAAAAATAAATCAAAAAGGGCTGGGGATGTAACCTAGTGGTAAAGCATCCCTAGTTTCAATACCTGGTACTAAAAACAAAGATAATCTTATTATGTGAATAGGACCCTTAGGAATTGCTCCTCTCACACAGAACTTAGCTCATGTTTTTCTGGTGACACCTGATTTTGCACATTGAATATGTTTTAATTTCACAAGATTGAGACTGGTTTATTACTTGAAAATTAAATTTAAGTAACTATAAGCACCTTGTCAATTCAAATGAGATCAAAATTATATTGCAACTCAGAAAAAATATTGGTATTGTTGATAAATACTGCCATCTGAGCCATTACCAGTGAAACATGAATAAGGCCTATAGAAAATTCCAAGAGATAATGTAGATCTTTGAAAATAAATTTAGTCTATAAACCTTGCTTCTGTGTGTATGCTTTTGTTTGAACAGACTTAGTAAAAATAAATACACATACTCACGTGAAATAAACAAACCCCAAACCCTTTGGTTTCTTTCTAAATTTTTGCATTCTTAATCTTCTTGATATACAAGTTACCTGGAACCTTTGTTGCCACTAGTTACTCTGAGAAATAAAGATTTCACAGTATAATCATTTACCAAGTAAATAAGCACACTGGCTATTTACCAGACTTATCTAAAACATCTAATGCTTTCCTACATTTCAAAACCTTTCAATCCAGGAGGAAAAGCACAAATCTTATGGGGATTTTTTTTTCTCTGCTAAGAGTTAATGATTTAAAAGGAAAAAAAGGAAATAATATCATCTATTATGAAATTGATGATTCAAATTTTCACATTACCCATGTTAGGATATTTTCCCTTTTTTAGGCATATTTTTATATTGGAACCTGGCTCAAGGAACTAGAAAGCTCTCTATTACTTGAATAAACTATTTTAAATTCTTCAATATTTCCATAAAAGCTTGTCCATTATTTGGTTTCTTATACTTAGTATACTCTCATTTCTCATAAACATAAATATCAACTTGTATATGTTTTTCATGATTTACCAAATGTTCAACTTAATATAGTCCATATTGAGACGAGAGTCACTATGTCAATAGAATTCTGTTTTTCTTTACTTTTTTATTTTTTCTCATTAGTTATACATGATAGAAGAATGCATTTTGGCATATTGTACACAAATGGAACACAAATTTTCATTTCTCTGGCTGTACACAATGTAGAATCACATCATTAATTGAAGCTTACCATATATAGGCTAATAATTTTCATCTCATTCCATCATCTTTCCTACCTCCTTAATCCCTCCCCTCCTTTTCCTCCCCTCTGCCCATCCAAAGTTTCTCCATTCTTCCCATGCTCCCCCCTCCTATTATGGATCTGCATCGACATCAGAGAAAACATTTGAACTTTGTTTTTATAGGAGTGGCTTAATTTGCTTAGCATGATATTCTCCAGCTCCATCCATTTACCGGTAAATGCCATAATTTCATTTTTCTTTAAGGCTGATTAATATTTCATTGTGTGTTTATACCACAGTTTCTTTGTCTCTTCATCTATTTAGGGGCATTTAGGTTGGTTTCAAAGTTTAGCTTTGTGAATTGAGCTGTTGTAAACATTGATGTGGCTCTGTCACTGTAGTATGCTGATTTTAAATCATTTGGGTATAGATCGAGGAATGGAATATCTAAGTCAAGTTTTCTAAGGAATCTCCATACTGCTTTCCAAAGCCTCACTTTAAATAGTACATGTGCTCAAAGGCATTTTTAGTTAAAATCAAATAGGCTAATGAACCTTACACTGAACCAGTATTCCAAGAGATACTGTTGTAATATTGGTGCTCCTTTTATCTGCCTATTATTGTGAATCAGTGTTAAAATGCTCTGTTAAAGTTGAGAAAACTATGATTACAATTGTTTGTTTTATTTTATTTAAACAAATCCCCATCTCAACAGAACCAGGTGGTTATTGTTATCTTGCTTTGCTTTCAAATATTCTTTGATGACTGGTTCATTTATTGCTTTCTTATAAATAGCTCAATATATAGTCCCATTAATTCCAGTATTCTATTTTAGGTGAACATCTTTTGTCCTATCAACTAACATATTATTTTCTGGCCATTTAGTATTTGACTCATTTATATTGTCTAATCGATTAGTTATTATCCATTTAATCTGTATAATTTATATTATTTGCATTCAGATGATATAACATGCAAACATGCAATCTTTCATACTTCCATAGATTTTACACAGAACTAAAATATTAGAGTTGATTATTAAATTTTTCATCCCAAATATCTTTGAGAAGAAATCTATTGTGGGATTTTGCTTTGGATAAAAAAGAATTTACAAGTTTTTCTATGGAATACTAAATTTTCCTTATGCTAATTTTTCCAAATATTATGGGCACAAATAATGATAAACACTTAAATTTTCTTTACTGCTGGTTTCTTAGATGAGGCTCTCATTAATCTTTCACTAAATAATAGTACCAAGCCCTCAGAGAGTTCTTAGAGAAGTTCCTTTACTCTAAACTATCTTTTGGTTCATTTAATTCTTATTTAAATACTTCTCATCATTTCCCATAATTACTACATTTTTAAAGCTAAGGATCCAAATTTGCTTTGTTTTAGATGACAATATTTACACACATATTATTGTAGATAAGTATCAAGATGTCCTCTAATTGGATTTTTAATATTTATAAGATGTAGTGTTTATTATTAGGATAAAATTCATACAATACATACAAATTTATATCCTAATGATACATACAGAAAAAGAAAAAGAGTGGATATATTGATATAGAATTTACTTGATTGAATCAATCAATGTGTACATTATAAGTCAAATTTCAGCAGATGTTTGAGTGTTAAAATATTAGTATTGTAGATTTTACCTTATAAAGAGTTCAATATACTTTCTTTCTATGAAATTTATGTAGGATGCTGTTCATTTAGATGTGTAATCTTTGAATTTCATTATTATTTTCTGATTTTCTAGGTGAATGCACATTAGCATTAAATATAAGGTAAACAATTCCCAGAGTCTGAAATAAGACCTTCCTGGGCACTCTATCCAATATTGTCCTAATCCATCCAGATTGTTATAAAAAATAACAATTGGGTAGTTTTATTAAATAAACTATAGAAATTTATTTCGCACGTTTCTGGAGGATAGGACGTTGAAGATCAAAACACAAACAGATTTGTTTTCTGGTAAAGGCCCACTATGGATGCATGGATAGAGTTTGCTCTCTGTAAAAAGAGAAAGGTGAAAGACAGCTCTCTATTGTTGTTGTTGTTTTCCAAATGTCATAAATCTTGTTTATGAGAGCTCGACCCTCACAGCCCAATCAATTCCCAAAGGCTTCTCTTCCTAACATCATGACCTTTGAGGTTAGGATTTGAACATATGAATTTGGGGAAAATACAGACTTTAAGACCATAGTATATAACATATAAATTATAAGGATTTTCTGGTGTAGCTGATGGGACGAGATCCTTTATTATCTTTATATGAACACTGGTTACTATTTTCTAATATTTTTGGATTTTCTAATCTCTTGTTGTGGTGGTGGTGGTGGCTGTGGGTTTTGCTCAACATTGGTAGTTTTATCAAATATTGAAGTTGATCAGTATTCAGACTATCATTAGATATGTGTATTTGTGAAAACTTTTTCTTTTTAGTATCTGAATTATGGGTATAATATTCTCTCTGAACTGTCAGTCTGTCTCCTTAATTCACCTTTACAAAAAAAAAAAGCAATGTATCAAAAGGAAAACACACATTTTTTTGGTAGCTTAAACAAATGGCTATCAAGATAGTGAAAGAAAATATTTAGCTATATGTTTAAGTCTGTTCATATTTATTTTGAAACTAAAAAACTTTAATCATGAATAATATTGAAAGTTTTTCAGAAGCAATAAAGATGGAAGTACTTGAATAACTATTCAGAGATAAAACTTCTATTGAATGTCTTTATTTATCAACATAATAAAAAATGAATATGTCAGCTTTTTAAAAGTTAAATAATTACAGCTATAAACATTTAAAGCTATTTCCAAACCTTATTTATATTTTTAGCATGCTGTGTAAGCATTGTTTGTTTGTTTTTTTGTTTTGTTTTGTTTTGTTTTTCTAACTAGAATACTTAATGCATGCAATAAAGGTACCAAGAATCGAATTGTATGAACAAAGGAAATAGGTTTATTTTATCTTCTCTAGCCAACATAAATGTTTATAAATTTTATAGGTATTTAACTAACAATAAATTCTTCTCTAAAAAGGAAGTCTTTTGAAAGATTTTAGAATAACTGATATAATTACCTCTTGCTTGAATTTTATTGTTTTACATTTTAAGCATATTCTATTATTATACAATGGAAGTGATCCTAGGAGATAATATATGTATGAGACAATATAAAAGTTTTTTTTTTGCTTGCTTGCATGTGTATGAGTGATTTACAGATTTTTAACACACACACACAAACACACACACACATATATATATATATATACACACACACACACAATATTTTTAAAATAATAACTTTATTACCTATTGAAAATTACAATAACCTCTAAGAATTCCAATCTACCATGGAATTCTGAATATTTTATGGACAACTTTATTATTGTACTGATACATTTTTCTCACAAGTTGATTTTAATTTTTAAAGTTAATTATTTAATTGTTATCTATGATAGCAGAATGCATTTTGATTCATTACACACAATTGCAACGTAAATTTACATTTCTATGGTTGTACATGATATAGTGTCACACCATATATACAGTCATACATGTACCTAGGGTAATGATGTCCATCTCATTCTAACATCTTTCCTGCCCCCATGCTCCCTCCCACCCCTCCCTGCCCTTTGCCCCATCAAAGGTCCTCCATTTTTCCCACAGCTCTCCACTCCCAGTTATGGATCAGCATCCATTTATCAGAGAGAGAATTTGGCCTTTGGGTTGGCTTACTTCGCTTAACATGATGTTCTCCAACTCTATCCATTTACCTGCAAATGCCATAATTTAATGCTGAGTAATATTCTACTGTGTATAAATACCACAGTTTCTTTATCTATTCATCTATTGAAGGGCATCAAGGTTGTTTCCACAGTTTAGCTTTTGTGAATTGAGCTGCTATGAACATTAGTGTGGCTGTGTCACTATAGTATGCTGATTTTAAGTTCTTTTGGTATAGACCAAGGAGTGGAATAGCTGGGTCAAATGATGGTTCCATTCCCAGTTTTCTAGGGAAGCTCCATACTGCTTTCCAGATTGGTTGCACCAGTTTGCAGTCCCACCAGCAATGTATGAGTGTGCCTTTTCCCCTACATCCTCGCCAACACTTATTGTTTTTCCTATTCTTGATAGCTGCCATACTGACTAGCATGATATGAAATCTTAAAGTAGTTTTGATTTGCATTTTTCTAATTAATAGAGATGTTGAAGATTTTTTTTTCATGTATTTGTTGATCAAATGTGTTTCTTCTTTTGAGAAGTGTTTGTTCAGCCCCTTAGCCCGTTTATTGATTTGGTTGTTTGTTTGTTTTTTTTTTGTTGTTGTTGTTGTTGTTGTTTTGGTGTTAAGTTTTTTGAGTTCTTTATAAGTCCTGGAGATTAATGCTCTATCTGAGGTACATGTAGTAAAGATTTTCTTCTATTCTCTAGGCTCTCTCTTCACTTGTTTCCTTTGCTGAGAAACTTTTTAGTTTGAATCCATCCCATTTGTTGATTCTTGATTTTCCTTCTTGTGCTTAAGGAGCCTTCTTAAGAAAGTGAGATTCTAAGCCAATGTGATAAATATTTGGGCCTACTTTTTCTTCTATTATGCACAGGGTCTCTGTTCTTGTGCCTAAGTCTTTGATCCCCTTTGAGTTGATTTTTGCGCAAGGTGGGAGATAAAAGTTTAATTTCATTTTGCTGCTTATGGATTTCCAGTTTTCCCAGTATTACCAAATGTTTAAGGTTTTGCTATATTATCAATACATCCTAACATCTCCTTGCTACACTGCTGGACACTGTCTTACAACAATATTTACTCTATCATGCTTTTTTGTTTATGTGTCTATCTCTTACGTGTTCTTCCCAAAGGCAGGGTTTACACTTCTATTTAGGCTTGTATTCCTAGCAACTAATTCAGAGGCAGGCTTAGCGAATATGCTCAATAAAATTATTTCTATTGTAGGGTTAGGATTAAATGACAGTTAGATATTTGCACTAAAACAGTTAGGATCTAGTTGGGAAGATAAGTGCTAATTATTGAAGCAATTCAAAGCAATGTAGATTAAAAACTCTTCAATAATAGCATATATATAGCAAATATATATATATATATATATATATATATATATATATATATATATATATATATATAATTGATGTCCAGGCTAATTTAATTTTCTGTGCATGCTCTAAAATCTGGCATTGTTTGGGGTAAACAGTATTCTCTATGTAATTTTAGTGGAAATTTTTCTTTCTTCTTGCTGATGAGCTCTGTTACTGCAAACTGTTGAACTTGTTCTTTAATTGAGAAAACAGTTCATTCTCTTTTGGAAATGTATGCTTGTTATAAGTCAGTTATCTCTGCTAAAATTAATCTTCCTTTCAAATGTAGCTTTACCCATATTGTCAATACATGCTTAGAATATAGCAATCCCCCTAATTAAAAGGCTAAATGTCATTTTAGTAGATTACAGAATGGATTTCAAAATTGTGTAGTCTGAAGATATTGAAATATATCCTTAAAAAGCTTTTAAAATATTCTTGTGAACATAGGTAAATACTATAAATGTGCATATAACAGTTTAGATATTTTTATATAATTGTTGCATGAAAATTATTTGGTTAAAAAATGTCATAATGAAAAACTAAAAGTTGGTTCTTTGACAAAATAAACAAAATCGACAGACCCTTAGCCATGCTAGCAAAGAGAAGAAGAGAGAGAACTCAAATTACTAGCATACGGGATGAAAAAGGCAATATTACAACAGACACTTCAGAAATACAGAAGATAATCAAAAATTATTTTGAATCCTTATACTCCAATAAATTAGAAGATAGTGAAGGCATAGATAAATTTCTTAAGTCATATGATCTGCCCAGATTGAGTCAGGAGGATATAGACAACCTAAATAGACCAATATCAATTGAGGAAATAGAAGAAACCATCAAAAGACTACCAACTAAGAAAAGCCCAGGACCGGATGGGTATACAGCAGAGTTTTACAAAACCTTTAAAGAGGAACTAATACCAATACTTTTCAAGCTACTTCAGGAAATAGAAAAAGAGGGAGAACTTCCAAATTCATTCTACGAGGCCAACATCACCCTGATACCTAAACCAGACAAAGACACTTCAAAGAAATAAAACTACAGACCAATATCTCTAATGAACCTAGATGCAAAAATCCTCAATAAAATTCTGGCGAATTGGATACAAAAACATATCAAAAAAATTGTGCACCATGATCAAGTAGGATTCATCCCTGGGATGCAAGGCTGGTTCAATATATGGAAATCAATAAATGTTATTCACCACATCAATAGACTTAAAAATAAGAACCATATGTGCCGCAGTCCGGCTACAGCAAAATAACCGGGGGGGTGACGAATAACTTGTGTACGTTTATACAGCAGGAGTATGAGCCGTTTATTGCAGGACAGGAGCAGTATTTATACATTCCACACAGCTTATCTAATTAGCATAAACTAGATACATCAGTCAACCAATAAGGAATCTCCACACTTAATGGCTTGCTTTTGTTACTTCTCAAACCACTCCCTCTGGCATTTTGCCAGGCACCATCCAGACTTGTTTACGAACTTTAATATTCCCCTGGCAAAATGCCAGGTGTTATTTTGACTTGTTTACAGACTCTAACACATATGATCATCTCGATAGATGCGGAAAAAGCATTCGACAAAGTACAGCATCCCTTTATGTTCAAAACTCTAGAAAAACTAGGGCTAACAGGAACATACCTCAATATTGTAAAAGCAATCTATGCTAAGCCTCAGGCTAGCATCATTCTGAATGGAGAAAAAGTGAAGGCATTCCCTCTAAAATCTGGAACAAGACAGGGATGCCCTCTCTCACCACTTCTGTTCAACATAGTTCTCGAAACACTGGCCAGAGCAATTAGACAGACGAAAGAAATTAAAGGCATAAAAATAGGAAAAGAAGAACTTAAATTATCACTATTTTCAGTGACATGATTCTATACCTAGCAGACCAAAAAGGGTCTACAAAGAAACTATTAGAGCTAATAAATGAATTCAGCAAAGTGGCAGGCTATAAAATCAACACGCATAAATCAAAGGCATTCCTGTATATCAGGACAAATCCTCTGAAATGGAAATGAGGACAACCACTCCATTCACAATATCTTCAAAAAAAATAAAATACTTGGGAATCAACCTAACAAAAGAGGGGAAAGACTTATACAATGAAAACTACAGAACCCTAAAGAGAGAAATAGAAGAAGGTCTTAGAAGATGGAAAAATATACCCTGTTCATGGATAGGCAGAACTAACATCATCAAAATGGCAATATTACCAAAAGTTCTCTATACGTTTAATGCAATGCCAATCAAAATCCCAACAGCATTTCTTGTAGAAATAGAGAAATCAATCATGAAATTCATATGGAAAAATAAACAACCCAGAATAGCAAAAACAATGCTAAGCAGGAAGTGTGAATCAGGCGGTATAGCGATACCAGACTTCAAACTATTCTACAGAGCAATAGTAACAAAAACAGCATGGTACTGGTACCAAAACAGGCGGGTGGACCAATGGTACAGAATAGAGGACACAGAAACCAATCCACAAAACTACAACTATCTTATATTTGATAAAGGGGCTAAAAGCATGCAATGTAGGAAGGATAGCATCATCAACAAATGGTGCTGGGAAAACTGGAAATCCATATGCAACAAAATTAAACTGAATCCCTTTCTCTCGCCATGCACAAAAGTTAATCCAAAATGGATCAAGGAGCTTGATATCAAATCAGAGACACGCCATCTGATAGAAGAAAAAGTTGGCTACGATCTACATACTGTGGGGTCGGGCTCCAAATTCCTCAACAGGACACCCATAGCACAAAAGTTAATAACTAGAATCAACAAATGGGACTTACTCAAACTAAAAAGTTTTTTCTCAGCAAAAGAAACAATAAGAGAGGTAAATGGAGAGCCTACACCCTGGGAACAAATCTTTACTCCTCACACTTCAGACAGAGCCCTAATATCCAGAGTATACAAAGAACTCAAAAAATTAGACAATAAGAGAACAAACAACCCAATCAACAAATGTGCCAAGGACCTGAACAGACACTTCACAGAGGAGTACATACAATCAATCAACAAGTACATGAAAAAATGCTCACCATCTCTAGCAGTCAGAGAAATGCAAATCAAAACCACCCTAAGATACCATCTCACTCCGGTAAGATTGGCAGCCATTATGATGTCAAACAACAACAAGTGCTGGCGAGGATGTGGGGAAAAGTGTACACTTGTACATTGCTGGTGGGACTGCAAATTGGTGCAGCCAATTTGGAGGGCAGTATGGAGATTTCTTGGAAAGCTGGGAATGGAGCCACCATTTGACCCAGCTATTCCCCTTCTCGGTCTATTCCCTAAAGACCTAAAAAGAGCATGCTACAGGGACACTGCTACATGGATGTTCATAGCAGCACAATTCACAATATCAAGACTGTGTAACCAACCTAGATGCCCTTCTTCAATAGACGAATGGATAAAAAAAATGTGGCATTTATACACAGTGGAGTATTACTCTGCATTAAAAAATGACAAAATCATAGAATTTACCGGGAAATGGATGGCATTAGAGCAGATTATGCTAAGTGAAGCTAGCCAATCCCTAAAAAACAAATGCCAAATGTCTTCTTTGATATAAGGAGAGTAACTAAGAACAGAGTAGGGACGAAGAGCATGAGAAGAAGATTAACATTAAACAGGGATGAGAGGTGGGAGGGAAAGGGAGAGAGAAGGGAAATTGCATGGAAATGGAAGGAGACCCTCAGAGTTATACAAAAGTACATACAAGAGGAAGTGAGGGGAAAGGGAAAAATAATACAAGGGGGACAAATGAATGTCAGTACAGGGGGAAGAGAGAGAAGAGGGGAGGGGAGGGGAGGGGAGGGGGGATAGTAGAGGATAGGAAAGGCAGCAGAACACAACAGACACTAGTATGGCAATATGTAAATCAATGGATGTGTAACTGATGTGATTCTGCAATCAGTATATGGGGTAAAAATGGGAGCTCATAATCCACTTGAATCAAAGTGTGAAATATGATATATCAAGAACTATGTAATGTTTTGAACAACCAACAATAAAAAATTTAAAAAAATGTCATAATGTATATTGACTTTTTAAATTTCCATAACTAGCAAAAAGTATAAAAGTTTATAATTTGTTCTTCTAAAAACAATGTCCCATCAAGGTAGGACAGAAAGAATAAATGTAGGTAGATAGGGAACGAAGGGGAAAAAGAGAGAGAAAGAGAGAGAGTACATAGCTGTAAATTAAGACTCCATGTTTAGACTTACTCCCCAGATATAATTTTATCCTCTAAACCTGTAACTGTCAAATTTCTGAGAAGTCTACATACCTTAGTTTTACTATAAATTCACTCACAATCTTAAAGTTACTATAAATTCATTCACTTATGTACAATGTACTAACATATCTATTTTTATAATAGGTTAAGCAAAAGGAGATATTTTAAGAAATCTATAATATACAGTATATTCCAAAATTTTTCAATTGATCAGATACTAAAGACTATGTTAAGCTAAAGAGCCAGAGAGTGGCACACACAAAGTTAACATAGTGTAATTGATTTGTTCATTATAATAAAAATATTGCACTAGAGAAACTTTACTACATTGTTGTTAAGTATAGACTAATGAAATTTAGTCTGTGTATGAAGATTCTGCGCTGCTGTCATTGGTTTTTTGTGACTCACCATCCTCAGTGCCACTCATGTAAGATGTGTTTACTATTAGTTCTGCAGTGCTCTAAACACACCATGGATGTGGGCTTTCAGAAATATACTGATAATGTGCCAGCACTGAGAATTTAAGACATTTAACTCTCAATGCACAAGAAGACACATGCATATCTATATGCTACTTTTTAATATACTGCTATTCTGTTTTCCTTATGATGATTATGCAATGAAAGGTTATAAATTAAGTTTGGGAATGAAAAATAAAAAGTGTGACAATTATTTGGTGGTGTCATTTATGTTGTGAAGTACAGCAAAGCTTTTCTTTGCTGAAATCTGATGTATCCTTTAATTATTTTCTGTGATGGGTCAAAAGCCTGTAAATACGAAGAAGAGGTCTACTCTGCCTCTTGCAAGACCTCCTCAAACCCTCTTCAAAAAAATGTGAAGAAAAAATCATTCCATCTCTTGCCTTTCCTTTACTTGCATATATTTCCAGATTGCATAAACACATACCTGAAGAAGTAAGAGCTGCAAGGTAAGGTGCTCCCTGCTGACTGGGCCCCAGGTAGTCCATTAAAAGCAATATTGTCATATGCAGTTCCTTTTGCATATGGACATATATGACCCAAAGACAGATTCAGAATAAAATATGTACTGAGAATGTCTTCTCTAATTTGCTTCATGGTAACCTATATGCTGACAGGTCTAGATACAGATGGCAAGTAATATTTTTTAGAGAGTAAACATAAAATTTAAGATTGTATTTCATGTTTAATTTTTTTATATTATCCCCTTCTAATACTTAACTTTTCTATTTTTGCTGCTTATATGTGAATATACTTTTATGAATATCCATTTACAATAGAATGGGAATAGCAGTGTTTGTCAATGTCTCCTAACATCCCACAAAAATTAAGACTCTTTTCAAAGCAAAATTAACTAAGACTAGAAGTCAATTGATATCATGAATAAAGAAGTAACTGCTGAATTTGTAGAATCCAAATGAGTATGACAATAGTCAAATAAACTATTTGTCTTTATAAAGGGAGGGCAAACCAATCAGCTTCTCAGTCATAAAGGGGACTAAATTTCTTTGTTGTGATCATCTCCTGCAACCTGCCCCCAGCCAGTAAGCCAAGGCCAGGTTGGGGAATTAAATGAGAAAAGCTTTCTGGGGACCCTGTTAAAAACTGTAAAGCATAACCTCTCTCTGAAGGTGACAGATACTGTTCAGTTCAAGTCCATTTTGTCATTTATAAATGCTCGGTCTTTTGCCAGATATTTTTTTTTGTTTTCCCCAAAACACATCTCCAAATTGAAATATCTACATAAAAAGAGTAACAATTATTTCAAGCCCCACTTGCCCCACTGTGGTTTTTCCACTTATAATATCACTCAGAATAATTGTCACACAAACCTGTGATCTGAGCAGAAGAGAACAGAAAGGGGATATACAGAGAGTGAGAGAGAATGGCTTAGAGATATTTGCTGAAAGTTCAAGAAGATAAATAATGTGGTAGCTGTATAAAGATGTGTCATTAAGATAGATTCTTGTGTCTTTTCCTTTTAATGTGATATATTTTTGTAACAAGCTCCCATAAAGTTGGGAATTTTTTAAAGAAGCCTAAAATTGCTTTTTTCTCGGGCGTCCACTTTCCTGCTAACCTGTTCTTTAACCTGTTTTCTCCCTGCAATCTTTCATACTGAGAACAGAGGTTGAAACTGCAATAAAACCCAGCCCCTGACACCAGGAGCTAGAAGATGCAACAAAACTCAGGAAACCAGAATCACAATGTATCTCTTGGCCTCGCTCTCTAGTCCATTGCCTGGCTACATCCACATATATGTATTTCTTTGTTTTTGTTCTACATGAATGACACCATTATAAATTATAACTCTTGTTACACTTTAGGTTTGGGGAAGGTAGATTAGCTGTCTTCCCAATTTGGCTAAAATGCAATTAAATTCATTGTTTCTTTGCAGATATTTTTTCTTTTATTCCTAACACATTTGGTGATCAAAACCAGTTAGACAGAACCCCAGATTCAGTCTGGCCTGAACCCTAACTTTGGGGCGCATTTTTAAAGTAAAGAGAAATAATCCAGTAAAGAGTAAAAGGAATAATCCAGCAAATCTTTAAAAACAGAGAGGGACACCAAACAATACTCTCTAAACCAGAATTACAACATACCTCCATGGCTGGCTTATAACCTGCCTGACCTGAGGAGACATATTCATGCATATATTTTGAGATGAAGCTAGCAGGGAAAAGCAATGTAAAGAGGTTATTTCATTTTATTTTCATTCTTATTAGTTCATAACAGCTATACATAACATTAGGATTCATTTTGAAATAACTATAAATATATGTAATATGATATACTCCATTTTAGTACCTCGTACTTACCTTTACCACCCACCCCTTCTTTTCTTCTACTCTATTGATCTTCTGCTATTTATTTATTTTGTGTGTGTGTTTTAATTAGTGTCTTGTGGATATACATAATTGTGAAATTCACTGAAGTGTATTCATACATGCTAGTCTAAAATAAGAAAAAGAGAGAAAAAAGGGGACATTTAAAAGAAAGATCAGGGAGTAGAAGAAAGGGACTAAGGTGGATGGAAGAAGAATGGAACTAGGGAAAAAGAGTGGAATAAATCTGACCTAACTTTCCTATTTTATTTTATTATAAAAGTCCCTTTGTTACAGAAGTAAACCAGAATTGCTTTATGTTATACCTACTCTACCCACTAGGTTATCTTGCTTGTTATTCTTTTCATATAAGTAAATTTAATTGTCATGAAAATATTATGATGTATTTCTATTGTCACAAATTACATAAAGGGAGATGCAATATAGAAATATTAAGTAACTTATGCCAGATAACAGTAAAGATAGAAGTTTAAACAAAAATACAAACAATCTCTTTACAGAGTGAATTCCTGATATCTAATTCTCCGTTAATAATATATGTCCTCAGTAAATTAACTCTCACTTCTCACATTTCTTATTCTGTACTTTCTGCTGTCTTTAGTTTCAACCAATTACTTTCTGTTTGTTTAATCACAAAAATTATGTGAGAATAAACTAATATCATCAAACCTATACTATCTTCTTTGTCTATAATGTGTCTCCTACAATATAGATGTTTTGTCCACCTGTATCCAATCATTTAATTGGTGCATTACTCAGGGAGTTTCTTTCTTTCTTTCTTTTCTTTCTTCCTTCCTTCCTTCCTTCCTTCCTTCCTTCCTTACTTACTTTCTTTCTTTCTTTCTTTCTTTTTTGTACCACGGATTGAACTCAGGAGCACTCGACCACTTTGCCATTTCCCCATGTTATCTTAAATTTTTAACTTTATTTTTTTTTTAATTTACACATGAATATTATACATATTTATGAAGTGCAAAGTGACAATTTGTTATATTTTTACAATGTGTAATGACAAAATCATGTAAAGAGTAATTCCATTTCTTTAAACATTTGTCATTTATTTGTGTTAGAAGTCTCTGAATTCTATTCTTTTAATTATTAATAAAATATATAATAAACTATTGTAAACTATAGCCATATAACTGATCTGTATTCCTCAAAAAATTTAATTGGCATTTTTATTGTATATCTTGTGTTGTAGCAAATGATTATTTTTATTTTAAATAATGTAATTAATATTCTTATTCTCTATCTCATGCCATACAGAACATCCAATTTGCCATGGGCTAATAAATTAAGTCTTCTGAAAAATATTTTTTTGAGGATAAAATGACAAAGAAATCATGAAAAAATCTTTTTATTCACATTTACAATATGTTTCAGAGACAATATATTTTTTCTCTAAAAGAGAAATAACTTCTAAGGGAGCAGTCAACATCGGAGCCTCCATTTAATGAGTAAGTTACTGTGATCTGGATTTTTCCTAAAAACCCATCAGTTTTTCTCACTTGTCAAATTAGTAATTGATAGTAGATAGAGTAGGAATCAACTCACAAAAATCTCAGATTTTTGTAATATATTGGCACTGATTAAGAAAATTTCTCAAGAGATTCAATATTACTCTTGAATATTCCAAACTAATGTGAAAATCAAATCCATAGTTAAACATGTGTGTGACAAATACAATATCAGATTCTGAAGAAGTAATTTTGTGCCATTTCAGAAATGAATATGATATTAACTAAATTGAAATTTGATCAAAATCCATGCTTTAATATAGCTCTGTATCTCCTCTGATCTGAATGAAAGATTGCCATTACGTTTGGACCATCCAGTAATCATTAGCTTGACTGCTTCCACCGGTATTCCATGAAGTCTCTGCATTTCCTTTGTGTCTATTTACAGCAATAAGGAAATAACATCTGCATTCTCCTTTAAGAAATATTAAGGGGGGGTTCAGAGGGTTTATATGTACTTCAATAATACATGATCATCCACATGTGTTTTAATTTTTAAGAAAAACTTATTCAATACAAATATCTGAAAAAAAGTTCAGAAACTACATTATAGACTTTAATTTGATATAATTTCTATAAAATGTTAATTTAATTTTTAAAAATAATATATTTGCATGGTAATTCTGAAAGCTTAATTTGCAATTTAAACATGACAAAATATTGAAGGTATTTAAAATTATTACTATGCTTATACTTAATCATAAATGTATCAACACTATTTAATAAATATGCATTTATTTTTATAGCCACATGAAGCTATTTTGTTATTCCTAGTAGACTTGGTGTAAACTATTGAATTGAAAAGAAAAAAAAAACATAAATATATAATATCTCAGGGTGAGGCACTGTTATTTGAACACAAAAAATATTTTAACTAATCCTTGATCATATTAGAAGCCTTGTTGATTGCACTCAGGTTGTATGAAACTTGATCACTAAATATAAATCTGAGCATAATATTAACAGGTAAATACATTTGTAATATCAGAAAGAATATTTAAGTCTATACTAGGTAATTTTCTTGTTTAATTTTTGCTTAGTAAATTTAAGTGAGACATTGTTAGGCTGTCTATAAACTTGAATGCTTAGTACTGTATAGTTTTTCTGCAACCAAATAGTTTTAGACAAGTTCTTAAAACCAAGTTACTATGTCAATGTTGCTGCCCATTTTTTAAATGACTTCATGCCCATTGTTTTTCTTGCAATACTGCTAGGATATATGATTAAATGATAAAATTTGACTTTTTTTTCAGTATTGGGAATGGAACCCAGGGCTTGGCTCCTGCTAGTCAAATGCTCTATCACCAAGCTACAGCCCCAGTCCTAAATTTGATCTTCCTATCCCTATTGAGAGTATAGAGTTTATTTCAGTTTCAGTCTTTTATGCCATAATTCCTTATCTACTAAAAAGGTATTTTCCCCCCAAGATTAGTGTGACTTCCTATTAGATTACTCCATATGGCCATGTACTTTTTTGCCCTTGTTAGGTAAAATAAGCTATAGGCAGGTAACAGTTTTATCTTCAAATATCTTTAAATTGATTTTTCTGCAATTTGATAACATTTTCCTATTATTTTTATCTTTCTTGTCAGGAGCCAATATTTGATTTGTGGTTTTAAGAGCCAACCATTCAACAATCAGAACCAGAAATCCTTGTCCAAAGTAGGAGAGTGAAAACCCTTTGAGTGTGGTTCAAGATAACATTCCATTCTCTCAGTTTGAACATATCCATAAAATCTATGCCTTTGCATTTTTGAGACATATTAACTAATATTTATTCTCTTCATTATATTATTCTTGGAAATGTATATATTAAATGATTGCCAGCCATATCTCTGAGTCTTAAAGCTTTTCTTCCCATTTCCCCCTCCTCTTTTTTAATTTTTCAGTTACATTTAAAGGTCCAATTTTGAATATATGCCTTCAGTAAACAATTCTGAAGTGTATTTTTATAAATATTAAACTGAAACAAGAAATTTTTAAGTGAATAACTGGATCTTAATTATTGTTTTTATGTGCAGTATCAACTTCAGAGTGTGACAGAATTTGTCTTAAAGATTCTATTGACTTTGGATAATGATGGCCATCACATTCCACCATCCTTGCTAGCCCCCTGCCCCCTCCCTTTCCTTCCTACCCCTCTGTCCTATCTAGAGTTCCTCTATTCCTTCCATGCTCCCCCTCCCTACCCCACTATGAATCAGCCTTCTTATATCAGAGAAAACATTAGACATTTGGTTTTTTGTGATTGGCTAACTTCACTTAGTTTTATCTTTCCAACACCACCCACTTACCTGCAAATGCCATGATTTTATTCTCTTTTATTGCTGAGTAAAATTTTATTGTGTATATATGTCATACTTTTTTTATGCATTCATCTACTGAAGGGCATCTAGGTTGGTTCCACAGTTTAGCTATTGTAAATGGTGCTGCTATAAACATTGATGTAGCTGTGTCCCTGTAGTATGCTGGTTTTAAGTCCTTTGGGTATAGACCAAGGAGAGGGATATGTGGGTTCAATGATGGTTCCATTCCCAGATTCCCAATGAATCTCCATACTGCCTTTCATATTGGCTGCACCAATTTTCAGTCCCACCAGCAGTGTATGAGTGTAATCCCCCACCCCACATCCTCGACAACACTTATTGTTGTTTGTATTCTTGATAGCTGCCATTCTGACTGGAGTGAGATGGTATCTTAGAATAGTTTTGATTTGTATTTCTCTAATTGCTAGAGATGATGAGCATTTTTTCATATATTTCTTGATTGATTGTATATCCTCTTCTGAGAAGTGTCTGTTCAGGCCCTTGGCCCATTTATTGACTGAGTTATTTGGATTTTTTGGTGCTTAGCTTTCTGAGTTTTTTATATACCCTAGAGATGAGTGCTCTATCTGATGTGTGAAGGGTAAAAATTTGCTCTCATTCTGTAGGCTCTCTATTCACCTCACAGATTGTTTCTTTTGCTGAGAAGAAACTTTAAAGTACATGTATGAAGACACAAATTGGTGTCAACATACTTTATATACAACCAGAGATGTCAAAAATTGTGCTGTATATGTGTAATAAAAATTGTAATGCATTCTACTGATATTTTTTAAAAACATCAATAAAAAAGAAAAAAATATGCTTTATAAATTGATTTACAATACTGTCATTAGAAAACATAATTATATTCAATATTAATATTATTGAATAAACACCTGCAATACAAAAAAGAAGATTCTATTCACTTGTTTGATAATTTGAAATCATTCTTTGACATTTTATTCTAATTTCTATTCTTATATTCTCTTGAAGTTTTTGCATTTTGTATGGTTTACAAACATGACTAAACACTGAAGAGAAGCCTCAGACATTCACAGGTACCTTCAGCAGTTACCAGCTTTAGATCATTGGGGGAATTGTTATAACAATAAGAGGAAAGCCAAGAAATTGGGATAGAAAACATTGTAATTAAATTTGAGCTTTATTCTAAAATCTGCTAAATCCATGTAGCGACTGAAAATTAGTACAGTATTTTTGAGAAATACATTTCTTATACATCATGGATTAGTCTAAACATTGGTTAGGGTGGTATGTGGATTGGCATATAATCCAGATGGTTAAAGTCAAACAAGAACCAGAATCCTAATAGAAAAGTAGAGACAGATTCACAGAGCTATACACATGTTCCTGAACTCCACACCAATACTTTTGTGAGAAGACACTTCTGTTGCATGTCAATCAATGTTTTACTTAGAAATCTTATTATGTGTACCCATGACACATGCATCAATCATAAATAGCTGTTTAGTAAACTTAATATTGATTTATACATCAATGTAGGCTGAAGTTTTACTTTTTAAGTTCATTGTTTAAAATAGTCTTTCCAGTGATGCTAAAGAAAGGCACCTGGATAAATTTAAACACAAATGTCAGTATTCTCCAAATACTGATGTAAAATACCAACCATAGCAGGAAAACATTTTCCTTACACAATTTCATCTGAGAAAATAATATTGTAGCCAGAAACCATATGATTTTTCTTATTTTACCTTATTTGAATCACATAAAATGTTTATTTGCATTACAATTTCAAACATTCTTAATACACAGGTTAAAAATTCTATCTTGATAGGCAAAATTACTTCCCCTGGGGTGAAAAATGAATTGTTTCTATGTGTGGCTGTTTTGGTATTTCAATTTTAAGGCATGTGTGCATCATCACCACCTTTAATACAGGGGATGTTTTTAATATTAAATAATGATATCATTTAAAACAAAATAAAATGCTTAAGATGTAGTGGCACTTAGGATAATGATTTATTGGTTACTAGTGTGACATGTAAATTTTGTTTGAAAGGGATCTCTTTATATGAAATAGGGGTTCTCCTTACCAGAAAAGCAGGCAGGTTTATTGTTAAAATGTATAGAAATGTGAGGTCTGAGGTAGGAGACATAGACATGACAGTGATGACTAATGAGAAAATATTTGTAATTCATATGCTATTTTCTTTACAATATTATTGATCAATATTAAAGTCAGCTTATATATATGTGTATATGTATGTAATACTTAGTTCTATTACATATTTTATGAGTTTTAACAGATGTTGTCATGTCAAGAGTTACATCAACAATTTTTAATCAGTGCATAACAACTTGACATTTTCTAAAGCTCTAAGAATTTCTTTCTTTCTTTTTATTTAAAGAGAGAGAGATCATTTTTTTTAATATTTATTTTTTTTAGTTTTCGGTGGACACAACATCTTTGTTTGTATGTGGGGCTGAGGATCAAACCCAGGCTGCACGCATGCCAGGCAAGCACGCTACCACTACCACTTGAGCCACATCCCCAGCCCCTAGAATTTCTATCCACATATGTAATATATTTTAATTCAAAACCTCAAGTCTCTATTTAGGTTGTTAAATATGAGGTTCTCACTTGATACACACATAGTTTTTAAAATATCTAAGTGGAATTCCTTCTGTTGACTCAATGCAAAATTACACATTGTGAATGCATTGTCAATTACAATGACATACACTTAATAATTAAACTTTAAAATATTTATATCCTGTGCTAGAGCCTATCTCTTTCCTTCTATGGAGGAGGATAGATGGATAATTTCCATTAAAGTTCTATAGTCACATGTTTATATGATGAAAATAACAACAACAAAAAAAACATTAAAATAACTAACATAGAGGCTCATTTGTGAATTTTAATTAAATTAATCCCATGTTGTTGATGATCATTCCCACTTTGAAGATGAAACACTTGAGGTACTCAGAGGTTATATAAAGTTTGTAATGAGTTGAATTATATCCATTAAAGTCTTAACACAACATGTGAACTCATTTAGAAATAGAATTACTGCAGATATAATTAGTTAAGTGAGAATGAGATAACACTGGAGTCAGGTGGGCTTCTCATTCAGTGTGACTGATATCATTATTAAAAAGAGGGGAACATGGACATAGCCATTCACAGGGGATGGCCACGGGAGGACAGAGGCAGAGATTAGAGTGACAGATGCAAGCCAAGGAATGCTGAAGATGCCTGACCATCACTGAAAGGAAGAAAGAGGCAAGGAAAGAATCTACCAAGAGAACTGAGAAGGTTTATTTCAGGATTCTACCCTTCAGGACAATGAGATAACACACTTCATTTTTACAGCCACTCTGCTTATGGTACTTTGTTATGGCAGTCCTAGGAAACTGATACAGGGTTCAATATCACAGAATTAGTAAATGTCAAGAATCATGAATGGGGGCTGGGGATGTGGCTCAAGTGGTAGCGCGCTCGCCTGGCATGCGTGCGGCCCGGGTTCGATCCTCAGCACCACGTACAAACAAAGATGTTGTGTCTGCCGAAAAAACTAAAAATAAATAAATAAATTCTCTCTCTCTCTCTCTCTCTCTCTCTCTCCCCCCCTCTCCTCTTTCTTAAAAAAAAAAAAAAAGAATCATGAATGGTCTGGAATTTTATCCTACTTACAAGCTAATAAGTTAGTCTAAGAGAGTTTTTTGATTTTGTTAGAAGATACTAGAATATTGGGTCAGAGAAAGGACATTATTTACATGGCAGAGCAAGCTATATAAAATTTATAATACTTTTGTTCAGTTTCTCTTGT
The DNA here is from genome assembly GCF_021218885.2 of Marmota monax. Classification (NCBI taxonomy): domain Eukaryota; kingdom Metazoa; phylum Chordata; class Mammalia; order Rodentia; family Sciuridae; genus Marmota; species Marmota monax. The sequence goes on along the minus strand of NW_026691982.1, from coordinate 4,292,228 downwards.
GTGTAAGTCCAATTTGGTAGTGTATATAGGTCAAGATGGATGCTTGCACACACATAATTTCTATATCTGGAAACCAAGATATTATGGAAGTTAATGTCTACTATTTTCTATATAAAGAGACAACATCCCTAATTTTTCAAGACCATGAATCTGGAATCTGTATTAAAAGAAGACACTTTCTCTATTCACCAGCACTCTTCATTATAATAGCATTATGGAAAAGATAATTCTAAAGTTCAGTCTATGCTCCATAGTCTGTGAAGAATGTCAGAGATGCATAAGGAATTGTTTCCTCAAGTACATATCAAAGCTGAAGTTCTCAATATCAGGTTCTGAATTATGTTCTTCCATTATTAGGATTCCTATATACTCATGGTCAATTATTGAGGCTTTGCTCACATGGGATTTGTTCTCTTTACTTGATTGCATCATGTTTGTTGTTGGCCAGTAACTTTGTATGTGTCTCTTATTTTCTAGTCATGGGATATGTTCCTCTATGGCCTTCACTTTTGCGGCATCTCCTTTTAAATAATATTTCAGAAACAGTTCCATGGTTGGCTGGCTTCAAGGCAGAACATAATGGCAGAAGAACATGGCAGAGGAAAGCTGTTCATTGCATGGTATCCAGGAAGCACAGAGACAGAGAGAAAAGGAGGGGGGAAGAGAGGAGAGGAATCAGAGACATGATACAGCCTCAAGGACACACCTCCAAGGACCTACTCCTTCAACTAGGTCCTACCTCTAAACTTTCCACCAACTCCAAATAGTTCTTTCAAATTATGAAGCCATCAATGGATTAATCTACTTTGAGATCAGAGTCTTCAATTTCTAATCACTTCCCAAAAACCCCACCTCTGAAAATTATTGGAGGCCAAGCATTTGACACATGAAGATTTATGGGACATTCCAGATCCAAAACCAAACACAGATCAAGCCTCACCACAGGATCCTTTGTGGGGGAACATTGCAGATTCAAACTATAACACCTCTTCATTGAGTTATGATATTTTTATATACTGTCATGGCAACTTGACATTTTAACATGTAACCAATATATTATTTGAATGAGTATTTTATCAATTTAATGTTTTGCATAAAATTGAAAATCCTTTAAAGAAAAATGTCTCCATTTTTTTTTCTGTCTCCTATGCTTTATCCTCATGCCTAGACCTAAGAGTGACACTGTTGACAATTACGGTGTTTATAGTAATTAATAATTTGTAAGTTTATTCTTAAGATCAATATTAATATAGAAGTAATTATCAGCCTTAGTTAGTAGAAAAGTGTTAATTTGTACTGTATAGATGCTAACCTTGAATAACTCGAGGTGAAAGTGAAAAAAAAGGCAGATTAAGAAAAACAACATTCAGGCTGTTTTTAACACAAATATCATGCTTGCATTTTCACATATATTTTCAATTTCATCTTCCAAAACTACTCACCAATAAAACTTAAGTTTTTCAAATAAGAAAATTGGAGCTTATGGAGAATAAATATCTTGTAATAGCTAATAACTTCTTGTTGAGCCTTCAAAGAATCTGAAGCTCAGTTGATTAAGAAACAAAGTTTATTTGGACTGCTCATAGTTGAACCTCAGGAGATACAAATTTCAGAAGACTGAAATGTGTTCTGGAATCTTACCTGTTTCATACATGTTTTAAAGCAAATCTGCATTTCTGGAGGGTTTTTTTTTTCAGTTCTTTGTCAAGAATTTAAATTGGTGCAAGGAGAGGAGAAATCTTTCCTGTAAGAAAGGGATTTGCTATCTTAAAGAATAGGCATAAAGTAGGGAGGAGGGGAAGATAGGAATGAAGAAATTCTTGGAAAATGGAGTTAAGGGAGATATGACCATGGTCAGTATCTACAGGTTTTAAAATATTCTGCTTTAATGAAAAGTACAGCTCTCAGCACATATGGACACATGTAGCAACTTTTGATCTGGTAGGATATCATAATGTGCTGGGAAAAGGATGTCTAGATTGTACAATGTCAAAAGTTTATTTGGAAAAGATGTCAGGCCTGAGGGAAACAGCATTCTGTGTCACTCCATGACCTGGGACTCAAGTAATGATAATACTGCTTCACTGCAAGTGATATTCCTGCTCCTGCACAGGAATCATGGCCACTGTTCCCGTCCAGTGCTCCAGGCCTCAGGGTCAGAGAAGGTCTCCCAACTATTCTCCCACGCAGGACTACCAGGTGCCTAAGCTGTACCATCAGCATCAGCACCCTCGCAAAACTGTCAGCCACCAACCAAGCAGAAATCCTGGGCAACTCCCACGCATTACACCTGGCAGCTACTCAATCACAGAATATCCAGCCGCCACTCCTGTGTAGACCCCCTTCAACCATTGTAGGGCTCTCCTGGTCACCATCATCTTGGGAATCAGCAGCAACAGAGATAGTCCCCTATGCACTGTAGCCTGCCTATACCCAGGAATTACACATAGCCTCCAGAGACAGCCGCAGACACATGCTGCATGCAACAGACCAGGTCTCTGAACTAATTGTCCAACAACACCATTGCCCAGCTTCCCTCACCTGATCTGACACTCCATTGCTGAAAGCAAATGCCTCCATCTTGGGTCACCTTCATCACCATCTTTAGTAGGGACAACTCCCTGTTTGGAACCCCAGCTGGCCAGGTACCCAGTTCCTAACTCCCCCACTCTCCTCAGCAGCCACTTACACAGTGACACTTTCACAGTGACTGCCCCCCCCCAAAAAAAAAAAAAAAACCCAGCTCTAATCAGGGCAGGTGTGGAGTGCCCAAAGTACCACACATAAGATCCCTGAAGAGAAAAGTCCCTTATTAGGAAGCAGTAAGGGAGAGGGTGAGAGTCATTCAATTTAGAGGCTAACAGAGACCAGGAACTGAGAGGTCTTCAGGCAAGATAAGGAGATAAGAGAAGGCCTCATATCACAGAAGTAGGCCCAAAAAGAGATTCCTGAGGTGCAGTCTCCCTTTGTGACCTGGTGGGTGCCACACCCCACTTCCAGGTGATCTCTACACAGGAACAACCCTTCCTCCCTGGATACCTTCACCATCCTGAGGGTGGGGATACCAGATAACAACAGATGACCCCACCTAGTGGATAAGAAGGGAAGCAGAAAAGATACTGATCTCCAACCAAAACAAGCCTTGTGTCTTCCTTTTAGATTTTCTTTTCTTTTTTTTTTTCTTTTCTCTCCCTCTCTATTCTCCTGCCCTCACATCCCCAACATATGTGAAACCAACTACTTTGCATGAATTAGGATATTGAGATCTGAGACAATTGAATAGTATATTGTAGTTGTGATGTATATTATTTTTTTCTTTTTTTTTTCGTTTTTTTTTCTCCGATTGCTACTATTTTAATATTTTTTACTTTTTTCATATATATGTATGTTTGTTTTATGTATGCTACTGTCTTCCCTCTTACTTGTCTATCCAAAATTACTTCCTCTCTATTCTCCTGCTTCTTTGGATTTCTTTTTCACACTTCCTAAGATATAATAACACTATATCCTCACCTCCTACCTCTTCAGCATATCTTTCTACACCTCACCCCCAGTCCTCTGTCTGCCATCTGAAACTGTAAACCCTTTTCAAACCTAGTGATTATGGTATAGATAATAATTGAATTCAGAATTTCTGTTAAATATGACCAAACCGTAAACATCTTAATATCAACTATTTGTTTCTAAATCATTTTAAAATTATACAATTGAAGTTTGGTTCTTTGAGTCAATTAATCTAAATTTCTCACTGCTTTAAATGAACAGAACAAAGGTGGAATATGAGATCTTTCTGACTCCAAATCTTATACTCTTTTAGGAATCATATTGGTGTCTCCATAGTAGATAAATACACACTTGCATGATGAAACAGAGGTAGATGTTGTGAAAAGATTTTATACAGGGAAATCAACCAAAGCAAAATTTTATAAATTTTTAAAAACTTATGGAAATACATAATAGTAATTATGCATTTGTGTAATTACACAAATGTAATTGTAGATTGTCTTACACTGAATACCAGGTACCTGCTGTCACTTTTCCATATTTGTCTTTCCAACTTAATTCTTGTACATATTTGAGAGTAACTGAATGATCATAGTTGCCTATTACTTAAGTTGACCAAAAACGATCAGGCTTCTGTCCTCATAGTCCTTACATTTCCAATTTTCCCAAGCTTAACCAAACTTGACTATGTGAAACAGTCCAGTTAACAACTTACTCAAAGAACTGGCCATCATGGAGAAATACATTTCCTGGGGAAAAGCCTTAAATCGTCCTTCTGCTAAGGTTACCTGTCTTTCCTGAACCCCAAGATCTTCCTGCTCGTACTGTGTTCCTCTCCTTATTAAAGGAATACCTTTATTTTATCTTTAAGGTGCTTACAGATTGTGAGGTCAGAGCATTCTCCCCACTTACATTGTCTTTTAAAATATATTTTAAATGCTATTTTATCTTTAATTGATAAATAATTACATATATTTCTGGCGTATTCTGTGATGTTTTCATATATGTATACATTGTGGAAAGATTAAGTCTAACTAAATATTTATCAGTGTCTTACAATGCTGATGAACAAAATCTTCCTACCTAAGATGAGATTTGTTTTTATTTGACTACAATTTGGGTTCTCATAAATTTTAAGCTTTATTTCATGCATTGTGCTGTTTCCTTTTAGAGCTTACTGATATTGTGGATCTATAAGCCACAGGTCTTTTCTAATAATAGGATCAATATTTTTACATTTAAGTGTCTCTGTGTGTGTGTATTTATACATATATACATATACATGTATATATTTAATGTATGAATGTTTATAGACAGCAATAAAGACAAAAATACAGTGATAGTGTTACAGATATAGGCTTCATTTTCAAAGTACCTAAAAAATAAAGTCACTATGCCTTATTTATTCAATTAATTTATTTTACCTTGCAAAGCATCAGTGACTTTACTAAGCTCCATAGCAGAGTGGGGAATAGAAAAAGTCTACTGGGAAATATTACTTAAAAACAACTTGACATTTCTCAAAGCTCTCAACACTCTTAGCATCAATTTAATTAAACATACTTGTACTTTCTTTAAGTGGATAATGTAATGCCATATAACAGAAATTTAAAGATGTAGTAACACAAATATTTTATGCCATTTGTGAACATACCTGATGCAACTTTATATTAACAGCAATTTCTAGGAGGAAATCAAATCCCAAATTAAAAAAAAAAAGGAAGAAAAATGACCCATATTCATTGAATACCTTTTTTTTTTTCAAAATAAAATCATATCATATATTCAAATGCATATTTAAATTAGAAGTACAAATTTAAGACTGGAAAGATATGATTAAATTGCTACATTTTTCTATAAAATAATTTTGATAGATATATAATGTAATAAATTATAGAATTCATTGTTTTTATTATCTGAATTGCAAATTTATAGAGATAATCAACATGTCATAAAAGTCAGTTTTTACAGTTTATGATTTAATATGTTTTACATTGATATATTTATGTAACCATTGTCACTTTAAAATTTCATGATGCTTTCTTCACTCTGTACAGAAATTCTATACTTTTAGTTCTCACTCCCCATTGTTCTCTGCTTTGGCAGCCACAGGTCTACTTTTGTTACTATGTATTTGCTTATTCTTGATAATGCATGTAAATTTCAAAGAAATTTCACATAAATTCTTTTTAGTTTTTTGTAACATTTTTACTTCAGGTATTTTACAATTTATCTGATTTTAGCGATTGATTTTGAATATTTGTCTCATATTCTGCTTTCACTCCTTTATTAGTTGAAATAATATATTTTTAATACATTTCTTAGGATTTTCTCTAAAAATGTGTCATCTATAAATAGAGATGAATTAACTTCTTTCTTTTCAATCCAGATATCTTAATTCGTTTTACTTGTCTAATTCATATGCTAGAACCTCAAGTACAATGTTGAATAAAACTGCTCTCAGTAGCCATTTTCATCACCTTCCTAATTTTCTAGAGGAAACTATTTTAAAAAATTAATTAAGAAGTTAGCTTTGAGTTTTTTTATACAGGCTCCTTTTTTTATTAGTTGTTCAAAACATTACATAGCTCTTGACATATCATATTTCATACATTTGATTCAAGTGGGTTATGAACTCCCATTTTTTCCCCATATACAGATTGCAGAATCACATCGGTTACACGTCCACGTTTTTACATACTGCCATACTAGTGTCTGTTGTATTCTGCTGTCTTTCCTATCCTCTACTATCCCCCCTCCCCTCCCATCCCCTCCCATCTTCTATCTCTACCCCATCTACTGTACTTCATTTCTCTCCCTTGTTTTTTTTTTTTCTTTTTCCCCCTTTCACCTCCTCTTATATGTAATTTTTTATAACGATGAGGGTCTCCTTCCATTTCCATGCAATTTCCCTTCTCTCTCCCTTTCCCTCCCACCTCTCCTCCCTGTTTAATGTTAATCTTCTTCTCATGCTCTTCCTCCCTGCTCTGTTCTTAGTTGTTCTCCTTATATCAAAGATGACATTTGGCATTTGTTTTTTAGGGATTGGCTAGCTTCACTTAGCATAATCTGCTCTAGTGCCATCCATTTCCCTGCAAATGCCATGATTTTGTCATTTTTTAGTGCTGAGTAGTACTCCATTGTGTATAAATGGCACATTTTTTTTATCCATTCATCTATTGAAGGGTATCTAGGTTGGTTCCACAGTCTAGCTATTGTGAATTGTGCTGCTATGAACATCGATGTAGCAGTATCCCTATAGTACACTCTTTTAAGGTCTTTAGGGAATAGTCCGAGAAGAGGAATAGCTGGGTCAAACGGTGGTTCCATTCCCAGATTTCCCAGGAATCTCCATACTGCTTTCCAAATTGGCCACACCAATTTGCAGTCCCACCAGCAATGTACAAGTGTACCCTTTTCCCCACATCCTCGCCAGCACTTATTGTTGTTTGACTTAATAATGGCTGCCAATCTTACTGAAGTGAGATGGTATCTTAGGGTGGTTTGATTTGCATTTCTCTGACTGCTAGAGACGGTGAGCATTTTTTCATGTACTTGTTGATTGATTGTATGTCCTCCTCTGAGAAGTGTCTGTTCAGGTCTTTGGCCCATTTGTTAATTGGGTTATTTGTTATTTTATTGTTTAATTTTTTTAGTTATTTGTATACTCTGGATATTAGGGCTTTATCTGAAGTGTGAGGAGTAAAAATTTGTTCCCAGGATGTAGGCTTCCTATTTACCTCTCTTATTGTTTCTCTTGCTGAGAAAAAACTTTTTTGTTTGAGTAAGTCCCATTTGTTGATTTTAGTTATTAACTCTTGTGCTATGGGTGTCCTATTAAGGAATTTGGAGCCAGATCCCACAATATGTAGATCGGAGCCAACTTTTTCTTCTATCAGACGCAGAGTCTCTGATTTGATATCAAGCTCCTTGATCCATTTTGAGTTAACTTTTGTGCATGGCGAGAGAAAAGGATTCAGTTTCATTTTGATGCATATGGATTTCCAGTTTTCCCAGCACCATTTGTTGAAGATGCTGTCCTTCCTCCATTGCATGCTTGTAGCCCCTTTATCAAATATAAGTTAGTTGTAATTTTGTGGATTGGTCTCCGTGTCCTCTGTTCTGTACCATTGGTCCACCTGCCTGTTTTGGTACCAGAACCATGCTGTTTTTGTTGCTATTGCTCTGTAGTATAGTTTGAAATCTGGTATCGCTATACTGCCTGATTAACACTTCCTGCTTAGAATTGCTTTTGCTATTCTGGGTCTTTTATTTTTCCATATGAATTTCATGATTGCTTTATCTATTTCTACAAGAAATGCTGTTGGGATTTTGATTGGCATTGCATTAAACTCGTGGGTTGTGGGTTGTGGGTTATTGTTAAGTTATTTATACAGGCTCCTTATCAGATTGATATGTTTTCTTTCAACTTCTACTTTGTTTTTGTTCTATTTTTCTTATCCTGTGGAATAAGTCTTTCTCTCTCTCTCTCTCTCTCTCTTTCTCTCTCTCTCTCTCTCTCTCTCTCTCTCTCTCTCTCTTTCTTTCTTTCTTTCTCCCCCACTTTGGCCAAGTTCTTTCCTGGGACTATTTTGATGATTATGAGGGTTTTTTTAAAATATAGTGATATATATGCAACATTATCATAATTAATTTTCATAAATTAAATCACCCTGTTATTGAAATGAAAAATCCATCTTGATTACATTATATAATTATGTTAGTTATGAATTGATATGACTAAAATACCAGACAAGACAAGTTAGAGAATGGAAAGTTTATTTTGGCTTCCAGTTTCAGAGATTAGTCATGGTAGAGTAATTACATTGTTCTTGACCCAAGAAGATCCCGGCTGAAGGCTTAGTGGAGGGAGGAAGCTCAGAACATGGCAGCCCCGGAAAAAAGAGAGAAAAAGGAAAGGTACTACAAGGAAGATGCACCATCCCAGGACACTCCCCAGTGACCCACTTCCTCTAGTCATGCCCACCTGTCTAGAGTTATCCAGTTGGTTCATTCAAACTAGGATGCATGATAGATAACTGTCATAATCTAATTCTTTTAACTCTGAGTATTCCTGCATTAATACAGGTGCTTTGGGGAATAGCGCCTATCTAAACTGTAACAATAATCTTTTTCATGTGTTACTTGATTCAGTTTGTTATGGGTTTCTTTATGCATATTCATTAGGGAGAACATTCTGGAGATTTCTTTCTTAAAATCTCTGTTTAGGTTTGTGTTATAGTAACAGTAGTCTCATAATGAGAATTGTAAAGTATTCATTACTCTTTCAATTTTTGAAAGATTTTGAGGAGAATGATGTCACTTTTTCTTAAAAAATTTTGGAAAAGTTCCCCAGTGCATTCATCTAGACCTAAGGTTTTTTTTTTTTTTTTTTTTTTTTTTTTTTTTTTTTTTTTTTTGTGTGTGTGTGTGGGGGGGGGGTTAAAAATTGTTTCAGTATTTTTTATTGTAATAGGTATATTTTGATATTCCATTTCTTCTTTAGTTATATTAATTAGATTGTGTCTAGCAGGAAATTTGTTCATTTCACTTAGGATATTTTTTTGCCATACATTTGATAACATTGTTTTATGTATCGATATAGTTTTATAATATATATAAACCATTTTTTTCCTCTAAAAATAACTATGTATAACAGTGTTTATATATTATGTATAAAAAATTGTTATCTATTGTATGTCAACAAATTAGATAGTCTTAAAATATTTATAATATGCTATATAATGTATACATATTAATACATACGTGTACATATAATGTATACATATATGTTATCTATTATATATTATCTATTATGTATATTGGCATACAATTTGTAAAAAGTTGTCATAAATAAAATAAAAAAAATATTTGAAAGATATATCTAACTAAATTAATTAATGTAACTCATGAAAAATATGCCTATTACAACAAAAATATTGAGATAATAGTAATTAATTGCCACACAAAATAATATTGGTAAACTTTCTGGTAATCTTCACACACTCATTCTTGATTTTAGTAAATTTAAATAAATCAATCTCTCTCTCTCCCCTCTCTCTCTCTCTCTCTCTCTCTCATTTCTTGCTCCTTTTTGAGAGATTGTTGTGCTGGACTTTGGTTGATAATTTTATTTTACTTTCAACATATTGTATATGTCATCCCAGTGTACTCTTACTTTCCTGTTTTTTTATAAAAAGCAGCCAATAATATCATTGATTATTCTATGTAAATAATCATTTCTTCTTTATTTTTGTTTTCAAAACTCTCTGTCCTTAAGAATTCGATATTGAGCCAACATTTCATATGTGTCATACTTGTAGTTTGCTGAGTTACTTGGATTCTCAAATTATTCTTTTCTAAATCAAATTTTGGACATTTCCCACCATTATTTCTTCAATTTTTTTCTTTTCTGCCTTTCTCTTTTTCTCCTTATTTCTTGTGATTACTCTTATGAGCATTTTGGTATGATTGAGAGTTCACAGATCTTAGGCTCTGTTTATTCACTTACTTTTTTTTCATCTTTGTATTGGCTAATTTCAATTGACTTATCTTCAAGGTAGTTATTTCTTCCTATTAACACAAATCTACTGATAAGCATCTCAAGTAAAAGTTTTGCTTTCACTTATTATAATTTTCAACTCCAAAATTTTATTTAGCTCTCTATTTTTAACATGTTCTGCCTCTTTATCTATCTCTATTTGTTAAAGTGCTATTTTATATATTTATACACACATAAATATATATGTATATATTTATACACACATAAATATATACGTATATATTTTGTTATTTAGACTCCTTATTTAAACATATTGGTTCCTTTTTTAAAGCTGATTTAAGGAAGTCTAGTAAGTTTAGCAATGGGGCTCATTCAGGGACAAATTCTATTGACTGATTTTTTTTTCCTGTTTATGAATGAGGAATTATTTTATTTTTACCTCTCTGTTTTTTTAAAGTACATACTTTAAATAATATGATAATTCTGGCAAACATATTCCTCTCTCTTCCAAGGGTAAATTGTCATCTTTATTTGTTATTATTGTCATTGCTATTTGTCTGCATTTTGACTTTACTGAACTAATTACCTAAAGTTTGTATCCTTGTGGTATACAGCCAATGAAATTTTCTTAATTAACTTACTTGTCACTTGAAGATTGCATACAGATTTTTCTTATTTCTAGCACAAATAAGTTACCCAGTCTTCACCAAAATGCTCTATGTGTATAATTAAGCCTGGCTTCCACATTCTGGAAATTCAAAACTTTGCTTTTGTATCCCACATCTGCTTTTCTTGAAGAGGCTCATGAGCAACCAGACCTGGGAAACTATAGCATAGCTCACTAAGATATTTTCTGTTGGATATTTTCAAAATACTTTTTAGAATCCTGTTCCCCAGCTTTGCTTTCTGTTTGTTTGTTTGTTTGGTGTTATTTTTTTTTTCTTTTTGTTTTGTTTTGTGTTTTGGCTAGTCTTTGCCCAGTTGTTCAATTATTGCTCCAAACACATATAGGTACAATATTAATTAATTTCAGCTGATTTATTTCAACATATGTCCTTTGAAAATGTTGTTGGGAGTGGGTTCTCAGTTCAAATATGTGTGGGATACACAAGTCAAATTTTCTCAAATTATGGCCATATGTATTAATGTGTCAATCAAGGAATAACATTTGGGACATACTGATATATTCCAGAAACCTAGTGTCTTCCAGTTCCTTAGTTTTCACTGCTTGTGTAAGTGTCAAGTTTTGGGTTTTCAAGGCTACAGTGAATCAGGAAGAGGGAGATTAAAATAATGTGAATTAAAACATGACACATCTCACCATTCTCTTTCAGATTCTGGCTTTTTCCCCCTTGAATAGATACCTCACAGATGATCACAAACATTTGGTTAATATCCAAAGTACTGAATAAGTTTATTTTGACAACGTTTGCACAGTTTTTGATTTGTGGAATAGTTGGTTCTCTGAGATTGTTACCTTGCTATTTTAGAAATTACTGTCTTTTCATTGAAAAATATTACTTTGAATAATATTGTTTTATTTAGTTTTTAAATTTAATTATTTCAGTGCTATTTTAATAAGTTTCATAGTAAAAAAATCTTAATTCATTAATTATATTCATGTTTATTAACTGCAAACATTTTTAAAATGACATTTCTAAAAATATTACAAAATGTTGTTTCTTTTTTGTAGTGTATTGAGGTGTTAGTGAGTTCCCAATATCATCCACACCTCTGCTAGCAATTCCAAGTTCAGCATCCCCAACAACATCCTCATATTCAGTAATTTACCACAAGGTTTCAAAGAACTCATTTAAAGGTCTTCACTCAGAGCTATGATTTTTTATAGTGAAAATTTCACATTAAAATCAGCCAAGGAGCTTCTTATTTTCCATTTCCAGTAAAGACCCATATAATAGGCATTTAACCCAGCAACCATGTATGAGAATACAAATAAGGACATTGCTAGTAAGTGGAACTCATCTGAGTATTGATGCCCAGAGTTTTACTGTGATGTGATCATGTAAACTTGTTTGAGCTCTTGCACAGATGACCACAGCCTGCAAACCTTTCAGAGGCAGAAGTGATATCACATGATACCCCAAAGTGATATCCCAAAGACCTTATCATAGAGCATTATTACTATACACTACCTGATGTTGTCCAAGACTCTAAGGTAAACAAAGATACTGCCATCAGGGAGGATACTGCTAGGGTTTAGAGAATGTCTCACAGGAGCAACTGAATGACTTGATCTCTGCTTATCTAAGGTTAACGTTTTTTCTACACACTTATTTTTATGCCAGTTGAATAGAGCAGGAACTTAATATGTATCTGCATCTACACTAGTGTTTTCTTCCCTTTTATGCTTGTTTCTGCAAAGGGACAAAACTTACCATTAGTAAAATATGTAGCCACAAAGCACCATTTCTTCTTTAAAATTTATATATATTTTATGCTTTTTATCTGTACAATGGGACTTTATCAACCACATTTTAGGATTTTAACATTAGATGAAACTGAATAAAGCATATAAATTAATTCTGTTTTGATTCTTTTCTTTCCTTAAAACTGGCAAATACATTGCTATACAGAAAGAATACAAAAACATGGTTGATAAATAGTTTAAAATTTAGTTAATAGCATTGCATAAATATTTCTGTAATTTTTACTGTGCCATATTATTAACTAAATTTCAGACACCATAAAATAGCAAGTTTATCACTATTGCATTTTTTTTCTGGATCCAAAACACAATGCAAGTTTCCATATTGAATTTATTTGTCATATCTTACTATTTTATTACAGTGAATTTTGGTCAAGGATACAACCAATACGTGTTAGTTGTGTCCCCTAAATTATATTTTAAATCCTCATCTCTAGTACTTGTAAATGTAACCTTCTTTTAAAAATAGGGTTTTGGCAGGTATGGTGGTGCATGCCTATAATCCCAGCTGCTTGGGAGGCTGAGGCAGGAGGATTGAGAGTTCAAAAACAGCCTCAGCAAAAAGTGAGGCACTAAGCAACTCATTGAGACCTTGTCTCTAAATAAAATATAAAATAGGGTTGAGGCTGTGGCTCAGTGGTAGAGTGCCCCAGAATTCAATTCCTAGTACCAAAAAAGGGGGTCTTTGCAGATATGATCAAATTAGAATGAGGTCATGAAGGTAGAATTTTAACTCAGTCAGATTCATATATTTGTAAGTGGAGAAGAAAGCCAGGTAAAGACCTCAGAAGTTATACCATGTGACACTTACAAGACAAGGAATGTCAAATATTGATAGTCACAGCCAGGCACAGTGACACACACCTGTAATCTCAGTGGCTCAAGAGGCTGAGGTAGGAGGATTGTGGGTTTAAAGCTAGCCTCAGCAAAAGCGAGATGCTAAGCAACTCAGTGAGATCCTTTCTCTAGAAATAATCTTCCTCCCATGCTCTCCTTCCCTACCCCACTTTTAGCCACCCGCCTCATATCAGAGAAAACATTTGGCATTTGTTTTTTCTGGGGATTGGCTAACTTCACTTAGCATAAACTTCTCTAATGCCATCCATTTACCTGCAAATGCCATGGTTTTGTTCTTTTTTATTGCTGAATAATATTCCATTGTGTATAAATGCCACATTTTTTTTATCCATTCATCCACTAAAGGACATCTAGGTTGGCTCCTCAGTTTAGCTACTGAGAATTGTGCTGCTATAAACATTGATGTGGCTGTGTCCCTGTAGTATGCTGTTTTTAGGTCCTACAGTATAGTCTGAGAAGAGGAATAGCTGGGTCAAATGGTGGTTCCATTCCCAGATTTCCAAGGAATCTCCATATTGCTTTCCAAATTGGCTGCACCAATTTGCAGTCCCACCGGCAGTGTATGAGTGTACCTTTTCCCCTACATCCTCGCCAACACTTGTTGTTGTTTGTCTTCATAATAGCTGCCTTTATGACTGGAGTGAGATGGTATCTTAGAGTAGTTTTGATTTGCATTTCTCTAATTGCTAGAGATGATGAGCATTTTTTCATATATTTGTTGATTGATTATATATCCTCTTCTGAGAAGTGTCTGTTCAGGTCCTTGGCCCATTTATTGATTAGATGATGATGATGATGACTATTATTATTATTATTTGGTGCTTAACTTGTTGAGTTCTTTATATACCCTAGAGAGATTATTTCCAGATAGGGAAGAGGGGTGGGAGAGAAAGGGAGGGTTAAGGGGATTTGCAAGGATGGGGGAATGTGATGGTCATCATTATACAAAATATATGTATGAAGATTTGAATTTGGTGTCAGCATACCTTATATACAAACAGATATATGAAAAACTGTGGTATATATGTGTATTAAGAATTGTAATGCAAAAAAAGAATACATGTATAATGGCATAATTTTGGTGTGAACATACTTTATATAGAAAGTTAGGAAAAATTGTGCTGTAAATGGGTAGTAATGAGTGTAAGGCATTCCACTATTGTCATGTATTTAAAAAATAAATAAATAAATAAGGAAGTTGATAGTGTAATTCATGATATTCTACAATTATATTGTTGATTTTGCTACATTTGTAAAAGCAATAAAAGAACAATATACACTCTTAAAAAAAGAGAGAGAGGTTCTGTCTCTAAATAAAATACAAAATAGGGCTGGGGATCTGGCTGAGTGTTCAGGTGCCACTGACTTCAATCCCCTACCCCACCTCCCCCACCCCCAAAAAAGGTTGATTGTTACTGAAAGATGCTACCAAGAAGCAAGAATGTATTCCTGCCTATGAATTTCAGAATAAGTATTGCTCTTGTGGAGCCTTGATAATGTGGCCTCAAGAATAGTGAGGTAATAAAGTATTTTGGTGTTTTTTTTTCTTTTAGCCTCAAAATTAATTATGATAGTTTTAGTAAGGCAACTGTAGGAAAGTTATACAATGACTGAAATTTGATTTTGCTTTTCTATATGCATCATATTAGAATTATTATCAGTTTTATTGATGTAAACATCACATTAAAGTACTGACAGATATCTTCACTGAAAAATTTCTGTTTCTCTTTGTATTTAATAAATGTTTTGTGAGTAAATATTTTGAAATTATGTATGCATGTATATATATATATATATATATGTGTGTGTGTGTGTGTGTGTGTGTGTGTGTATACACACATACAATGATTATCATGCTTTTTTAAGTTTACAATTATTGATGAATCCAACATACAACAATTATTATTTTGGTGGTTGGCTAATGTTGATTATATCTGTTTTATTGCTTTTATACTTAATTATTTGAATTCAATTATGAGGAAGAGCTGTGCTTTCCCCGGATTTGTTAACTCAGTTGCTTGCTTATACCCATATGGACTCATGAATATTTATTTAAATCCATTGGTTATAATCCATTACTATCTGTATTCATTAATATTTATTTTAATCAGCTTTGCATAGATGTGACCAAAGTATCTGATAAGAACAACATAGAGGAGGGAAAGTTTCTTTTGGCTCATGGTCTCAGAGGTTGAGTTCATGGTTGGCCAACACCATAACTCTGGGCTTCAGGTGAGAAAGCATATCATGAAGAAAGGTCATGTCAGAGGGAAGTTGCTCAGTCTATAATAGTCAGGAAGCAGAAAGAGGTGTACTCACTGGGGACACAACATAAATCCCGAAAGACCCCTCAGTGACCTATTACCTCCAGCCATAATCTTCCTGTCTATTGTTACCACCTAGATAGTCCATTCAAATATATAACCCAATGATTAGTCTTCAAACTTCATAATATCATCATTTACCTCTAAACATTCTTGTGTTATCTCACATGCAAGCTTTTATAAGCACCTCTTACCCAAACTATAACAATATCATCATCATAATCATCATCACCATTATTATCAAAATTTCCCAGTTTTTACGTGGAGAGCTCCTTCAAGATGATTTCTCTATTCCTCACATACACTCACTTCTATTATTTAGATATTTTCCTTATTTCCTACCACCACAAATTATTCCAGTTTCCCCTTCTACTTTTTCTATCTCAGTTTTGGAATAAAACATTCCTCTTTTCTTTATGAAATGAGGTATTTAAAGAAGAAGCATAGCAAGTATATATTTTAATAACTTTATTTTGAACTCCACCAAGTTCAAAGAAATATATATTCATAAGACATATATGACAAGAAATATATATTCATAAAGAAGTTATTGTATATGTGTATCTAATATTGTCTTACAGTATATGAGAAATTATATCTGATAAGTTTTTATCCTTATAAAGTTCCTCATTGTGAAAAACTTCAGGCAGTACTGTCTCAATTTGCTAGACAGTGTAGTGATAGGCAATCAGAATGATTTGTCTCACAGACCCAGTTATTGTTTTAAGCTCTGATAAATTTATACCATCACATCTGTCCACCTCTGTAGATAGGCTAACTCATATTGTCTAATGCCTGAGTCATCGGATATCCATCTTGCAACAATTCTATCAGTAGTATATGTGAATCTTCAGCCTTTAATATCTCAGGCAATCTATGAAGTGCCTTATATTAATAGGCTTATTTAATCATGATGACAATCATGATTGTACAGGTAATATATCATAGGTTTCAAGAAAATGACAACTTGATAATTACAACATAGCTTGAAATGGTGAGGAAAGAATGAGCCAAAGTAAATGGACTCTAGAGACAGTGTTCTTGAGAACTAGCTTTAATAGTGTTAAAGGATGCTGTTGACTACAAGCAACAAGAAACATGAAAATGCATAAAAACATGAAGTGTGTGTGTGTGTGTGTGTGTATGTGTTTGTGTGTATAAGCCAGTTTAAATTCTTAAAGAATATATTGTCCCACAAAATGAAATCTTATGCTAAGGAAGATTTCCAAACAGTGTATCAATGATGTTCTCAAGGACATTTGTGCTAACCAGTTTCAGCTTGGTTTTCTCATTTGCATTGAAGTAGTGACAGCATTGTCAGTCATAACATACAAAACCAATTAATAATAAAGAACCATCGATTATTTATTTCTATGGCAATTTAATTAAAAATAATCTATGACAACCTAAACTGGAAGCACTTTTTAGAAGTCTTCCTGTAGACACATCACAAGTTCATTTTTTAATTTGTTTTAGTTAATTATACATGACAATAGAATACATTTTGACACATCATACATAAATGGAGTATAACTTCTCATTCTTCTGGTTGTACAGGATGTAGACTCACACCAGTCGTGTAATCATCATTTTAACCTAAAAAATGGCAATATAAGTAATATTTTAGTGAATAAGTTAGCAGAATGATTTAATATATAATGCATTCAGGGGAGTTTTCCATGATAATTCTAGAATGTGGGGTGTGCTGAACTATTTCTGCATATTTAGAAATAATTAAACATATCCGGTGTTCTTTCTCAGTTGATGTTATGAACGTCCAGTGAGCCAAGAGCCTTTAACAGCTCTGCTCAAATGTCTACAAAATTTAGAAACCTCAGCAACTATTTGTGGCAATCAGGAATTTGAATTAATGCTATCTTTACGTTTTTGACACTCTTAAGTAATATAAACTTTTTCTCAATCCCTGCCCTGTGATGTGGCTATTACAGAATCACTTAGTACTTCTTATCTGTCTTTATGTAGAGGATATACTGGTAATAGACTTCATGAAAGCAGTACTTTGTATTCACTGGAGAGCAAAATAAACACTTTTTGGTTTTAAGCAAATTCCCCTTGGGTGAAAAATGACTTCCTACAAATAATGAGTTGATGATATCTCCCTAAAACTAATAAAATTATAAAGTTAGTTATCCACAGTAACTCTATATAAGGTAAATATATTTGTTTTACATGAATTTATAGATCACTTCAGAGGGACAAAGAACTATTTTCATTCTATAAACATAGTACTTAATTAAACTTGCATAGTTAACATTCTTTTTCTCTGCTGAACTCTAAGCCCATTACCAGTAGAAATAAATCTATATTTTCATTATCAGTGTGTTAATTCCCTACTATGATACTGACATATATTGAATCTCAATAAATATTTTGTCAAAATGATTGAACAAATTAATTTAGATGGTTCATTTTCATGAGAAATCATTGTATTTACTAAAACAAACAAATAGAAGCAAACTTGCTAAGGAAGATTTTCAAACAGTGTATCAATGATGTTCTCAAGGACATTTGTGCTAACCAGTGTCAGCTTTGTTTTCTAATTTGCATTGAAGTAGTGACAGCATTGTCAGTCATAATATACAAAACAGCAACAACAAAAAAAGCAAACTTTTCAAGTTAAAATTGTGTAGCATTTCATTTAGGCTAAAATGACTTTTAAATAGTCTCTATCCAATAATATATAGAAAAGATGGAAAGCAATCTAGAAAAAAAGGAAGAGTGTTTTGGAGTGTTTTAAAAATAATTACTGGTCTAGGTATATATCTCAATTGGTAGAATGCTTTCCTCACATGCATAAGGTCTGAGTTCAATCCCCAGCACCACAAAATAAATAAATAAACAAACAAATAAATCATTTCTATGGATAAGAAAATGGAATGAGTAAGTATGAATTATTTTATCTTAAGCCCTATTGAATTTTAACCTCCAAAAATTGGTGAATGGATAAGGAAAATGTATATATATATATATATAGTATGTTGATGTTTCATTCAGCCATAAAAAAAAGGAAAAATCTATCACTCGCAGGAAAATAGATGGAAATGGAAAACATCACAGTAAGTGAAATAAAGCAGACTCAGGAAGTCTACAATCGTATGTTTTCTCTGGTGTTTGAGAGCCAGAAAAAGAAAAAAAAATAAAATAAAAAAACAGAACCTCACAAAAATAGAAGTGATAAAGAGAGACTCATAAAGGAAGGAGATCAAGGGAGAGAGAAGTAAAAGGAAAGGGGAGGTACTGAATAATAAAACTGACCAAATTATGTGATTTGCATGTTCTAATATATCCTAGTGAAACCTATTGTTATGTGCAATTATAATACACCAACAAAAAATCACTTCATATAAAACAGTATTTCTTCTTCTGGAAGAAGGAAAAATATATATGTAAGACAGCTTTGCCTCCAAGATGTAAGTGAAGAATACCAGGACTAAGTTATGTAACAAACAAACAAAAGTAGAAAGACTTAAACAGAATAGAAAAATGTAATAAAACACAAAAGGGGAACATATATTTGAACAATATAACTTTTCATCACCATTTCTTTCCTTTCCCTTCTTTCACTTCCCTTTCGTGTATCATTCTTTCTACTCTCCCTTCCTTGCTGTCTTTAGACATTCCTTCATTTTCCTTGTCTTACCTCTGCTGCTATAAACCTTTATAGAAAGCATAATGTATGTTTGACTGTTTCTTTTGTGGCAGAGATGACCAGGATAGATTAAACTCCCAGCTCCCTGAAGGTTAGATCCACACGGCAATCATTATCCCAAATACTAATAGAATTACAGGTTGATCTTCCACCATGCAGATTTTAAACATGGGCAAAAATTCCTGTAACATTTTTTGGCTTTTAATGTTCAAAGGATGGATAGGTGATCAGAAAGACCAGTTGATTCCATGGAAATGCTTCAAGCAGTGGACCTATTTCATTTAATGACTCAAAAGTTAAATATCAATATAATGATAACGTAATTAGATCACTGAATTCCACACTAGAATTGAAAAGCCAATAGGATGCAAAGGGATCAATTGGACTAGAAAATGCAGAAAGAGCTATAGTTTTCAGGGCAAATCATTGGTATCCTCTAGTGAGAAATTTTAAATATGGTGAGCGGTATTTGGCTTATGGTAAATAGTAAACTATAATCTTGGGATGAGGAAAATTGTATGGAACTTTCTAGATGAAAGTTATTTCTTAGTAGGATGTCAGTTGACTACTTAAAAAAAAAAAAAAAAGATTTGTTTTCTTTTGTTTTACTGAGTCAATGTGCTTCATTGCCTTAGCACAACTTCCAAGCTCCATCTCAAGTTCAAAAAATTCTATGAAATTTCTTTTGACATAAAAAGTAGAACTCTTAATATAACATGTAATATCTATTGTTATTTATCCAGCCCTTTCCAGTTAACAATATGACAGAGTAACTTGGTATCAGTGTATGCTCTGCTACTCCATGTCTGTACATATTTATTTCCTTCTTTCTAAAGTCTGTGTAAATAATCTTCTGTTAAAGCTTCATAATTTGTCAAACCCTTCTCTTCAAACATAAGACAACAACAATCAGGCTGCCAACACCAGATCATGTGACAATTGGAATGTTGATGCCATTCACTAAAATCAGAACAGGATATTTTTTTCCCTCTGCTACTTGAGAGTTAATGAGATTCCTCTTCTCTTTATTTAGTTTCTACTACTGTTAATCCTCAAACATATTCAGAATTTGTGATAACTTATATTTACTTGGACCACCTAAAACAGAAACCAACCCGTCAGTATCCAATGAAAATCATATTTACCATAAGTTGCCAGTTAATAGTGAAATGAGGTTCACCCAAGACATTTATTGATGAGTGTTCAAAATAACCCTTACTTTGTATTTTGAAAAAATAAAATACATTTATTTTACATCTACCTAAATATTCCTGAGAATTGATACATAATGGAAAATTGACACTATAATAGAAAATTCTCTTTTCCTAGAACTACCTTTGCCATTAGGAAGAGTAATTTACTTTTCTAATAACTTTACACAAAAAGTAGAACAAGAACAACAGTAATGAAAGTAAAACATAAACAAAGACAAAATAGAAGCATTGTAACAAGAATAAAATAGTCCTATTTTCTTAGACTGTTCACTCAAATAATCTCAAAATCTCTGTTCCATGGACTGATAACACACCTCTATTTTTTGTTTGTTTTGTTCCTTTATACTCTCTTATCAGCCACTTTACTGCTCTTTTCTTCTTAGCTTAAATTCTAAATATTTCTGATTTTATCACTGGTTTAGTAGCATTCAAAACGTACAGTATTCTTCTATATTTATAATTTATATCTGCAAACCCATAAACCATTTTAAAACTATTTATCTTCACTATCCATTCAGGATTTTGACAGTGTTTATAAGAAATGGTTTTCTCATAAATTCAGAGCCATTGACCATAAACTGAACAATGCTCAAAAATGCTGCAACATTTTCCTATTCCACTCATCTTTCAACAATAGTATCTGAAATCAATTTCAGACTCTACAAAATTTGGCAACACAACTTTCTTTTTCATTCCTGGCAAGAGCAATTGTTTTCCATTACATAGTTAATAAAAATCCCTAGATTGACAAGCACTGGTATTTTATCTCCCAGATGACTTACAGCCAGTCTGTCATGTTTCCTTTCATTTATTTTGTACTAGAAATATACTCCGCTTTTTATGTATTCTCAACTCATTCACTCACAATTTTATAGACTTTGGATTATCTCTTTTCTTTTTACTGTTTTTTTTCAACAACTTTCCTATGCAGAATATTTTAGAAATATATACAAACCCTTCTCAGCTGCCATGTAGTTTCCCAACACCTTTACATATTCTGATAGTTTTTCTTTCATGATCTATCAAAAGAGGTATTATAATGACTGTCTATATTTCTACACCTATCATTCATACCTCACTGAACATATTAATAATGGCTTCTGAGCGTATTACATATGGAAATTGTCTCTATTTCTTTCTCTAATGTCTTTCTATGTCATAAAATTCCAAGCCACACATTTTTATTTTTAAATTTAAAATTTGATGATGTGAACTTTGGATTTAAAAATATCTGATCTCAAAATATTTTATTTTTTCTAATACCTAATATCAAGGTTTTTTATAATATTGAAATTTTATCCCTTCTCTTTATTGCCTAAAAAAATAATTTATCAGAGAACATTAAAAAATATGTGCAAATTAGCAGAGATGATAATTTGAACATTGTGAGATTATGTCTTAAATAACAGTCTTATTTGGTGAAGGTAAAAAATAAAACCTCAAAACCTCCAAATTTTAAACCCTAAAAACAAACATATATCTAAACTTCTGTTACATTACAATGCCATCCATTTAATACGAGAGCTCAATTATAGTGTGATGAAAAATTCTAGGGTTATGCTAGTATAAACTATTCTAAGTGATAACAATATTTGGCTTTATTTTCTTTTTCCTTTTTCATTGACAAATAAAACCAATATATATTTATGGAGTTCAATGATTTGATCTATTCATACATTGCAGAAAGATTTAATCAATTATCATATCAATAACCTCATCAATTTATCATTTATTTGTGGTAAGAATAATAAAAATTAAGTCTTTTAGCAACTTTGAAACATATATTTATTATGGTCATCATGCAATATGATAGATCACTGACATTTTTCATCCAGTTTAACTTAATTTTTGTATCCTTTAACTAGCTATATTCTTTCTTGTCATCCGTTCTTCTTCAGGTCTTTGAGAACTAACTTCAACTCCTTGTTTTTATGAAATCATCATTTTTTAGGATTCTGCATATAAACGAAATCTTGCAATACTCTCCTTTCTGAGCCTGGTTATATCACTTGGCATTATGTCCTCTAATTCTATACATGTTGTTGCAAATGACAGAATGGCTTTCTTTTTAAGGCTCTGTAGTTTCCCTTGTCCATAGACACTTTAGTTTTCTTTCCTTAGTATATATTAAAGGTTTTCTTTCTTGGGTCATATCATCAGATATTGAATTAACTGTCATTCTTCAAGAAGTTCTTGAAGTTTAGAAGATCTCCCATGTCACATCACGTAAACTATCATGTGGATTTCTGTTTGATAATATCCATTCAATTTCACTTTGTGGCTGCTATATATCTCTCAAAGAATATCAGTAAGAACAGAAATAATTCACTAATTATTGTATTTTTCATGCAAAATATGAATTCAATAAGTGTGCAAGTCGTTTTGTACAAATACTTCAAAAAGTTGGGTTCTGAAAAAATATGCTATTGCAAGCATCTTTTAGATGTATCTTTCTACATAATTTTAAAGAATAAATTTATTAAATGAAACACATAAATACCTTTATATGTATATGTTTTTCTCATTTTTAATACATTACTCAAGTTGCAAAATCAATAGATGGGCCAATTTAGGCACTTTATTATTAAAGATTCTAGGGGAGGGCTTTATTCTCAAAATCATTGTTTTGGCCTTCTTTTAAAAAATCTGTTAGGAAGAAATGCACTCTCATCATTGTCTTAGTTTGAATGTCTGTTACTCAATAAATATTTTGCTAATTAAACACAAATATTTCCTTGTATTTATTTTTCTGAACATTTTTCCATTGCATTTCATAATTATTTAAATCACAGAATTAATGATTATTTCAAAGATAACTATAATTGCAGATTTGAAGGAAGGGTTATGGCAGAAAATGCCATGTGTCTCAATTAATGTTGAAAATTTTTCACATGTAATGCAGAATTTATAAATAAAAACTAAAACACATTTTAGCTATAATTATGTATAAATAGCACCTGGAAACATATTTAATAATAAATGCAACCATTTCAGTTTTCAAATAATAAGTATTGTAAATTCCATTTGCAAATCCTAATTAAAACACCAATTGCATAAATGAGCTTCTAATTGCATAATTTTGGAGTGGAAATCTGTGACATTCCTTAAATTAATACAAAAGTGAACATTTTATTCATGTTAATAAACTTTCAAAGAATTTGAAAATTGTAAACTATTTCTAACTTCAGATGAGAAACAGTTTCAAAAAAATAAAACAAGAGCATAATTTGTTGTCATCCAAGAATATTTGAAAACTGAAATTTTATGAAGATTGATTTCCCCTTTATCTTTTATGTATACAGAACTTTCAGGTTTGTATAGCTGTCATTTTATGATTAGGATTGAATTCTAGCTTTATTCATACAACATTGGGTAGATTAGGAAATAAAATTGGAATTTCTGGCAGCTATGACTTGGATAAAGCCAATTACTTCATTTTTTTCCTCTTATTTGTTCTTGCTATATTTCTTGTTTGTTGTAAGAAAACAAGCACAAATGTGTAATTTTCTTTGTAGTCTAGCTGGTGTATTTTTTTCAACAATAATTTATTTTCACTCCTAGATGAAAATCTTAATAACTAATGATAACTCTGCTTATCATATATTTTTGTTTGTTTGTTTTTGGTACCAAGAATTGAATCCAGGAGGACTTAGCAATTGAGCCACATGCCTAGCTCTTTTTATTTTGATACAGGTTCTCACTAAGTTGTTGAGTTTGGCTTTGAACTTTCAATCTTCCTGCCTCAGCTTCCAAGCCACTGGGATTACAGGTGTGTGCCACCATGCCAGCTTAACATGATTTTTAAGTATAATTTATTTCTGTGATCTTATGTTAGTCATCGTTTCATTGCTACAACCAAAATACCCAACAAGAACAATTTAGAAGAGAAAAGTTTATTTTGGATCAGGGATCCAGAGGTTTAAACCATGTTTGGCCATATCTATTGCCCAGGGGCCCTAGGTGAGGCAGAATATCATGACAGAAGGAATGGCTAAGGGCAGCTTTTCAGGAAATGAAGGGCAGGAAGCAGAGAGAGTGAGGGGAAAGGGCTGCAGGGAAGATGCACCTTCTAGGGGGCCACACCCCCAGTGACCAACCCCCTCCAGCCATACCTCACTTTCCTACAGTTATATCCCCGGTCACTGCATTCAAAATAACAATCCAATCATTTCATATCCAAATATTCCTGCATCAACACAGAAGTTTCGGGAGGATGTCTTATATCCAAGCCACAACAGTTAGTGAAACTCAAGAAATATCCAAAAATGATATTGTCAGTTGAAACATATTAATATAATTTAAAGCATGATTTTATTTTGTTGTACATTTTAGATTATTACAAATGATAGTTTGTATTATTGTGACTCTAACTATAGAATAAATCACTATATTTTATATTTTCCCTGTAAAATTAGTGCATATTAACACTTATTTCTCTATAGAACGCTTGTGTATTGCACATACTTTAGAAGTAAATCACAATAAAATCTCAAATGTAAGGGAAAATATATTGATTTAAATAAAATTAATAGAATACTCCAGAAACAAATTCTTTCCCCCTTTATATATGTATATAATATATTATGTATTAAGCAAGAATTTCTTTATAGGCAGTGCAGATAAAATTTTTTGAATGAATTCAATATATTCAGGGGAAGAATATAAGTGATTTTGACATATTTGTTTCACCGTATTTTTCCCCACAAGCACTCTCATTCGGTTATTTCTTTGTTTATTGTCTGTACTGTATTCTTTCCGATAAACATTACATTTTTTGTCACTTTTTACTTTCAAAATCAGTTATCTCAGGTATAATACATAGTGTGCACTAAATATATGTTCATTTGAAGTCCAAAGACAATTATTATGCCATTCTAATTGTTCTTATCACAACCTGAGTATGTATTTATAAAGATTACAATGAACAATAGATTGTTTGCTATAAAGTAATATCCTGTGTAGCCACATGATGTGATAATTTTCACACACATATACCATTAAAATATAATTTTGAATGATATGGACAAATGAAAATGATAAAATTTTGGATAAAAATTTTATATAAAACAGCCATAAATACATAATGAGATAAAATATTAATTTTAACATTTTATAAATATAGTGTACAATTTGAATATTTCATGGAACTAGTGGATTTCAAAACTAGAAAATATCAGAATAATTTTAGTAGATACAATACTAATATTGTTGTCTAGCGCACCTCTCTGACAAGAAATCTAACTCACATTTAAAATCTGGGATATTTATCATGCATGAATCTTAGAGAAAATATAAATGTTTACTTTTTAACTAATCTATCCATCAATTAATCCACTATATCTCAAATATATATGTAAATAAACTCAATAGAGACATTATTAAGAGAGACACATCCATTCATGAATGTAAAATAATTTATCATTCCTTTCGCTTTTGTATATATCATTCATAGTGATGGGCAAATCTATTTGTCTCTGTCTTCCTTATTTTTCCCATGAAGTCCTTCAAAGCTATGAGGGAAACTTCTATTAAGGTTTATTGCTCATGTTCAAGTTCTTGTTTGGAGCATTTATTTTTGGCAAGAGTTGGGAAGGGGGCAAGTAAAATGATGCTTTAGATGGAATATTGAGCACTGAAGAAAATGAGAGGTGAGAGCTTACTAAAGGTGAGGTGTAGGGTTGATAAGAAATTGAACACTACAGTTTTCCTTTATGATCTCAGGGATGTAAAATGAAATGCATTTTTCATAGAATGAAAACAGAACAAACAATTAATAATGTTTTGTACTACTTGTAGTCTTTTATTAGAATCGCATTATAACCAGAATAATTTCCTTAAATGATTGGTACATAAGTTTTAAAGTCTAAAAGTATTTACATTGATTTGAAAACAGTTTGATTGGTTTTGGAAAATAGTTTTCCATTCTCATTTCATCTCCTGAAAACTTCTAAATACACCTTCTTGTTTCCTCTTTCTTTTCCTGCAATGCATCTTTAGCATTTAAAATGTATACTTAAGCATCTTCATCACACATAAAACTTTCTTCATA
Organism: Marmota monax; assembly: GCF_021218885.2. Lineage (NCBI taxonomy): Eukaryota > Metazoa > Chordata > Mammalia > Rodentia > Sciuridae > Marmota > Marmota monax. The sequence continues at coordinate 4,265,661 of NW_026691982.1, read as the reverse complement.
TTTTCTGTGAGGAATGGTCCAGATATTAAGCATAGCAATAAAAAAATAAGAAAAATAACTATGCTAAAATTACTACAAATAAATAACTTTGAGAGAAGATTTTCCCTGGAAGATGGTATGCATAGCCATTTACACATAATGGTAAATTTCCTCCCCCAAACAACAGTGTATCAAGTTTCAGCTTCAATTCAGTTGTGATAAACTGGAGAAAATGCCCATTGATAGTAATTGAAAAATGTGAAAAAAAAAAAAAAACAACTTTGCTTCTTTGACATGAAAGCAGATGCTTTAAAGCTATATTATTTGTGCTAGTTAAGATTCTGAGATCTGTCCTCATTCTTATTCACTTTAGCTGTTTGCCACAATGAAAATATAGTGCTCCTGGATTTAAACCAGGTCATTTAATTGTGGAATGCATTTGTCAAACTTCTTCATTTTGAAATGTCCTTCAACCTTTTATATTTTCTCACAAATGCCCTAGTTCTTCCTTGCATGCTGCATATATACAGCAAAAGTATAAAATTAGAATAAAAATATTATCTTATCCAATTACTTCTGTGTGAGCTCATGAGTGTGCATGCCTTCTTACCCCAATTAAGTTATCTTAAAGCAGAAATATTGTCCTTTTTATAGTTGTTCAATGTCTGGCAAAGTTTATAGCATGAAGTAGACATTTAAAAATCTTTGCTGAATTAATTTAGTTCACTTATATTTAATGTCAAAGCTATTTATTAGTTAATTACTATGCAAGTCACTGAAAATTTTGAATATGAAAAAGACAAGTTATTGCCTACAAGGGATATGAAATCATATAGTGTTTTTTGTCATCATCAATGCTAAGTTTTTCCCCACTGATAGTTTACAAAGAGTAAAACACAATTTCAGTTGAAATTTGTCAATAGATGAAAGACATAATGCAAAGTTTTAATGTGAGAACAGAAGTGTTCAAAAGCCAGTTTGTGCAAAATAAACAAAAGAAAAATTAGTAGAGCTATTTAATGGAAGGTTTCTATCATCTTTGGTTATTTTTGTCATACAGCAGACTATCACTGGCTGCTGTGGTGGCTTTGACATTTTCTGTATATGTGATTTTTAAACTAAATACCAATTTTAAATTGTCATTAAATAAATTATAATTATTCTAGTCAGTATGCTAAATATTTCTCTAAACATCAAGATATATCTCTATATTTTTATATACCTATGTATTAAAGTTGACATTATAATCCATATTATTACATATAAAATAGTAAATGTTATTGATATTAAATAGCATTTACAACTGTATTGTAAAAATAAGAGCTTAGAATAAGAATGTTGAAAACAATTGAGAATTGTGTCATGAAACATTAAAATATCAATGTTAACATCAAGAGAAAATTTAAATTTTATATAAATGATATTCCACATACTGCTGATAGCATACTTACTTAAATCTTATCATTTTGATATTAGAATTGTTCCCTAAAAATCTAAAATATGGGGTTGGGGCTGTGGCTCAGCAGTAGCACACTTGCCTGGCATGTGTGAGGTATGGGGTTCAATTCTCAGCACCATGTATAAATACATAAATAAAATAAAGGTTTATCAACAACAAAAAGAAAAATTTTAAAAATCTAAAATATATCTTATTTTGCACTTATCTTTTGGAAAAAATGTTTTTTTTTAATATTTTATGCTTATTAGGTTAGTATGTGTTATATTTATTTGGTTAAAATGTGGTTAGTATGTGTTTATATTTTATACTTATTAGGTTAGTATGTATTCATATTTATGATATATATTATAAGTATATATTATGAACATTATTGAATTTTAGAATAAATGCTATATTATTTCCAACATGCTATTTAAAAATGTGTTAAATTTAAATCACTTATTGCAAATAATATATGAGAAGTACATTATAAATCATTAATGATGTCTAGTATGTATTGTTATGAGTTATGCATGTTGAAAAGTGTGTCTGCATGTTCAAGTGTATGTGTGTGTGTTTAAATCATAAGACAGAAAACATCTGTGTACTTACTAGTGTTCTTGCAAGTAAAACAATGAAATGTTATAGCGGCAACTATCTTCCCACAGCAATTATTATTGAAGCAGATTAATAGCATTTTAAAACTTGTTATTTGATGAGTCCTCAAAGAAATCAACACTGAATAAATATGCTACAAAATGCAAATTCAGAAAAATCAATATATATTAATTCACAGAATATCAAAAATTATGCAACCAAAGTCATATAACCTTGGATGTATCTTAAATCACATGCTTAGTCAGTCTGTATATTATAGGAAATAATTGGGAACATCTATAAATATATATTTTCTGTATGTCTGGAACTCCATACAGTGGAGATCAAGTTTCTATACACATATTCCTCTGATTGCCTAACGTGAACTGACTTTCATTATTGCTTTATTGTTTTAACACTGCCTTATGTGATTACCAGTCAAATATTCTTGAATAAAACTTGAAATTTCTCAGTGGACTCATTACAAATCAATCATGAGATCCTTCACATGCATAGGTTAATTCATACCAGTCATTTGCTCAAAACTCTACAATCTCTAACTCTATCTCTAGAGTAAGAACCAAAGTTGTAAAACTTGCATTCATATTTGTAGATAATATGCTTCCTGTCACTTTCCAGGCTTCCTAGCCTCCTACTTTTCCCTTTGTTTTCTTTAGCCAAATACTATTGACTTCCCTGTGTTGCTTATTGAACTTCTGTCTGTCTCGGGGTCTCTCCATTAGCTGTAGAGTCTTTCTCAAAATGCTCACTCTCATCTTTCTGACATATTTATTTATAAATCATCTTATAAATGAGACATTTAAACTTCTGATTAAATTTGCAACCTCTCTCTACTACAGACCAGATTGACCTTTCTCTCTCCTTTCCTATTTTCCATAGCAATTATCACCTCCTATTTTTTAATCAATTTGGACCTCATAGCATGAAAATATGATCTATTCTTGGATTATGTTATTGACAAGTTTGATTACATTATTTGTTAGTTTGATTTATCCTTAGAGGTCTAGTTTTCTGGGCCATAAGATGCTCAGATATCTAGTAATTATACTTTCTGCATGTATCTTGAGGACATTTTTGGGAGGTAGTAACATTTAAATTGGTAAGCTGAGGAAAACAGGGTTTTCCCAGTGTGGTTTGTTATCATCCTATCCCTGGGGGTCCTAAAAATAATGAAAATATGGAAATGTGGTGCAATTTTCTTTATGCCTTATAATTCAAGCTGAAATAAAGATTTGCTCCTGCTCTGGGTGCTCCTGGTTTTCTGGCCTTCATTTTCGCACTAGAAACTCTAACATCAATTTTCCTGATCTTAGTATTCTAAGTACATTGCTGGTTTTCCTGGGTTTACAAATATCAGACAACAGATTTTAGGACTTTTCAACCTTCATTATCATGTAAGCCAATAACTTAAAATAAATACTTGTCTAAAAATATACATACACACATACACACACATATATATAATATAAAAAATATATAAAAAATGTAGTAGGAAAATATCATTTACAAAGGTAATTGAGATGGATGCTAGCTGTATAGTATAGAACAACATTAACTACTTGTGGCTCAGAGAGAGAGAGAGAAGTTATAGAAGTGGAAGAGTCACACAGAGAAGACTGTGTTGATAGAAGCAGTAGTCATTAAGTCAAGTGATATAGTTAGCTTGAGCTAAAGAGCTAAATCCAGGGGAGAGATACTGCAGAATAAATACACTTGTCTTACTCTCCAATATTCACTAAATTTCTCCAGAAGCTCTCAATTGGCTAAATCTATCATAAGCCAGTAAGTCAAAGGTTCAGAGCAATTTGTTCCCTCAGGTTTGCCATATGGTACTAGTATTATAGTAGAGAAGCATATACAGTGGATTCAGAGAAGCATCAGAAAAAAAAATCCAAGACCACCATGTAACCAATACAGCAAAGAGTCAAGATAAGCCATTAACTATTAATTATCTATCTTTCCTTACTAGTAAAGAAGAAATGTGGTAACTTCATTCACTGATGTTTTTCAAGCACTGAGATTAGTACCCGATATATTACAATAAGAGTTCAACAGTTACTGAATGAATACTAAATGAACTAATTGTAATACATCTAATAGCAATAATCAATTATAGTAATGTCATAATAAAGACAATGATGGTGAATCTAACAGTTATTAGATTTTTGGTCCTAAACAGGATATATAAGAGATATTAATACTTTATACTATAAAGTTAAAGAAATATATATATATATATATATATATATATATATATATATATATAATTTATATATTTGTGTATTTGTAAATTATATATACATATATATGAAGACTTATTACATATTTATATATGAATATATACTTACTATAAATACATAAGTACTTACTATATGTATATGTGTATATATACATATATTTGTATATATATATGTGTGTGTGTGTGTGTGTGTGTGTATATATATATATATATATATATAGGAAAGCACCTACCTTAACACACATTGTTTAGCAACTGTGCTAAGACACATCATGCAAGATGATCTTCATATATTAATCATTATTTCATTAAAACAATCCAAAGAAATGTTGCCTCCTATTATCAGCACTTTAAATTGAAACAATCACAACTGAGAATACTGTGTAATTTGCCTAAGATCCCATTTAAGCAATACAAATTATGTTAATTACTTAATACATATCTATTCTTAAATATGTTTGTTTATATTTAAGTTCTCTTGACTATGTCAAAGAATTTTCACCATGTAACAACTAAGTTCATTAGTTTGCACTATTTTTTTTCTAAATTCACATGATTTGTAAATATATTACCAATATGCTAAATTTTAATCTTATTTTAACTTTTAAAATTTTACTAGTATCATTAAATAAAACATAAGTGAAATTAGTTTATATAGCCACCATGGCATAGATGGAGAATTTATAAATACTATACTTTTCAGTGATCATTTCTATAGTTTGTTACTACAGAATTCATGTTGCATTTTTTCTAAAGGCAAATGCTTCCTAGTCTTAAATATATGCCCCTTTTTCAATAACTCTATGTCCCAATATTCAGGAGAAACACATTCACAGCTAGATAAGTTCATTAATAGAGCCTAACCTGATTAATCCATTAAACACAATCTCCTCAGAAAAACAGTGATAATTTTTTAAGAGCTAAAAATAAGATGATTTAGCAATCTATGTGACTTCTAAAGAAGGGGTGTGCCATTAAGGAATAATTAAATAATAGTCACTCAGGCAAAAATCATCTTTCCAAACCTTATGGGCAATCATAAAATCAACAAAGGAGAATTATGAATTATGAAATGAGAAACCAAAGGTTCCATCTATTTTAGAAATTAAGGACATAGAAATAATCATTTTGGAGTCATATGCTAACCTAGAGCATTACAGTCACCATGCAGGAGAATTCATTGATTTATAAAATCGAACAGCGGACATCCAAAATGGGACAGCTGAGACTTTCAAATTACATTGTAACAGACTCTCTGGAGTATGAATGAAAATTAAGTATAAAAAGAATGTGCTGTGCTCACAAGCCATTTTTATTTGCAACAAGGAATTTTAATGGGCCTGGTCTCATTGCTGTCTTTGATGCTCAACAACCCTACACACAACTCTCTTGGGAAATAAGCTATCTGAGCCCAGTAAACAGTATTCCTCCCTCACACACAATTGCTTTTGTGATTAGTGATTCTGAAGTATTGCATTTGACAGATTATTCAATGCTAGGTAGTTTATTTATATCATATCAAGATTCCCCCCCCCCCAGTACTGCTAGTATTACTTTTTACTATTTGTTCATATGTTGAGAAATATATGTGGATTTTATAAACCAAATTTTAATAAACTTATATTCTAAACTAAAACTTCAAATTTTGTTATAAACCAATACTAACTTACTAAAAGAGAAGTATGTTGTGGTGTAACTTATAAGTGTGACTTGAAAATAGGTATTTAATAAGATTGTAACAAACTCAACTAAAATGCTAGGAAACAGTAATGTCCTTCTCATCTTTAAACATATAGTTATTTCTTTCATTATTTAGCAGCTTACATTTTAAAACTGGAAGAATAACATGTACTTTAATTCTAAATCAACTCTGACCTTGCTATTCCAAGTTTAACCTATAGACCAGAAACACTGACATCATTTTAGAGCTTTTTAGAAGTGCAGAATCTTAAGAATCACCTCAAGTTTACTGAGATTCTGTGTTTCAACAAAATTCTTAGGCAATTCTTGTATTCCCTACAGTTTGATAAGCATTCTTCTAATAAATGTGAGAATTAAGTAAAACTACTAACAACTGTTTTGTGATTAATGAGGATCATGTCAAGTGTCTCTCCGAAAACTACATCAACAAAACAAAACACTTCCTTCACAAAGAACAAAAACAAAACCATAATAAGAAAAAAAAAAGGTAATCTTGTTACTTGGGGCCTGTACTTCATTCTGGATACACTTGGCTGAAACTGAACAGTATCAGCTTAATTTCAGTGGAAAACTGTCTGCCAAATCCTTTTATGCTGTCTCCTTATTTATGTTACCTCTGTTTGTGTTTGAAGCCTCTGACTTATAAGAAAGCTAATTTAGTCATTTGCTCATGCATTTTATTATTCTTTTTAACCATAATTTAACTGTTGCAGCTGTGGTTGCAATGCTGGTACTATATATTCTGCATGGATTTCTGAGCACTGCCATGTAAAACGAAGGTATGCCACTTTTCTCCACCATGCCATTCTACCTTTATGTTCTACCTCTCCTAGGGCCCAGAGTGATGTAGCCAATGACCATGGGCTAATCCTCTGAAACCATGAGCCAAATAAATTTTTTTCTCCTTTAAGTTGTTCTTGTCAGACATTTTGGTCACAGTAACAATAAGCTGACTAACACAGAGTCAGATATAGTTGAGAAAATGAATAAAATAATAATAATAATAATAATAATAATAGAGTTAAAAATATTTTCAACTTATAGAAATTGCAAAAATGTGAGTTATTTAAATTATTCCTCAATTAATGAACAGTTCTTATATTCTCTCTCCCTTTTCTCCACACACACACACACAGAGAAGACTAAAGTATATGCACAAACACACTTTGTGTTCATTTGATTTATAAATTATATAATTAGCTTAGAAAAGACTTTCTTATCTCGAACTTTATTATATATATAGCCTTATTTTGTTTTCTATTTAAATATATGTCCATCTAAAATTTATTTTATGGTAAAGAATTTGATAAAGCTAATTTTTAACAATGGTTTTCTATTAATTTTAAATAATAAATTAATAATCCATAGCAAAATCAATTATATAATAAGTCATATATTTGTTTCTATTATTGAATTTGTCAAATAAAATAATATTAACAACAATACTAAGCAATTGTACTTTTAAAAATATATCTAAATATTTGATATCTATAGCCTTTCCCTAATTATGTAAATATTTGACACATCTTAAGTGATTGAAATATCTATTTCATAGGTATTTTTCAAATTGTTTTTCTAAATGTGATGTTAAAATGTTGACTTTAAGAAGATTCACAGTAAGCTTGTAGAATAAATTAGCTGCAAAAACAAATTTTATATTCATAATATCTATTATTTTATCTTCACAATATTATGGTCCTTTTTGTAAATAATCAAATAATATTTAAAACTTTAAAATATAGGTTTCATGGAAATTGTAAGTTCTTTGCCCTAATTTACTTGAAGAAGGAAAAAACAAAAAACAAACAAGCAAACAAAAACTAAACCCTAGTTTTATTTTAGATTAAGAAAGAAGAACATATTTTGCTGTAATAAGTTTTTCTACAGAAAGTTTACCATGCATTCTTTGAACAACTACTATATGTAACCTAATGTCTAATATATAAGAATATGACATGCAGGCAAATATTGATAATTGAAAACAGATTAATGTACTCCATAGGACAAGCTCATCTACCCATTCTAGAGAAATTAGAATGAAGAAAAATTTCTTCTAACTAGCCATAAGGAGCACTTAACCTGTTGCAGAGAGAAGGGCTAGTTTCTTGAATGAAAAGAGAATTCTGATTCATGACACAGGAAGTGGATCTTATACATGTCATGAAGACAGTACAGTCTGAGTGTTCAGATGAGGAGTGTAGAGGAAGGCAAGGTAATAAAGACAGGTTAAGGTCTTAGTGAAGAGCTCTGTTCCCTGAGCTGAGAGGACATGGTTTAGGTATTATAATACTTGTAGGCTCCCTTTCACTCTTGAAATGCAGGAAATGAATTGATAGTATCTTCTTGTCATTGAAGTGTAGTGCACTCAACCAGCTATCAATCCTTTTAAAAAGAAACCACTTTCTAAGAGTAAAAAAGCCCCAGGATATACAGCTCTTGCTCTGAGAACTGCATGACCTTTTGCTGTTTCTAAATCCAAGTTTGCTCACATACATGCATCTCTGTGTAACAAGCTAAATTTTCTTGAATTTCTTTTCATTTTCAGAACAGAGCTTACTCTGGATTAAAGCAAGGCTGGTCCACTACTAGAATTCCGAAGTTACTATTTCATAGTCTCTATTAAAATTCTACTACCTGCAGTTATACTTATTCATTTAAAAATATGGATCACTTACTCTAAAAAATTCAGTGCTGCTGCATACCCAGAAATCAAAATCAATAAGGAAATAGAGCTATTGTTATTAAGAAGACAGACAGTCAATTGTAGTACAAGATAAAATATAATATGAAAAAATGATGGAAAATATGAACATTGTAGGGAATCAATTATCATTGTTTCTCTTTTCTAACTACATATCACACACATATGACAATGACCTCTCCTTTGTTCCAATCTAATTTTTTTTAACATTTTGGGTATTGTATATAATAAAATGAAGACATAATGAAGGACCAAGGAAAGAATTATTGAATATAAATGTTCAGACATATTTTTAATCTTTGCTTTGCATTTTCTGTGTTTGTATTGTCCTCTTCACTCCTTTCCCCTTCTATATTTTCCCCCCTGCATTCATGCAACTGCCCACTAGAGAGTGTTTGTCTTGTTACTATGTATCTTTACAATCAAGGGAGAGAAATTAAGCAAATCATATTATCTAAAATATATAACTAATGCTTACAACACAACAACAAAATAAATAAATATTTCAATTAGAAAATAGACAAAAGATTTGAATACAAATTTCTCCAAAGAAAATATACAAATAGTCAACAGGTATATGAAAAGATGCTATATATCTTAATCATCATGGAAGTGCAAAGCAAAATTATAGTAAGATATAACTGTTTACATATCTATTAGAATTAATATTAGCAGAAAGAAAATTTAATAAGGGCTGGCAACAATTTGAAGAGTTAAAACCTTTGTGTACTTGTGATGTGAAAGTATCCAGAAGCTGTCCCTATAGAGAAGAGAATGGAGGTAACTTAATATGTCAAAAATGAAACCATACTATGATGCAGCAATTCCACACTTGGGATTGAAATGAGTATATTGGAGAGATATTTGTACTCCTACATTCATCACAAAACTATTCAGTAACCAAGAAATGGAGAAGACCTAAAAGTCCATCAGTGGAAAAACAGGTAAAGAAAATATAGTGTATAAATACAGTGAAATTGTATTCTAACTTAAAAAATACATTCGTGTTATGTTTTCTAACAAAAATCTTTTCATGTATTCACTAAATAAAAATTTACTTCATGTGGCCAGGTAATATTGCAGCAAAATATTTTCACATTAAGATAATTATCTTGTTAATAAGAAAAAAATTTACACATTAAGCTAGAAAAATAAGCTCTCCATCTCTGAAGATATACTTTGTATTAGTTAAATTTTAAAAAAGAATAAAAATAGTCTGGATGAGCCAGATAAAACTAATTGGCACTAAAAGAAAGCTTTATATTTGACTAGAAGTTATGAGCAGCATCAGATTAAAAGAGAGAAAAATCTACATTTTATATAAGAAGTATTTTTTAATATAATCTGTTTACATAACTGTTTTAAGTGTGCTTAATGAACAGAAAGGTTATGAAAATCTCATTAGCTATTCTTGCTTCAATAAACAAAATAAAATTTTATAAATACATAATTGTGTAAACAGCATAGTTGTTTTCATATGTATGAAATATAATAAACATGCTAATATGATGTTTTCCAATACTCAATTTTTAGAAGCATTCAAATATTTATTGCTTGTGTTATGTAATTTTTGAATTACACTTAATATTTAGAATGAGATGCTATGAGACTGAATCAAGAGGGACATGTGACAATTTTTTTTTTCAGTAAGTTTCTAAATTGAACAAAGTACAGAGGGTCATATCAGGTATTGAGGGATGTGAAATCACCTATTATTGTTTATATATGAGGTGTTCCTCAACACTCCTATGTTAATACAGGAATATTCAGAAATGAAATGATTGGATTTTGAGAGCTGTAACCAAATCAGTACATCCTAGTTTGAAGGAACTAACCAGCTGGTAACCAGTGATGTGTAGCTAGAGGAAGTAGGGCACTAGAAGTGTGCTCTAGAGGGGTACATTTCCCTGAGAGCTCTTCCCCACTCCATCTGCTTGTTTATTGCCCTGCAGTTGAGCTGGTTTTCTCCACTGAACTTTTAGACTCTGTTGCTTTGTCTCACCTCAATCTTTGAGCAATAGAACTAGACTACCATAAACTCAACCTCTGAAAACATAAGATGAAATAAATTTTACTCCTCTAAGTTTTTATTTTCAGGTATTTTGGTCATAATGATGACAACCTAACTAAAACATAAATTGATACCTAGAAGTGGACAATGACTGTAACTAACCTGACCATGTCTTTCAGAAGCATGTAGAAGTAGTTTCTGAGAAAAGTTTGGAAAAGTTTGGAAAAGTTTGGCGATGGAGACTGGAGTAATCTTAGAATGCAGTAAGCAGAGCTTAATGAGTGATTCTGGTGGGAGTTCAGAAGATGAGAAGGTCATGAGGAATGTGGACAGTAAAGACTGTACCCACAAGGTTTTAGAGAGAAATGAAAACTATGTGGGACATTAGAAAAGCGGTCACATATGTTACATTCTGGCAAGGAACTTAACTACACTTTGCTCATGTCCTGAGATTATTAGGTAAATCTGAATTTTAAGAAGGAAATTTCTAGGCAGTGCAGAATTCAAACAGTGGCTTGGATATTGTTCTCAGCTTTTATTCAGGCTTATTGTAAGAGAATCAGGAACAGAAAGCAGAACTGTAAAGTTTTTATAACTTAGAGTTTGTCAAGAAAAGTGCATATAAATCTTGGTCCAAGAAGAAAGTTAATAACTTCTTATAATAAAGAGATTAAAGCACCTAAAGAAATGTTAAGGACTCTGCACAGAAACAGTAGAAAAGATGTTTTGAGGGCATCTCAAAAATTTGCAAGGCTACACCAATAACAGGCTCAAGGTTATAAAAATAAAAACTCTTTTGAGAAGAGATCTTGGGAGCAATTGGCTTGCATAGGGTAGGGTGGTGGGTTAGGAAGTTATTTTATCATGCTCAGGTTTCCAGGAAATCAGAGGCCACTGTAGACATGGTTCAAGGGGCTCAGCTACTGATAAAGTTGGCAGCAGACCCTGGTGTCATCCATATGGTGCTGGTTCTACAGGAATGCACAATACTGAGGTTGAAGAGTCAGGGAGGCTTCTACCAAGATTTCAAAGGAAAGATTAAAAGTCCAGATAAAGAGTAGCATGGTTAGGCAATGCTGCAACTGATAACACTAAGGGTTTTTTGTTTGTTTTTTGAGATGGAGTAATGCATTTGTATTATGAGATGGACATGAGCTTTGGGGGACCAAGGGTAGAATGTGATAGTTTGCATATGATATATCCCCACATGCTCCGATGTTAATGCAATAATATTCAGAGTTGATATGATTATATTATGCAAGTAGTAACCTAATTTGTACATCCTAGTTTGAATGGATGAACTGGGTGGTAACCATAGGCATGTAGGGTGTGGCTGGAGAAATTGGGTCACTGGGAGTGTGTACTGAATGGGTACATCATCTCTAGGGACCCTTCTCTCCCTTCTCTCCTCTATTTCTGTTTCCTGGCCCCCATGAATTGATCACTTGTTTCTTCAATTCATCATTGGGCCATGATGTTCCTCCTCACCTCAGGGCAGAATAATAAATTTGGCTGACCATATATATTGGATGTCTGAAACTGTGAGCCACAATAAACTTTTCTTCTTATAAGTAGTTATTGTCAGGTATTTTGGTCACCGTGACAAAAATCTAACTAACATTTCACCTATTTAGGTAAAATAGACACAGAAGTTGTTGTTCAAAGTTTGGTCCACAAATGTCAAAGGTCCTGGAGAGAAAGACATTTAGCAAAAGAATTTGAAATGGAAATAGTGCTTAGCATTTTAAACAAAGGGAATAGGTATCCAGAAGCTGAAATACAAAATAAATAGGTAATATGAAGTAGTATCAGGAGTATAGGAATGGCATAAAATAGGACTGCATAATACAGGATGTGCTTACTGATAGTGAGGCAGAAAGGAGACTGGAACTTGTACATTGGTAATGAATCCAGAATTCACTTTATACATATGATGTGTAGTATCATATGTATAATATGTATGTGTTACATATGTATGTGTTAGACTAGGTCAAGCTGTAAGACTCAGCTAAGGCAGCTCCTACAGCATGATTTTTCATGACAATGGATAAAGTTTCCTTTGGGAATTCACTATGTGAATCTTGACTTTAAGTTGAAAATAAATTATCAGAAGAAAAAAAAAGCATAGAGGAGATTATTGTAAACATCTGAGACAAATCATTTAATCGCACTGTAATATTTAAGAAAACACTCATAACTGCAGAAGAAATATAATAAAATTCTATGCTGTACATCAGTCTATTTAACTTTTTATTTCAACTTTTAAACATGCATATTTAGTTTATGATCAGGATGACCCAATGTTCACATTTGCCCCACTTCTCTGCCATGCTTTCTTCACCAAATCCACAACAAAATAATATTTTGAATGAAAACCATAAAAACACAAAAGAAGAAAAATGACTACTATATGCATGTTGTAAAGTTCAAACAATATATTTAATTGGAGTTTGGTTTAGGAAAAAAATTCAAAACATAGATGGGTAACTAGGACATTAACCAGCATAAACAATTGCTGAAAAATATTCATAGGGTTTGAATCAGTCTCCTTCTACAGCTAGAGTTTAGCCATAGGCATCTCAATTATACCTATGTGAAGTTATATTTCCATAAGTGTTAGACCAGCATGAATGGACATCAGATTTACCAATGACCATTAAAGATAGGAAGACCCTCATCCACATCACAAAGTTTTGTTAAAACATATCCTGTTATCCATCATGATATGTTGACTATGGACAGAATTGTCAATTGTTCATGAGACAAATATTTATTTATTATGTATTGTATAATAGAAACTTTTATAGGTGTTTGGGATGTATCAGTGAACAACACAATGTATAAGGAACTTACTCTGGTAGCTTTCTGTGTTAATTTTCTCAGGTGTAACAAAATACCTCAAAAAATCACCTTAAAGGAGAAAATATTATTTGGCTCAATGTTTTAGAGATTTTAGACCTTTGGCAGCTGGATCTTTTGCTTTGCCATGATGAGGCAAAACATCATGATGGAAAGCACGTGTGATGTAACAAAATTGCTGGCCTTGTGGATACTAGGGAACAGAGGGACACAGCAATCAAAGCGTTAAAGAGGAAGGGGCCAGAAAAAAAAAAAAAAAAAAAAAAAAAAAACTTCAAAGGCCCACTCCCAGAAACCCACTTTCTCTAACTAGGCCCGACTTCCCAAAGGCTACATCATCTCCAAATCAGTTCCTTGTAGCAACAGCTATGTTTTATTTATTTGTTTTTTTTTTTTAAACAAATATATGCCCTTACTGTCAAGCATCCATTCACTAATTGAGAAACAATATTTGAATTTCTATTGGGTTTGGTGGAAATTATACATTTAACCAGGAAACAGTCCACTGTAACAATCACCCAATGTTATTTCTATGAACTGGTTGTCATCTTATACAAGAAGTTATCAATAATTTATTACTGTAATATGGACTCTATCTAGTTTAATATTTTTTTTACTCCTTTAACTATTTATATTGTACTTTAAGTAGGTAGTATATTGCTACAGACTTTTGGAAACAATGCTTATTTTCATATCACAGTACTTTCATTTGTGTTTCGTATTTTTTAACAGAGATTTTCTCTCTTCTGCATTGGAAGATTTTCCCTAACTGCTTATCTAATATGTGACTACTCTGATAAGGCCAATTAATCATTTTATTATTCAAATGTGCTACATTTTTATTATTGAAGAAGTAATATAAAAATCATGGAAGAGTACTACAAAAGCTATATTACAAAGATCCTTCAGAAAATTTTGCAATAGCTTGGAAGAAAAGACACAGGTTTCATTTCTCTATTCTTGTTTCAGGGATAGGAGGAAATACCTGTTATGAATTAAGCAATTTTACTTCTCTAATTTTCCTAAAAATATTTGTTGATTATAATTAGTATCAATTTTGTTGCTTTAATTTTTTAGTGTCAAGTTTCTTTAGATGTTGTATATTCATTTTATAGAGATTTCTGGACCTCATCTTATATTCTTGAAGAATATCACACATATCCTGAACAGGGAGAATCTGGAGTTCAGTATTGGTGACATATTTACTACCATTCCATTGATATTACATATAAAACATCTTAACAGTTCAAATTTATAGAAATTTATAAATATAAAACACAACTGATATACAATAACACATACTTGAAAAGACCATTTTAATCATGGTAGGATATTTTAATTATTTTTAAAAGGACAAAAATAGGGTGATTGCCCAAATATATCAGTGTAAAGAACTATTAATTTTTCTAATTCCTATATATTAAGCCTCAAGAGCAAATATTCAACAACCAATTTTTCAGCATGGGTTAGGCAAGGGAGCAGCTAGAGATCAATATATAGCATGCAAGTTAGTAATTTTGACCAAAGAGACTTAAGTAAAAAGTAACCTAAGAAAACAATTGGCCTCTCTTTAAAGAACTGCTAACACATCAAGGGCATCTGTCAATTATCCATAAAGGAACAGAGATGTGCTATGAAAGATGATGAAGAAGATAGGGAGATTAAGAACACCCATTGGTTTCAAGCAGCTTTGTGTTTAGTGGGGACAATGCAGGGAAATTAACAAGCAATTAAGATTACTGTGAAAGTGGCTCAGCTGTGACTCAGCTCCTACCATCCATAGAGCAACCAGTTAAAGGTATCATCCCAGGGGATAAAATTTACACTTAATCCTTTTGATATACTTGTCCATGGTCAGAAAACTTCTCTCTCAATATCAGCCAAGCTCATTCTTTCTGCTTCATTAAACTTTGTTCAAGTTTTTCATCCTTTGTGAAGCCCTTCCTACCATGTTGTTTTGTTGAGAGCCACAGCTAAGTCAGGATGGCGCCTGGCATTTTGCCAGAAGGAGTGGTTGAGAGGTGAAGCCAGGAAGCCATTAAGATGATGGTAATTAAGTTAAACTGTGTATACTTGCTGTGACTGGATGATGTTGGATTGAAACAGGCTGTGCATTCAGTTGTATATAGACCCCTGGTGTCTGGCAATTGGGCAGCTCCTGCTGCCTCCGGAGCCCTCTACTTTTGAGTTCTCCTGGAGTTCCCATTGAGTTATCCCCCGGAGTCCCTGTTGAGTTCTCATGGAGCCCCATAGAGGGCTGAGAGAGTTCCCAGGAGTGCGCGTGGAGTGCAGGTGAGAGTTTGGGCAATAAAGTAGTTCCTGTTTGAACCTGCAAGTGCCTTGTGGAGGTTTGGTTATTTTGTGCCCAGCCAGACTGCAGCATTGTTTATAATGTCAATTAATACTGTCCCTCCACAGACCTTTCTATTCTCCTCTTTTGCTTTAGTTTTCTCCAAATAGAGCTGTGATCTTTGATCTTGGTAGGTATTTGGCTAATTTATTCATAAATTGTGAATCCCTGCTTTTTAACTCTACAAAGAGACATTTTCCCCCTATAACACCTAGAAAAGCATCTGTTAGAGAGTAAGCACTCAGCAAAATAAATATCTGCTGCTATTTAGTGAATTTTCATGGGAAGTAATTTACAGTACTTAATTCCACACTTAGTAGTGTATAATGTACACTATATATGATATTGATAGCATGACAAATTATTTTTATTGCTCACATGGGCCAAAGTTATCTAAAAAAATACCTTTATTTTTTCCTTTATGTCTTTTGTGGATATATTTACCAGAATCTTAATAATGTGAACATGAAAGATCTCATTTGGAATATTGAATTTTCAAAATAGCCAGTTTCTCTTGTTGCATAGTCTCATAATTATTATATTTTAATAAGTTCTGCTTTCTCCTAAAATCTTTGTTCTGATTTCTCTTAAAATCTTTGGTGGACTGGGATTGTGGCTCAGTGGTAGAGTGCTTGCCTGGTACGTGGGAGGCCCTGGGTTCGATCCTCAGCACCACATAAAAATTTAAAAAAATAAAGTTATTGTGTCCAACTACAACTAAGAAATAAATATTTTTAAAAAATCTTTGGGGAAATTGACAGGGCCAGTCTTAGTCTTATAATTTAAAGTATTATAAAGCTGCAAAGCACACCAACCATAAAAATTCAAACATAGTGAATATATACAAAGTTTAGAAGAGACTGGAGAAAAGATTAAAATGTTTTATAGGGATGTTTTATAGGGAAGAAGCAAGCTGTAAGGCAGTTTGACAGTCATACAAACTGGTGATCAATTTTACATGGCCTGTCTCAAGATCAGGTTAAGTGGGCAGGCTCTCCTATCTCACTGCCTTTAATGAATAATTGAAAAAGAAGTTATATTTGCAGAAATGAATCACTTCCACAAACAGATCTAAGGTTTTAACATTCATCTGTACTCAAAATTTCAGTAATATTCTTAAAAAGGAACTCACAAAGTAAAAATTGCTTTGGAATTTACAAAAATCTTTGTTCATTCCAGCTAGAACAGTTGGTAGTATTAAAACCTTCACCCAATCCAAAGAGTACAATAATGGCAAGGATGTTATATTAAGTCCCAGGACAGCATTGTATCCAACACTGCTATTGACTTGTTTCCTGCACCTTGGAAAACGTTTTCAGGTCCTACATCTTATATAAGCTCATTTTTTTTTCTGCTTTTGGTATTTTATACATG
Organism: Marmota monax; assembly: GCF_021218885.2. Lineage (NCBI taxonomy): Eukaryota > Metazoa > Chordata > Mammalia > Rodentia > Sciuridae > Marmota > Marmota monax. Next base: position 4,248,391 of record NW_026691982.1, on the reverse strand, counting down.
CTTTTCTTCTGATGTCTGAATAACTGCCTATTCTATACTTATAAATGCTTGGATTCAATTGTGTGCTTGGTTATTGACCTGAGATTTGCACCTGAGACCTGCCTTGACATCTTTGTTGAATCCATGTTTCTAAATACAGTGAGAGAATCAATTTCAGGCTGCTCCACTCTACCAGTTTCTGTGTTTGGAAACATTTGATGCTATGTTTATCTAAGATGATGTTAAAATTGCTATGTATTCAGCTCATTTTCTCTGCTTAGGTGTCCAGACATAGAATATTTACACATTTCTATGAATAAGATAATCATGTATTTTTTTGGAAACATTAAATTATTTTTTTCTTATTTAACCAACTTCAAAATATTGTGCACTTTTTAAATTTTAGTGATTAAATAATATATCTATTCCTTTTTTTAAATTTATTTTTAATTGACAGATTTGTATAGCCACATTCATTGTTTATATTCCTCAGATATTTAGATTTGGTAAAAAAATATGAAAACATATTTAGTTTTTACCTCACAATAAGCTTTTGAAAAAAAATATTTCACAGAAAAATACCTGCCTAGGTATTTTACATAACATAAAATAGCAAGTAATTAGCTAAATGTAGAAATCACAGGTTTCTTTTATAATATAAATTAAAACTTTTTATTGTTTATTCTATAACACATTGATATTGATTTGTAGAATTCTACATTTATGGATGTTTCCATAAAATAACTAAAATAAGTTTATTTTTAAATTTCTAAACAATATCCTGATTTTTCTTGATCCAGCCTCCTGATATGGTCCAACATCTTAGTTTTCTATTTTCTCAGAATTTTTATTAATTTATTGAGGAAACATTCTTTTATCTAAAAAACAAATGCATTATTATATTATCTCATGCCACCTTTATTTTGATCTCTTCTTAGAACTATTAGATTTACCTTTATAAATTAAAGTTTTACTTTTCAGAAAGGAAAGAATGAAAGATTATTAAAATGAATTCCCTTTATACCGAAAGAAAATCATAGATGATAACTGTTTTAGAGACTCACTTAGATGTTTAATTTCCTTTCTAATCTGTGAAAGCCAATAAAATAAACATCTCCTAGTATTTGAATCTAAAACACAGATAATTAAGCAAAATAATCACTATGGTCTAAGACCAGAGGATTTTTCATTTAGTTTTTATTATGCTATTGCTATATAACAAATTATCACAAACTTAGCAACTGACAGTACATTTATTTTTTTTAAGTCCCATAGTTTTATATGTTACAAATTAAAGCAAGCTCAAAAGGTTTTCTTGGTTAGTGTATTTTGAAGTTTAAACTCCAGATATTGACCAGACTGGGCTCTTTTCTGAAGACTTTGGGGAAGAAACCTTTACTCTTATTTAGTTGGTTGACTCAGTTGTGGTCAGTTGTGTCAAAAAAATGTGGTTGGACTTGGGTTTACATTTCCTTGCTGTCTGACAGTCTGGTCCATTCTCTACTTGTATAGGCCAATTTCATTAATTTTCATATGCCCACTTCTGAATTCAATCCAGTGGTAATCTGTCCAATCTCCCTCAAGCCATCATTACTTTGATTTCTACTTCTGCCACCAGATAAATGTATCTGCATTTACTCAAATAATATCTTTATTAATATACAGGTCATAAAACCTACAATTCATACATTATAAAGTGCAAAATTAGATGCTATTTAGTGGATCAAGAATAGTTGTGAGAATATTCACAGCAATAAATTTTAGAGACTTTTCATTAAATCAACACATTAAACTACTTTATTAAATCTTTGAACATATTTGTTTGACTAAAGTTTTTCCAAAACCAATAAAAGTATGTGGTTCTTTAATATTTCATATGAATTACCCTATTATTGATTAGCTTTTTAAGAGGATATATCATAAGAATGTTTTACAAGCAGAATATGCATCATGTATTGAGGTATCCCATGAGAGTCCTGGGTCAATGTTAATTCAGAGAACTTTAATATAAATTTAATCCTCCTCAGATCCTTCCTTTACTTAGCATTTGTGCTATTATTATTTTGAACTTTAATTTATTACCATTTTCCAAGCCATTTATTCCTCTCTTCATATGTTCTTTATTTTTTTATTTTTATTTTATTTTTTTTTGTAGTTGTAGATGGGCAGCATGCTTTTATTTTATTTATTTTTGTATGCGGTGCTAAGGATCTGACCCATGTCTCACATGTTACGCATGTGCTCTGTCACTGAGCCACAGCCTCAGCCCCATCTTCATATGTTCCTTATGATCCAAGTTCTTTATTATCTTACTATTGATATATTACTGTTCATAATGCTAGAAAAAATGGAGGAAAAAATCTAACCTTCAAAGTAAAAACAAAAATAGCAATGCAAGAAATAACTAAAACTACATATAAGTGTTTTGTGAAACATTAATATTTTTCTGCCTAAATATGCATAAACCTAATTTTCTTTGAAAACATGCACAAAACAAACAACCCACATTTAATTCTTGGTAAAAATAAATACCTTACCAAAGAAGAAATGTTAATATGTTCGTGTAATAGCCCACCAGGGCTTCATTTCCTTTCTATATGGTTTTCTCCACAGGAATGCTTGAGTTTCTTCACAGTGTTTCAAAGATACAAGAATGAGAAGCTTCCAGTCTTGAAGTCTAAGTTGAGAAACTGATACATTAATCCAACTCTATTTTATTGACCTAAACAGTTACAGAGCCAATGCAGGCTGGGAGATGGGTACAAGAAATCCATCTTTTGAATTTTTAGCCATTGTTTTGTGACTTTCTTAGCCATTATTTTGTGGCTCATGCTCTAAATGAGAGGTGCAATGCTAATTTGTTTATAAAACATTCCTAAAAAATACCTCATATTCCTTAGTATTCCAGAGTAACATATTTAGAAAAAATAATATATTACTGAAACTTGAGGAAAACTCCTATTGGCTATTGTAAAATATTTCTAAATATCCTTAGATAAAGGGACAAATTTGGTTTCTCATTGCAATTTAATTTGTCATTCTCAGTAGGATTATGGAGTCATTGCACTGAGGTCTAATTTTATGTCGTTTTTAATTTCAATTTATTAATATTTGATTCCATTTTATGCAAGCATATTGCTTCCTCAGGTCAGATATTAAGTCTATGCCAATTTCTTGATAGTTATAAACCAATAAAGATTTAATAGGAGGAGCCTGAGGGAAAGTATGCATTTAAATCAGGTGGTGTTGTTTTTATATTCTAATAACTTTCATCTATGTGGCAATAAAATTCAATTTCTAAAGTTTTAATGAAAGGATCACATGATTTATTCTGCTGGATATTCTTGAATCCCTTAAGTACTTTTTTTTTCATAAATAAATTGTCTGGTGTTGCTTCTCTTATATTGTTTTTCTGAAACACTAGTTTTAGTGAATGTTAATAAAGCATAATGTAACTTAGAAGATTACCAAAAATTATCTTTTCAAAAAAAATAATTTTTCTCAGAGCTTTAAATCTTTTAATTAACATTCTAAATCTATGATAAAATATATGTCCGATATTTAATATAAATAAATGTATTCATGGAGCATCACTGAGGATTGCTGACTCTAGTTACACTCATAGGAAAACAATGCTTTATATTTTAGTTTGAAAAAGATGCAGTAAAGACAGTTTAAGACTTGCCATTGTGAGACTGAAGGAACCAGTTACTGGACTGAATTTAAGAATGTATTCCAGTATTCCAGTATAACAATAAAATTATACATTGTGATAGATGGGTAGGTAGGTAGGTAGATAGTCGGAATTATCTCAGGCATTTATGGAGGCTGAAATGTCTCATAATTTGCTATATGCAAAATAGAGAATCAGGAAATCTGGTGGTGTGATTCAGTTCCAGTTCCAAACTGTTAGAACTAGGTGCTTCTAAATTCATAAAGAAAATAGATTCTCAGCTCACGAGGAGAGGAAGAGAAAACTGCCCTTCACCCATCTCTTTTGCACAATTGAAAAGTGTTCAACTGAAGAAATGTGGGATTGGTATGAACTTAAACTATGTTATTTAGATACAGGCCCAGCCTACACGGGTGGCTAACCATCAAAGATATCACTGATTTCATCATATGAAATAATAATCCATTCAACTCATAAATATTAATTAAATGAATGCGATTTATTTTTACTAATGATGTCTTAAAATGGTTCTATTACTTTTCTGAAAACATAGTTTGCTTATTTCCTTTCAAATACGTTAAATTTGTTTCTCATGGTTTCTCTTTGGAGTTGAAATTAAATATAAAATTATTAAGATGACATACAAATCCTTCATGACACAAACCAATGCTACCTCTCTGACTTCCTTATAAGTCATTCAAAAAGTAAAATTCAACATAATAATTTATCCAAACTGTATTTCTGTGTCTCATTTAAACTCTCAGATATCTTTGGACTTTCACATCTTATCAACTCTCAAAAATGGCCTCTCATTCTCTCTTTACAAAAACTCTCTTTACACACACACACGCATACACATGTTTTTTGACTAGATTGTAAACTTCTGAAATGAAAGAAAAAAAACTCATTTTATTTGTGATGATAAATTCTACATTTAGCATGGTGACCTGCATATAGCAAATTTTAAGTATTTGAATAACACAGGATATTAACCCAGGATGGAACTAAAAATTCCTACAAGGAACGGTCTTATTTAAACCTTTATTTATTTTAATTAGTGCTGAGAATCGAAGCCAGTGCCTCACAAGTGCGAGGCAAGCGCTCAACCACTGAGCCACAGTGCCAGCCCAAATTTTTTTAAAAAAATAGAAAATAACAAAATGTTGAAGATGTTCCAATCTTCACATTATCTTCTATAAGTGTATGCATGCTGATAATACTCAGTGCTTGTACTGAAATCATTCTGTCCTTGTCTACAGAGCATCATCAAATTTTATTCAGAGTCCAATAACCTGAAGATCCCTACTGATTGGGAACTGATATTTCAAGACAACACTTACTGAAACTAGACTTTCTGAAATCCACGAAATCTTTGTGACACTCACTGATAAGATTGCTTGCATGGTCAGCCTATAAAGTGAAAAAAAAAAAAATCCAGAGCACCTGAATTGGAACAAAGCCCTTTACGATATGTCCCACAAATTGCCCTGGTCTTAACCTTGGCATGTTTCTCTGTGAGAAGAATAAATAAGTCTAACCCTTCTCTTCTGCTATCATGTCAGCTGTGGCCTTATATATTTTCTTTTTCAAAATAACTCCATCTTGCCATATGACATTGATAAATACCTTCCAATCCATAGTGCATATGGGACCAGCCTTGCATGACATTGGAACAACGGGAACCTATATACATTGCTTGTGGGAATGTAAATTAGAAAAGCAATTTGCAGTTTAATTTTTTGGTATCTAGTAAAACTCAAGCTGTGCATACAGTCTGACTGAACATTGAAATCCCTAGTTCTGGGCCTTAGAGTGATGGTGTTAGATTTACGACATGAAAATCCATTGCAGTTCATTTGAATGACATAAAATTTAGAACCTTTAAAATATATTTGAAATATTGAATCAATACATATTATGCAATATAATTATAAAACTGTGAAAATGTATAAACCAAGTTATTAATATAGACATTTATAAATTGCATAAATATAGGCAGTAGAAAATATTGCAGCATAATATTTACAACAGTTATTATATGCCTTAAAATTTTGGCATCTTAGATATAAGAAAATATAAACATTATTTTTCTAAGCTAAACTGTAAAAACTGACCATAATCTAAAATTCTATGTGTTTGATGAAGTATCAGTGATGATTCCTCTAATGCTTATAAAATAAATCCCTAAAACTCCAACACAACCACAGAATATTATCATTGAAACAAGGAAATTATTATGTATAGTTCTTTATATCAGTGTTATTTTTACTAAAAATGCTTACTGTTCAAATATAGCAAGTTCATTAAATTATGATGAAGGCAATGTATGATTATGTATTTATTGTTTCATTATAACATGCTATGGAAGTGAGCTTGGAATTATCATTTAGACATCATTATAGAATGTGAAATATTATTCATGCTTACATTCACATATTTTGAAGGTAATGAATGGCTCTTTGTTTTTGGGTATGGTACTAGAAATTGAACTCAGGGGCATTTGACCACTGCACCACATCCCCAGCTGTATTTTGTATTTTATTTAGAGACAGGGTCTCACTGAGTTGCTGAGTCCCTTGCATTTGCTGAGTCTGACTTTGAACTGTGATCCTCCTGCCTCAGCCTCCCCAGACACCATCTTGGCATGCTCCACGACACCCAGTATAAATAGATGTCTTTTAATTTTACTTTATTGTATACAGGTACATATCATTTGTAAGATTTATAACTTATATTGCAGCTTACACAAAAAGCTCTTTCGAGGAATGTTCCTAAATACACTAGCATTTTTCTTTAACAGACTTATCAAGAAAGTGTGAACAATAATATGGAAGTTGTCCATTCGAAAATGAACAATTAGTCAAATTTCTGGATAACAATATTTATAGGTGATTCGTAAAAGCAACAGCAGGTTACAATTGAATTAAAACCATAAGAAATATTCTAGCAAATAAAATATTTCATGCTTTGAATTAAGTTTCTATTGCTCCCATACAGTCCCCATGTGCTTGATACCTAAAGCAATACAGATTTATTATCACAAGAGTCAGACATCAGATGTCCAACGTGGGTTTCACTGGGCTAGAATTGACTTGTCAGCACCCATGTGTTCTTTCTGGCAGCTTGAGATCAGCTGCATTGCCTCTTTTCTAAAAGATGTCTAAATCCCTTGCCTCCTGATCTCATTGCATTCTGATTTCTATTTCAGTTGTCACTTATCCATCATCTCTTTCTCCTGTTGTCACATTTCCTCTCTCACTTTTAATTGAAACATAACATCCTTTACACTTCACCCGATTGCCTTCTTTTTGTAAAAAGTTTATGTAAGCCAAGATAATTTACCTTATATGTATCAAGATTCTTAATCCTATTTGTAAAGCCCCTTTTGCCATATAAGGTAAATACATTCACAGATCTAGAGATTATGGGGGTATGAATGTGTTTTGGGGACCATAATTCACACTGTTACATACATACTACAGAAAATATTGATTTCAGAAATGAGTTAAAATAGCTGTGCTTTAGGTTAACTTGATAGCCAAATACATATCATCAAATTATCACCTTCTAGGATGCATGAGTAATTTGTAAATTAAAGTCATAATAATTTTGGATGGTAGATAGATATCTAGTTTGGTTTGGGTGGATAGTAAATAGTTTTATGTTTTCCAAATTCAAAAATATGAGTAAAATACTATGCAAGTTCAAATCACAGATTAGCAAAAAAGTCAGTGACATAAAATTTCATTTATTTTTCAAAAAATCTTAAATGTCATCTTGAAAACCTATAAATTATAGGGTTCAGAACATATATGACTCATTCAATTTTTATTAGCTAGAACATAAGCATATAATTTAGGATGTACATAAATATTTTATAATTAAATAAAAAATATATTCTTAGGAGCCAAGGATATTAAAAATCTAGGAGATTAGTGTTCTCTGAATAAATAGAAAACAAGATAATATAAATATCATATCTTCTTTCTTCCTTTCCTCTTTCTGGTTTTGAAGCCATAGCATGGTCAACTATTAAAAGAAGTGTTTTTATAGTCAGGGAAGGACAGGAAACTATTTTGAATACTCACACCTGTTATAAATATTCTTAATTAACTGAAAACACCATTGATTTTCTTTTGTGTATTTGTTGCTGTTTAACCCTGTATTAGCGAATAATCCAATAAGTTATACACCTGTAATAATTCAAAGACAATCTCAGTTAACTCTCTTAGTAAGACAGTTTCTCTTAAAATACAAACTTAGAAAACAAATTAAGGTATTAAAAACTTGTATATTTGCACTTTATTAGGATAAATAGATATTAGTTGAATGAGGCTAAGAAGGGATATATAGACATTATATGTACATATGGTATGTTAAATTTTGTACTTAAAATTATTTTTTAGTGTTATTTATAATTCCACAATTTGACTACTCAAAGATGTTTTATTTGATCAGTGAATTCAATTCCTAGTTTAAAATATAATTCTTGTTTTTATTATGATGGAATTTATGTAAATATAAAACAAGGTTTTGATTGAAAACCAAATATACCTGAGTTGAAACAGGAAGAGTCAATCAGTTTATTTATTAAAATACTTATTTTTCTGCCATTTCCAAGTAAATTATTTGTTTGAAAATTAATCAACTTTAAATGTATTTGTTGAGCTATATAATGTTCCTTGTATTGCATAGCTAAGATTCATGCTTTCAGAAACTTATTTCTGTATAAACTTATAATGGAAAATTCTTACTTGAGTTAGATAAGTAACAATTATGTACTGTATTAAATTGGTCCAACTTAGTTCTTAGCAAATATAAAATAGCTTTGATAGACATGGTTTGGATATGAGATATATTACAGCAGCTTCTTTGTTAATTCAGGAATATTCAGGGGTGAAATAATTAGATTATAAAAGCTGTAATCTCGTCAATCTATCTTTGTTTCAGTGAAATAACTGAATGGTATTTTTAGGGGCATAGCTTGGAGAGGTGTGTCAATCAGGGTGTACCCGGAGGATCTCTCTCTGTGTTCTCTCTGCTTTCTGGCTGCTGTGAGGTGAGCAGCTTCTTTACCAAGCCTTTCCACCATGATGTTCTGCCTCACCTTGACCCCAAATCAATATAGTCAGCTGATGGTAAGACTGAGGCCTCAGAAACCTTAAGCTCAAAATAAACTTTTCCCTTTCTAAGCAGTTCTGATCACAGAGACAAAAAAGCTAACACAGATATTATAAAAGTATAATTACCATGGCAATAGTCTGACAGGAAATAACTTTAAGCAAGCTTACATTTATAAATATTTAAATTTTTTCAAGTACTTGTTGATTGACTGTATGTCCTCCTCTGAGAAGTGTCTGTTCAGGTCCTTGGCCCATTTATTGATTGGGTTATTTGTTTTCTTATTGTTTAATTTTTTGAGTTCTTTGTATACTCTGGATATTAGGGCTCTATCTGAAGTGAGATTGGCAGCCATTATGAAGTCAAATAACAACAAGTGCTGGTGAGGATGTGGGGAAAAGGGTACACTTGTAAATTGCTGGTGGGACTGCAAATTGGTGCGCCATTTTGGAAAGCAGTATGGAGATTCCTTGGAAAGCTGGGAATGGAACCACCATTTGACCCAGCTATTCCCCTTCTTGGACTATTTCCCAAAGACCTTAAAAGAACCTATTATAGGGATACAGCTACATCGATGTTCATAGCAGCACAATTCACAATAGCTAGACTGTGGAACCAACCTAGATGCCCTTCAATAGATGAATGGATAAAAAAAAAATGTGGCATTTATACACAATGGAGCATTACTCAGCACTAAAAAAATGACAAAATCATGGCATTTGCAGGGAAATGGATGGCACTAGAGCAGATTATGCTAAGTGAAGCTAGCCAATCCCTAAAAAACAAATGCCAAATGTCATCTTTGATATAAGGAGAGCAACTAAGAACAGAGCAGGGAGGAAGAGCATGAGAAGAAGATTAACATTAAACAGGGAGGAGAGGTGGGAGGGAAAGGGAGAGAGAAGGGAAATTGCATGGAAATGGAAGGAGACCCTCATTGTTATACAAAATTACATATAAGAGGAAGTGAGGGGAAAGGGAAAAAAAAAACAAGGGGGAGAAATGAATTACAGTAGATGGGGTAAAGAGAGAAGATGGGAGGGGAGGGGAGGTGAGGGGGGATATTAGGGGATAGGAAAGGCAGCAGAATACAACAGACACTAGTATGGCAGTATGTAAAAACGTGGATGTGTAACCGATGTGATTCTGCAATCTGTATACGGGGTAAAAATGGGTAAAAATCATAACCCACTTGAATCAAATGTATGAAATATGATATGTCAAGAGCTATGTAATATTTTGAACAACTAATAATAAAACAAATAAATAAATAAATAAAAATATTTAATTTTTTATTATTAAATATATATACTTATTATGTTGAATTATCCTGAATTTAACATAGTATATATATTGCTTCCAAAGTCAAAATTGAACTGGGTGTGGTGGTGTACACCTGTAATCCCAGTGACTCAAGAGGCTGAGGCAGGAGAATATTGAGTTTGAAACCCGTCTCAGCAAATTATCAAGGTTCTAAGCAACCTTATCTCAAAATGAAAATTAAAATTAAAAAGGCTGGGGATGTGGCTCAGTCCTTAAGCACTCTTGGGTTCAATCCTCAGTACCAAAAAATAAAATAAAATGTAACTTTTTAAAATGAGATAATAATCTATAAGATGGATGGTCACATTTTCTTTTACTTTACTAAAACATACCCAATGCTTTCCAGTATTTTCTTAAGCAGCAACTCATCAACAATATTATAGTTTATCAAATATTTAAGATTAATAATACCGGGCTGGGAATGTGGCTCAAGCCATAGCGCACTCGCCTGGCATGAGTGCAGCCCAGGTTCGATCCTCAGCACCACATACAAAGAAAGATGTTGTGTTAGCCAAAAACTAAAAAATAAATATTAAAAATAATGGTGATATTATGATTATAATATAAAATGATACAAAAATAAAATTCATTATCCATAAAAAAATAAGACAGCAACATACTTAAAGTTACAAAATGAATGGAAAATCACTCATAAAATAAATTATTCTTTCATGGATAATGAATTGAAAAGAAAATACTGTAAAGTAAAACATAAAATAGAGAAAAATATTTTTTCTTCTAAGTAAATCATTGATATCTCTCTGTTAGAAAATTTTATCTAGAGTTTTGGTCTCATACATATTATATAAAGACACAAATAAATTTCCATTTTTTTAAGACAAATAACTGATCTAAGTGATTTTATTATTGATGGTAAAAGGGGAACTTTTCTTTCCTGTTAGTTTCAGATTACTTATGCTTTTGTTGTTTATTTTCTGTTAGTCTGATTATTCTTAATATTTTACTTCTTTTGTTATGATGTATTCCTTTTCTGTTTTTTTTTACTAATATAAACATTTAACAAAAGGAGTATAAATATATAATATATAATAGATTATTTAATTTTTGGTACCAGGGATTGAACTCAGGGACTTTCAACCACTGAGCCACATCCCCAACCCTATTTTTTATTTTATTTAGAGACAGGGTCCAATGAGTTGCTTAGTACCTCTCTTTTGCTGAGGCTGGCTTTGAACTTGCAATCCTCCTGCCTCATTTTCCCCGGCTGCTAGGATAACAGGTATGCATCACTGCACCTCACTGATAAATATATTTTTAAGCCTATACTAAAAATTATCATGTCAACTTTCTCCTAGAAATGTCCCTGGATTCACAAAATCACTCACTTCAACATCAATCAAAGTAAGAGAAAATCTGACAGTGGAGAATTTAGAATAGAAAAATATATAAGCTATTATCTAATTGTGGTTAAAATATTTTACATTCTCAAAAAAATTAGAGGGTCATAAGATTGTATAAGAACATTTTGAAGATCTTTTCAAGGATTTTTAAAATGGTCATGAAAGGGGTTTTTAACCTTAAGTTGAGTATTACTGGATATTACCTCCTGTGGAGAAAAGATGCTAATAAAATAAAGAAAATTAGGACTTTAAGGTTCTTTATTGCTTGGCTCTTATATCTGTTCAATAATCAAAACTTTTATAGCACCCCAAATTAATAAAGTATTGGCATCTAGTGTAAATTACGTTATTTCATTTCTTTGATTTTCATTCTTATCCTAGCCATATTTAGTGTAGAATTCAAATGTTATGCATATAATAAAATAAAATTTTAATAGCTTTGCTCAGTTATATAGTGAAAATGGCAAATATACATTTGCCCACATATGAGTAGACATATCAATGTCCTTGGATATATTTTAAAAAGCAAATATCATTGGTTTAGTAACCTGATTGAAGAAGTGTATGTTGGTGTTAAGAAGACCTTGGATAACAGACAAATGATATATGATAGATACAAATGATAGACAGACATATTCACTGCCCAAGGATTTGAGTAGTTTATGCTTAGTAGTTAGAAATCTTTTTTGATATGAAATTATTCTTCAGAATTGTTGATATTTGTGTCCTTTATTATTAGTTTAGAAAGATAGCCATAAATATTCTTAAGCTGGAAGTGAAAAAAATACACCCTGATTTTAATATATTATATCATATGTTTTCAGTATAATTGTAGGCATTCATTTCCTACTGTTGCTGTAATAAATTATCACAGAATTTGTAGCCTTAAACAATAGAGTTGTCTTACTAATCTAGAAGTCAGAAGTGCTAATTAGTGTAACTGGTAGAATTTTTTTTTTTTTTTTTTGGCAGTTCTGCATTCCTTCTGGCTGTAGGGGAATCACTCTCTTTCCTTTCCCATTTTCTGGAGGTAAACTGCACTTCCTGGCTTATGGTCCATTGCCTGTTTAAGGCAGCCATGGGCACCTGAGTTCTCACCTGGTATCATCCTGAAACCAGTTTCTGGTCTCACTACCTCATGATTAAATGGCCTACCTTCATAATCTAGAATAATCTTCCATCTCAAGATCCTTTATTTAATCAATTATGAAAAGTCATTTTGTCACATAAAATAGCACATTTATAAGTTCCATAGTTCAGAATGTAGACAATCAGATGAGAGTCATTATTCTGTCTGTCAGTTTTGTACTCTAAAATACCATCTGGAATAGTAAAGCCAAATTATTTCCCTTCAAATCTAAACAAAAATTCATTCATAATACCTGCATAAATTAAATTTGATTCACTCTTCAAATATCTTAAGGATTGTACTGTACTAGGCATCGATATGGATGTTGATGATTGTACGTATTAATAACAGAAAAGATGCTATTCTCTCTGACACATTGAAAAGTACTGGAGATCTCTGCATATTCTAAAATAAGTTCTAATTCCTATTTGTGACATAAGTCCAGTTATACTAAATTTTATATGCTATTATATGTAAATTCTATTACTGTTGTTTTCAGGGCCAGATTTGATTCCCATTTTGGTTAAGTTTTACCTCATCAACCTAGCTATTCTATGTTATGTGCTCTGTCATGTTTTCAAAGTTTGCTTGTCACAAACTACCTTATTAAATTAAGTAGTCATTTCTTGCACTGATTGAGGAGTACCAGAATCAGAAACAATAGGTATTTATCTTTGTAAAACCTATGACTTGCACAAAGATTGGAAATAAATTAATCTTCGTCAGTAAACATGCACTATTTATTAAACAAATTAAGAATAACAGGTGATTGAATAATCATTAAGAAAAAAATATATATTTCAAGTCTCATTTTAAAAAAACACTGAATATTTAAATATGAGACAGAAATATGCTTCTGTCTCTTTTTTTCCAATTTCTCTGTTTTTATTATTAAGGCCAGTCACAGCATGAATTTTACATTTGGTATTTTAGTCTCTCTAGGTGATCATAAATGTAGCAACTTTACGGAAAAGCAGTTGGTTCTGTATGTCTAGGAGTCACCCTGGGAGTATTCACCCAGGGGTTTATTATGCTGAAAGTCTAGAAGAGTCATTTTCATGTCAACTATTACATTCTACAGCACTTTGCAGTAAGTGACTCAAGGCTGATTCTCTTTGTTCTCAATGCATCATCAATTCTAAAGGAATCCATTATAACTAGATGGCATTCATGTTATTTAAATGTCTGCTGACAGTCAAAAAAACTATTCCTATTCTATCATGCCATTTTTGTTCATTCAGTTCTTGCTGAATTTTTTTGAGATTCCTGGAGAAAATGATTTAAAAATTTCATCTTAGTCTTTACTACTGAGTAAAGCAATAGACATTTTTTAAAAAGTATATAAATTAAACATAACAGTCAATTTGTAATTTAAGAATAAGCATGTAATATTAAAATATGCAAGTTTAAGCTTAATATATATTTGGAAGTAATGAGATTTGGTGGCTGCCAAAGAAGCCACCTTTCCTATTTCCCTATACTCTTATCCTCCTCATCATCTATCTAGTTGGTTCCCAGTATCAGGAACCTTAAATTTATCAAACAAAAAATGTGAGCTTCATGTAAATCTTCAAAACTTGGTGCTCAAGTTTTACTTCAATTGTAGAAAGAAACAAGAGCATATTTTTTAAATTTTATGCATTACATTAAAATACATCTCCCCTTTTTTTAGGAAAACCATTTAGCAGGACCTGCCTATTTAGTTTTTTTTTTTTTCCAGTATGTGTATATTTGTATATATAAGCAAGCAAGTCATGTGGTCATTGCAGTCTTTAGAGGGATTGATTTCTCATTTTAATTTTCATTAGTTTATTTATACACACAATATACATGTAGTAAGAACACATAACATTTTATGTGTTCCCCCATCTTCCCTTAGAGAATGATTCCTTCTGTCATTAAAGATCCATCATTCTCTAACTTACATTGATCAAATCTCCTTGTAGACTCTGTTAAAAAGAACTGGACGGGGCTGGGGTTGTAGTTCAGTGGTAGAGCACTTGCCTCACTGAGGCTCAGCATAACATAAAAATAAATTAAATAAAATAAAGGTACTGTGTCCACCTACTATCTATCTATCTATCAATCTATCTATCTATCTATATAAATGAACTGGATACAGGTTATACCACTTTGAAACATCCTTCATCTTAGAAAAAGAGTCATATCAAGGTCACTTTTACTCAAGGTGACTTAACTCCCATACAGTACTTCATCCTTGTAGAAAGAAAGGAAATTGTTATCTAGATCTAGAATTCTGAAAACACCTGGTTCAACATGCAATAGTGACCATCTCAAATAATAAGGGGATGAACAAAAGGACCCTTCCCTTCAAGCCCCTAGCAACAGCCTAATCTCAAAAATTCCTCCATTCCCTCAAACCTGTGTATCTAATCCAGACTCTAAGTCTCCGTTGGGTTCCCTTCTACAGGTTTGTCCAGAATAAATCTGTGTTACTGTTGATCTGCCTCTCCTCTTTATTTCTTTCATTCAGTTCTTTCCTTACAGTCCCCAATATGTTGAATTTCAGGACAAGACAACACTTTTTTCAAGACACTCCATCTTAATGCACTTAAATCCAGTACAAGTTTCTTCTTTGCTTTGGCTAGAAACTTGGACAATGTAACTTCCTCATGGGACTGCCTCATTCTTCTAATTCAGGGAATATATTCCCTTTGATGCCAAGTTGGCATGAGAAATAAAAATGGGCTCTTTTCAGTAAGTGAATACTTCTGAGGTACTATCCATAAGAAAATTAAGGAAATCCTTGAGAAAAACCCAAAATAAATTTACCAAATGTGATGTGTGAAAACCTTCACTTTCAAGTGACTTCCAATAATTTTGCAGCCATCTCTTTTTCTATATATTAAATTTCTCAGAATTCTGGAAGCATAATGAGGTAAGATACTTAACTCTTGATTTATTTAAGCCCATGCTTAATTTTAATAACAAGTAAACCAATATTAAGCCTGTGAGTTATTACCCTAGGGTATTAATTCAGTTTAGATCTCATTAAAGAGGGAAGATAATGTTATAAATGTCTAACCCCTGGGATCCTTATATGACGCTCCTTAATGTGACCTAAATTTAGGGGAGACACTTGAGTACTCTGACCTCCTAAATAAATATCCCCATTATATAATATTTTCTTGAAAGTTCTTATATTCTTTTATTGATTTATATTCCAAAAATCCTATATATTAAAATTGTGCTGAGAATTGAAATCAATCAATATCACCCACTCTGTCAATTTTGTTTTGATTAGAATCACCTCTAATTCATGGAATGATTTAATAATTGACATTTTGGAGCTATACTATTGGCATAGATTGACTTAGCATTAATCAAATGTTCCTCTCTGTAACTCATTAAAACTTGTTTATTTTTGTCTGTGTCTACAATTTTCAAAAAATCTCTTATTGCATATATTTTTTGATTGGTAATATATTTTGTTGTCACTGAAAATAGGATCTGGATAACTATTATAAATTGTATATAGATTTATTACATATTGTATATATTTACATACACACATATTATACTTATATAGGTTCTATAGTTTATATGCTTCCCCCAAACTCCCATGTTGCAAACATAATCTCCAAATTCATACATCAATATTACTTGGAGGTTGTACCTTGGTAACAAATTAGGTCATAAGTCATTCCTAGGTTAATTGATTAGTTGGGTATTGTTGGATTTGGTTTATTATAAAAGCCAGCTCTCTCTGGCATGTCACTCAATGCCATCTACAATGTAATGAGTCAGTAAAAAGCTCTCACCTGATTCTTAGCATATGCTAGTATTATGTTCTTGGACTTCCCCACCTCCCAAACTATAAGCTAACAAAATTTCTATTTTTACAAATTTCCTAATGTCAGGTATTTTGTTGTAGCAACAGAAAGCAGACTAAGATTGCATGTCACCAACCTGTACGATCGCCTTATAAAATAGCTTTTTATAAAAATAAATGTTTGCATTTTACATGATTTTCCTTAATTTTCAAGTGTATAATCACATCATCAGTAAGTTATTCAGCTCTACCTTTATATTGTTCAGAATCATTAAAAACATGTTTTAGCTATAAATAATTCTATGTGATACCCTGAAAATAGGCTTTCCCACCTATTGCTTTTAGTTTCTCTGCTAATTTTATTTCAGAATCTCTATTTCTATTTGATAAGTAGGCTTTTATTTTATTGTCTTAGGAATAATTTATTTCTTTGCAACATTGAAGTACAAATTGGAGGGCTTCCATCATTTTTGATTCTCCATATTTGTAGTGTCATCTATAAAATAAGTACATAAATACTTTCAGAAATTTAGGAAGATTTTGTCCACTGTAATATTTTCTGCCCTCCCACCCTGCTGCACAGCCCTCAAAAAAAGTAATATTATCTGATATTGGATATTAAAATGTGAATATGCTTCTCTTTTTTATTAGTTAACACTTCTTTCTAAAAACATCAGGGTAAATCTCTTCTTTGTCACAGCAATTCCCTTTGAAATGAGTGGATTATATCTGCAAAACAAAGCATTAGAAAATGTGGATGAAATATTTGAAAGCTGGATTTAAGTCAAATGTAAGATATATGTAAATTGTTATTTCTATTCCAGGTAAATTATTAGGATCACAATTTAAATCTTACTTAATACTCATATTTATTTGCATGAATTGGGATGCACAAGGGAAACGTGGTGATAATAACCTTATAGAGTTATCCTCAGTATGTCTTAGCAAGGAGTTCTCATGTGTTGGTTGGGGCCTGTGCAGAAAACACCTTTAGGGATAAACATAATCCATAGGAAAACTGAAGCTCCTGATATGACCAGTGTGCAAAGATGCTCCTTTTGTAGAAACAATGGCTTACTGTGATTCTAATCTTTATTAAACATTTCCTGATATTAGAGCACAGGTGGCAAATGTATGGCTATTTTAAAGGAGTATGTTATACCTGGGTCTTTTTAGAAAGATCCTTTACAGTTGATATTAACCCATCTCAGCATGACTGTAATAGAAACAATCATTTTTTATCATATTACCAGGAAAACAAAGCCAATGATTCTCAGTGATGACTCACAATGGACAGAATTTCAAGTTAGCAGATGATTAGGTTTTGGTGACTAAAAATATACTCTTCCTTCATATCTATGCTGCACAACAAGATCTACAGCCTGGAGACCCATGAAACAGCTATCTTTAAATTATATTTATTTGCACCAGGAATTGAACCCAGGGGTACTTAACCACTGAACCGCATCTCCAGACCTTTTTATGTTTTTTTTTTTTTTTTTAGAGAGAGACAGGGTCTATCTAGCTAAGTTGCTTGAGGCCTCACTAAGCGAGGCTGGTTTTGAACTTAAAATCTTCCTGCCTCAGCCTTCCTAGCCACTGAGTACCTTACACATTTTTATAGCAGACTAACTTTTAAATTCAAGTATATATTTAATTTTTTATGAATTCTTTTTAGTTACACATGACAGTAGAATCCATTTTGATATAGTTATACAAGCATGAAATATATTTTATTCTAATTAGGATACCAGTCTTATGGATATACATGATGGTGAGATTAAGTTATGTCAGATTCTTTTGGCATTGATAGTATTTACTCACTCTGAATTTCTTTGTACCATGACTTGTATTTATAAAAGTTTTAAAACTATGAAAAAAGTACAGAGGGACTAACTGTTAAAGTTAATGTGACATTATCTTAGGAATTTACACAACAATATTGTGGGTTTATTTATAAATATCTATCTTCCATTTAGAGGTTATAGCTAATATGTAGTATATAAGTATAAAATAGGTTAAGTTGAAATTCACTGTATTCTATACATATTTAAAAAATTTTTTCAATGTTCCTTTCTAATCAATCATACTATATACTCTGATATCTAGTTAGTATCTTAATATTTAAATTTTCTATATTTATATGTGATAATACTTAAGTACATTGATATGTACTTGTTTTTATTCTTGCGTTAAGGTAGTGACTGGATCTATAGACTAAAAAAATTAATATCTGATTATTTACTATTGATATTTATCCAGTAAAAAAGTAAAGTATTTAGGTGATAGCATAAAAATTATTTCTTAAACTTTAAAAAACTTCAGTTTCATTACTAATGAGCACTCTGGTTTGAAAGATATTAAAAATTCTCCAAGTTGACAATGAAGTGCTCTTAGCATTTATCCAACTCTTGAGAATTTCATGCTGACAAGCATAGGAAAGAAACATATGTATTTAGTATAAATGGTGTGTCACTTGCTCTTTGTGCTAGAAAATGTTAAACTATGTGATTGCTACATTATGCATATTTAGCTTCTGAAAAATGTTAAATGTTGACCCAGAAGACAGAGCAGAATGAAAATTGAACATTCATAGACCAAGAAACAACTGTACTATTATACCAAAGGACTAATATAGAACAAGCAATGGAAAGACTAAAATGTAGGGATAATAGTTTAAAAAATAAAGATGACTGAAATAGTTACTAGTATCTTTCATGCTAAAGTACATGATGCTTTTAGAAGTATAATTTAATTTTCTGTTGTACAAATAGAAGGGACATTTGTGTTTCTGGTCCTGTTGCCTCTGATCTCAATAACTAGTTTCTTTCAGAAGCCAGGAACTGTTTTGTAGATTTAAATCTACACTCAAGGCCCAGAAATCAGCAAAAGTTTAGGAAGATCCAAAGGAAGACTAAGCCATATGGAAGTGAATTAATTATTAATTGGTATCCATGGAATATTAACATCAAAGTACCGTGTTTAACTTTGCTAACATGCTATGCCTTTTGACAGAAATTCTCTCCTTGATCAAATTTTAAAGAGACTTCTCTGAGCCCTACCTCTATGAGGCCTGATTGGGCTTCTGTGTCCATCACTGTATAGTTGTAGAAAGAATCCTGTTAAACCAATTAAGCCAGAATCCCCAACTCTCAATAACTGATCATGTGCCACATATGATCAAATTAATCATTTCAGGAAATGTCTAACATCTGCCTTCAGCAAGAAACCTGACAGACTATTCTGCCAGTATCCACATTTCCTCCTGATGTTACCTTTTGATAATTTTTGAATGGCTATTAAATTACATTTTGTCAAAATTACTTTTACATCTATTAATTTCATCATGTATTTTTAAAGATAAATATCTATGGATTCCATAACATAAAATTAAGTGTTTAGCCAGTTTTGCATTATTAGCATATGTCAAACTCTTTAATTTTATTATTATCAACATTATATATTAAAGGGTTCAGTGTGTTGATATATTGCTGGGGATGCTAACATTCAAATACATGGTAAATGTTAGTTTTATTTTCCTTTGCTAATTTTGTCTTATTTCAGGATGAATTTAATGCTGGACTCATTAAAATGAGTTGAGGAGTTCTTTATCCTCCTATATATATTTTTTTTCATTTGTTACACATGAAAGTACAATGATCTTGACAATTCATACATTTGAATCAAATGGGGTATAATTTCTCATTTTTCTGATTGTACAGGTTGCAGAATCACATTGGTCATACAGTCACCTATATACATACAGCAATAATAATGTCTATTTTATTCTAATGCCCTTCCTCCTATATTTTTTGAAGAGATTGTGAAAAATTGTTATTTCAACCTTGTAAATGCCTCAGACATCATAGTACTCCTATCTAAATCTGGAGTTTTTCATCTTGGAACTGAAAAAAAAATAAAATAAAACTGGCTTACTTTTGTTTTAAATGTATATGAAAATATTTATATTATATGTTTCATTTTAAAAGGCTTTTGACATCTTTCAGTGAAGTTTTTGCTGCATCTAAGCTGGTGAATTTATGAGCACAATGTTTTATTGTTTCCCTACTTTGCTTTCAATATCTGAGGAATCAGTAATAATGTTCCAGATTTCTTACCTGAGGTTAGTAATTTGTGTTTCCTCTCCTTTATGATTTAAACATATGGGATAAAAAATTGTTAAAATATTTGTTATGACAATAAACTTATTAAAACATGTAATGAGAAAGCATAGTATTAGATATGTCATAAATTGTCAAGCAATATTTTTTAAAATTACCAAATATTTATATATAAATTTATATTAAAATAATGTTAAAATATGCACATATAAATATTAAAAAATACTATTGCTTTTGAAAATGGGAACTCTTGTCATGTTGAAAACATAGTTTATTTTTAATGTGCAAATTAATTTTGTGATTATACTTTTTATAATTGAGAGAGTCCCAGAAACTCTTACAAAAATTATAAATTTGGAAGCTTGTGGTTGTGTCACTTTGAGAATGGGGAAATTCCAAGGCATCTATTAAAAAATTTTAGAACTAATAAATTATTTGAAAAAGATTGTAAGACATAAGATCATATATAAAAGTCAATCATCCTTTTGTTAACTGGCAATTAACATTGAAAATAAAAAAAAACAAAGTGTAACCATTTACATTAATTCACCTCCAAACAAAACTAGTTTTAAATAAAATAAAATGTATTCAAGACATAAGCAGAAAATTTCAAATTACTGACGTAATATCTTCAAATTGGAAATAAATATAAAAGACATATCATGTTAATAAATTTGGAAAATAACACAGTTACAAGGAAAAATATTTTAAATTGATTTGAAGTCTTACTTACTGTAAACCTAATTGGTACCACACAGTATCATTTGTCATAAAAATTCACAAGTTGATCCTGAAATTTATATGGGTACATAAATGGATTAAGATAATCCAAAATAACCTTGCAAAAAACAGACATGTTATATTCACAGTGTTTATGGGTTGAATTTTATTCCTCTCCCACTAGAAAATATTGGTATTCCAATCTCTAATGCTTTAGAACATATTATTTAGAAGTAGTGTCTTTACAGAGGTTATCAACATAAAATGAGGTCATTAGTCTGTGCCCCAAACCAATTTTATTTGTGTCTTTATAAACAGAAGACATTTGGACACAAACAGAAATACAAAGCAAAGATGTCATGAAGATATACCAGGAAAGTCAGCCATCTTTAGGCCTGGTGTAGATACTTTTCTCAGAGCACTCATAAAAATGTACTCTACTAAACCTTTGAATTCCTATTTTTAGACTCCAGAATTAAGAGCCAACAAAATTTCTGTTGCTTTAATAATTCAACTTTTAGTACATTAGCAAATGACTCTCAAATGTAACTGATTTATTAGTAAAGCAATTGTGATATTGTCTAAAGAATAAACATCAGAACCAACAAAATAGAATAAAAAAAAATCTACAATTAGATATACACAAATAGGATTACCTTGATTCTTGACAGAAATGAGATGGTATCTAAAAGAAAAAGGCCAATATTCATCAAATTGTCTAGAAAATGGGACCTCTATATTTGTTTTAGTCAGTTCTTTATTGCTGTTACCAAAATACCTGAAAAGAAATAGTTATGGAAGAAAAGTTTATTTGGGGCTCATGATTTCAGAAGTCTCAGTCCATAGATGACAAACTGTTCTTCTCTGTACCCAGGGTGAAGTACCCCACCATGAGGGAAGGGCCTAGTGAAAGGAAGCTGATCAGCTCATGGCAGGTTCAGGAAGCAGAGAGAGGAAGGGAGGAAGGGGTTACACAAAGATGCACCCTTCAGTGTATACCTGCAGTGACCCACCTACTTCAGCCATGCCTTACCTACCTACAATTACCAACTAGGAAGTTATTCCAAACTAAGATAGACTCCTTAATAAAATCATTTTACCTCTGAATATCCCTGCATTCACAAGAGCTTTTAGGGCCACCTAATATCCAAACCATAACAGCATTATGAAAGAAGACAAAAAATATGAAAAGGAGTAGGAGGAGAGAAAAATCTTGATTTATGTCCCATAGCACATAAAAAATTAATTCCCAATATGTTAAAGAAGTAAACATAAAAATTAAAATTATAAAATGCTTGGGAGAAAACAATTTACTTTATCAGAGATAAAATATCTTTAATCTTGGATTAAGCAAAGTGATCTTATAAATTATATCAAAAGCATATTATATAAAAGAAAAATAATGGTACACTGTAGTTCACCAAAATTAAAAATATTTTTATTCTGTGAAGAACTCAATTAAGAGATTATAAAGACAACCCCTGAGACTGAGAGAAAAGACTTGTAAATCTCACAGCAGACAACAGACATGTTTTCAGAATGTATAAAGAACATCAAAACTCAATAGTAAAAAATAAACAAAACTACAGAAAAATTGCAAGTGAGTGCATATGCATTTCACCAAAGAAGCTATACAATTACAAATATGCATATGAACAGATGCTTACCAACATTATTCATTGGGGAAATAAAAATCAAAAACATAATGATTGACAACTAAAAACCTATTAGAATAGATAAAATAAAAAAAATAATGATAAAAAGCAAAGACTAGCTAGGAGAGGGGGCATCAGGATTTGCTGTAAGGGCTGCACATTATTATATTCACAGTAGAAAACCATTAAGCAGTTTCCTACAAAACTAAATATGTACTTACATTATAGCACAATAATCATGTTCCATACAAAAGAAAACTGATAATCACAGAAAATTCTGCACACAAATGTGTATTGCAGTATTCATCATAATGGCCCCAAAACAAAAACAATCCAAATGGCCTTTCAGTAGGTAGATGAATAAATAAACTGTGAAGCATTCACACTCAGCAATAAAGAGAAATGAACTAATGTTTTATGCAACAGTATGGCTGGATCTCAAATGAATTATGCTAAGTGGCAGAACCCAATTCCCAAACATTGCATACTATCTGATCCCGTATCTGTGACATTCTGGAAAGAGAAAAATGCAGAAAATGGGAACAGACTAGTTATCACCAAGACTACGAGAGAAAGTAGAGTTTTAATACCAGGGAAGAGCATAACAGAATCTTTATGAATGTTGCAATTGTTCTGTATAGCAATTACTATCCTAATTATAGTAATAGGTATATTCATAAATATAATTGTGTTCAAACTGTATATATATACACTATTAGACAATTAAAAATTTTAATATTTTACTAATAGAAATAATGTGAAAATCTTTTAAAAAACTTAAATGGATATACTTTAAATACTTAATTGTATTAAATAGGTATCATTGTTAAATCTTTTAACATTGCTCAATATTTGAGCTTCTTTTTGGTCAATGTATATAAGTAATAAAACTTGCAAACTTTGTATGACAACTAACTACTCATCCTTTGAAAAACTTTCTTACAACATCACTGCATTTAACAAATTCAAAGGAATTATTTGTTGTCTCTCCCAGGGATGAAGTTTAGGTCGAATATATAATATTCTTTGAATAGTTTTCTCTTTAGATGATAAAGAGATATAAAGATGGCTGATTACTAAAATTAAAAAAAAATATTACCACAGCTCAAAACCTAATTAAACAGTTGCCCTTAAAAAGTCATTAGGTCAAGTAACATTGATTTCTTTTTCAAGATCTGCATTATAATCTACAAACTCAGAATTGAGTAAACTACACTTAGTGCTTCACAACATAATGCTATAGCTAAACTATCAAATCATATTAATATAGAGTTAATCTCAGTAGAGTCATTTTTGCTTTGTTAAATCTGAAAGAAAGAAAATTATAGTCTTGTATTTATTTGTTGCCATGTATGGATTTGCATATTGAAGTAAATAATACCAGATTGGTGAACAAAAAGAAAATGCATTATGTTGTTCATCTTCTAAATACTAATGAATGTCAACTTGTGTTCTAATGATCCCTCTAAGGGAAAGCCTATTGATCAAGAAAAGGCTGGATTCATGAAAGAAGAATCCCAAGGCAGCAATTCCATGCTAGTCATAAAGCAAATTATAATCAAACAGATGATGGTTTGTTCTTTTTAAAGAATGCAAGTTTTAATATATTGAAGTTCATAACAACTGATTTATTTTTAAGGAAGTTTTGTTTATATGCTATTTAAATTTAGGGGAAGGAACACAGTAAGAAATAAGAAGTTTGGTACATATGTCTGTCAAATATTTCCTTATGGTTTAATGGGATTCATTTTAGATACTAGTATGATATTTATTATATTGTCCTTAAAATGAATTTTGGCCAATTATATGACTAAATATGATTTTTTAAACCCAGGAAAAGAATAAATTATTTTATTTATTCCTCTAAAATTATTTATCAATTACTTTGTATAGGCTACACGCTGCCCATTTTGGGGCTAACATTCTCCCAGCATTCTATAGATGAAAAAATAAATAAATCCAGTAACAATGAAAATTATATCAAAGCTAAAAAATAATAAATTGGAACAGAAAAAGTATAAGTTAAGTAAGATTGGGAAAATGTCATTACTTTTACAAAGGTGGCCATGATCACATCATTGGGAAGATGATATCTACATATACTTTTAAAAAATGTAACATAGTTATTGTTATAAACAACCAAAATTTTATTTAGTTTGCAAAAACGGAAACACTACTTCCCAACCTATAGATATCTTTATAAATCTTGGGATCAGAGCAGTATGTTGTTTTGAGGGGGGTGTACTGTGGATGGAACTCAGGGGCACTGGACCACTGAGCCACATACCCAGTCTTATTTTGCATTTTATTTAGAGACAAGGTCTCACTGAGTTGCTTAGCACCTCTCTTTTGCTGAGACTGGCTTTGAGCTTGCAATCCTCCTGCCTCAGTCTTTCAAGCCTCTGGGCTAGAGATGAGGCAGGACATCATGATGGAGGGAAGCAGCAGAGGGGAGCTGCTCACTTCACAATCAGGAAGCAGAGAGAGAGACTCCACTTTTCAGATACAAAATATATAGTCCATAGCCACATCCTCAATGAGCCACTTATACCAGACACACTCCGCCTGCCTCCAGTTAACAGTTAATCCCACCTGGGATTAATTCACTGATTAAGATTCTCACAGCCAAATCATTTCTTTTTTTTTAATTTTTTTTTTAATATTTATTTTTTAGTTATCGGCGGACACAACATCTTTGTTTGTATGTGGTGCTGAGGATCGAACCCGGGCCGCACGCATGCCAGGCGAGCGCGCTACCACTTGAGCCACATCCCCAGCCCCCCAAATCATTTCTCCTCTGAATCTTCTTGCAATGTCTTACACTGAGCTTTTGGGAGACACTTCATATCCAAAACAAAATCCTGCCCCGGGCCCCCAAAAGCTCACACTCATGTGAAACTACAAAATACATTTAGTCCATTTCAAAGAATCCCCATATCTTAGCAGTTCCAACATTGCTCAAAATTCAAGTACAAAGTCTTCTCTGAGTCTCAAGACTGTCTCGCATTGTGAGCTCCTGTAAAATTAAAAGCAATTTACAAATATCCAACACATAAATGTACAGGGTAAACATTTCCATTTACAAAAAAAAAAAAAAGGAGCATAGAAATAAGGAATGGGACCAAAGCAAGACTGAAATCCAGCTGGGCAAACAAGTCCTGTTGCTCCATTCCCAGTATTGGAGACATATGGAATCATGGTATTCTCTCCAAATGGCTCATGTAGCTCTGCCCCTGTGGCCATGTTGGTTATAGCCCAAGAGGACTTTTTGTTGGCTTGTCTCTGCTCAATTCTTGCAGCTTTCCTAAAACCATGTCCCATGTTACTGGTATTTCTTAATCAGAAGTCTCCACTACAACTTCAGCTACCTCCTCAAATCTTCACACTTTGACTTCTCAGGGGGTGCCTGTAGAGACTCTGACCCTGCTGCACTTTGGCCTCTCAGGGCTTCTTTTGAAATCTTGGTGGAAGCCTCCAAGAACTCCTAACTCCAGCATCCTGCATTCCTGAAGAACCAGAATCACATCATTGATGTCAAGGTCTGCCATCAACTCTAGTAGTAGACAACCCTCCAGGGACCTCTGCTGCAGCAGCCTCTGAGTATCTAGGTGGTGAGCATGTGGAAAAAAACTTCCTAGGCCCCTTTGTGCAAAAAGTGTACCTTACTTTTTTTCCCCCCTCAGGTGAATTTTTAACTGGACTTCCTTGAGTGTGAGATAGGTGTGGTCTTGCCAGGCCCCGAGATGCTCTCAAGCCATCTTTCTTATTGTCTCTAAATGCTTAATGTCTTTAGCATTTCTTTAGTGAAGGTAATGTGTTTAACAACTGCAACTTCCTCAGCCTCAGTTTTACTCCCAACTTTCAAGTCCAAGTTTTTCAAATCTTTCTGCTCTGCTTTCTGTTCCTGATTATCACAATAAATTTGGCTAAAGGCTCCAGCAATATCCATGACACCTTCTGAATATTATGCTGTCTAGACATTTCTTCTGCCAGATTAAGAAGTTCACTGCTTTTAAAATCAGCTTTACAGAAAGTCTCAGGACACTGGAAAAATGCAGACAACTTCTTAGTCATAAGGTAACACTAATGGCCTCTATCTCATATCCCAATAATGTCCTCCTTCTCTGAACCCATTTGACCCCAGTTTTTACTGTCCATGATTCTATTGACATTCTGGTCTTCTGAGCTCCCACCAGACTTGGACATTAAATTCTATTTACAAAAACCTAAAGCTTTTCCAGCTTGCACTGCCAAACATTTCAAAATTTCTCCCACAAATTCCAAAAGTTTCAAAGAGCTTCTCAATCACATGGTCAGATTAATCACAGCAACAATTCCACTTCTTGGTACTAAATTCTGTTCTAGTCAACATTTTTCTTGCTGCAACTAAAGGATGCAATGAGCACAGCTATAGAGAAAGAAAGGTTTATTTGAGAACTCATGGTTTCAGAAGTCTTAGTTCATAAAAAGCCTGCTCCATTCCTCAGGGCTCAAGCTAAGACTGAACATTAGGGCAGAAGAGTGTGGCAGAGAGAAACAGCTAACATGGTGATCAGAAAGCAAAGAGAGAGACTCCACTTGCCAGATACACATATATAACCCAAAGCTATGCCCCAATTCCCAACTTCTTCAGCCACAATTTACCACTTTAGTTACCACTCAGTTAATTCTTATCATAGGATTAATTCACTCATTGGGTTAAAGCTCTCATAAGCCAATCATTTCTTCTCTGAACCTTTTTGCATTGTCTCACATGTGAGCTTTTGGTGGACACCATATCTAAATAATAACAAACACCATAACTTACTCCTTCCATCAAACTGTGTTTTGGTACCCAAGGTTCTTTTTGAATCCCTTCTTTGAAGGTATTCACATCCCTTAAATGATGTGCATCTTGCTTTTGTATACATCTTGTTAAATATGCCTCCTGGTGTATGATCTTCCTCTGTTTTTTGGAATCCACTGGGAAAAAGTATAGTACATGCTCTTCTTAACTCAGACCATATTATCCTTTCTGTCTTCAAAGAATTAGCATACCATATGTGCTATATACATATAAATTACATTCTTGAATTATTAATCTTTTCTAGGTAATCTAAGTAGGAAATTACCACTTGAAAGAATCAAATTATAGCCTTCTAAGCTAATTTGAATTTGTCTTTAATTTCATGCTAGAGGGACTTAAACTTTTACTTAGGCTTCTGAAATTCTCTCTGTCCCCTAAACTGCCATTGTTACACTGAATTCATGACATCAAGCATTCCAGGCACTTCAGTATTATAGGACAGGCATACTAATCACATATCTAATGACCCAAAGGTGAATATTTAAATAAAAAGAGGGAGTAGATACATTTTATAAATAGTTTTGTTACTTACAAAAAAGGATATATGGATGCACTATATTTGAGTATATAATATTTAAATACATATTTATAGCATACATATATTTAAATGTATATATTGAACATATACATGTTAAAAAGTGTGTGAAGTTGTCTTTTGTACACAAATAGAAATCTGTAGGATTTTCATAGCTATATTTTATGTTCAATATATATGGTAATACAATTTTAATCCTGCCATTACTAATATCTTCAATAAAACCTAAATCATTCCAGCTGAAGTAAAAGTCCAGATCAAATAGTATGCTTTTTCAGATTACCTTTTAGGTTTTTGCTTGTGTTAAATATTAAGTAATAGGGTCACTCTTTAATTAACTAATTATTTTATTTTTTGAGATGTGTTATCACTATGTTTCCAGGTTGGTTTCAGATTCCTAGGCTCAAGTAACCCTCCTGCCTCAGTCTCCTGAGTAGCTTGGATTATATGAGTACTATTAAGTCTGGTTTAATTTATGTTTTGATTTAAGTGATGAGATCATTACCTAACATACATATAGGTAAGTTTTGGTTTAAGGAGAACACACTTACAAAGTATGTAGTGAAAAACAAAAGCTCACATGTCAGCCAGAATCTGGAATCATTCTCAGGGCAAGAATTATATTGAGAAAAGTCTGTCAATGTTTTGACCAACCCATGCAACTATAGCCATCACAGTAAATCAAATTTACTTAATTTAATTTGTGAGCACTGGTGTGTGAGTGCATATGTGTGCATGGATATAAATGTTTAAGATATAATACATGTATCTGTATAACTACTTTTCAGATTAAGAAATTTAGTGTCAGAAATTTACAACTACTGGGGCTGGGTATGTGGCTCAAGCGGTAGAGTGCTTGCCTGGCATGCGTGTGGCCTGGGTTGGATCCTCAGCACCACATACTGTAAGGGTCAGGCGAAGCATCAGAGAAAGAGACCACCAAGTGACCACTCATGCAATTGGTAGAAGGGGATTTATTGAACAAGCATGCTGGGGCTCCGTGCCCACTTAAGAAGGGAAAGCAGCCCAGAGCCCCGAGCAGGGGCTGAGCGCTGCTTAAGTACACTTTTTGGGGAGGGCAGAGGGCTTTGTATGCATCAGAACAAATCATCATGAGGCGCTGGAAAATTGAACAACAACTCCTAAACATGATTAGTTCATTCATTGGCGGGAACAGGTCAGGCTGGAGTGATAGGTCATTCCTAAGGAGGGGGTTACATTCAAACCGATTGGTTCAGGCCCTGCAAGGCCTGCGTGCAACCACACAGACCCCTTCAGTTATTAAACAACCAGACAATCAGGGGAAATGTTTACTGGGCGGTTCTAAGCATTGTCTTAACAGCTACAGAAATTTCAGGTTTTGCAGGTAACATAGAAACCTAACAATACCTCCTTTACATTTTAACTCAGACCTTGCAGCTTAGAAACTTTTACAACACCCGGTCTTTTACCCTTTAACTTTTACGCTTTAACTTCAATTTCTTTTACCCTTACAATAGAAAGATGTTGTGTCCGCGGAAAACTAAAAAAAAAAAAAAAAAAAAAAAAAAAAAAGTTAAAAATTCTCTCTCTCTCTCTTTAAAAAAAAAGAAAGAAAAAGAAATTTACAACTACTTATAAGGCATTCATAACTCTCATAAGTAATACATCACTCTGATATTGTGACAAATTCTTCTGATACTTACATTAACTGTGCATTTGAATGTTGAACCTATCCTGCATTATTATCATTGAACACATACTATATTACATTATGACATAATCTATCCCTCTGTCAAGTGCTCTTAAAGTGACCTTCATTGTAATACATGAGATCAGCAGACAGTGGTGAATGTGAAGTTCAGTGAGGCACTCTCTAGTATCCTTGGGAACGAAATGTAAGGGGAAAGCAAAGAACTCAATAACTAAGTAAATTTTACCTTTATACAGTATTTGAAAAGAAGTTTAATAAAACAAATTATGATAAATCAAGTAAACCAGGCATGGAAAGACAAGTACTGCATGATCTTACTCATATATGGAACCTAAAAACATTGATTTTATGAAAATTAAGAGTGGAATGCTGGTTGCAGAGGCCTGGAGAGTGTATGTATGTGCACAGAGTGGGTAATTGGCAAAAGGTTGATCAGTGGATACTATGTTATATAGAATTCTAAGCAGTATGGAAATTTCTTACAAAACTAGGAATGGAACCACCATTTGACCCAATTACCTCACTCCTCAGTATATATACAAAGATTTTAAAATTAGCATACTACACTGATGCAAGCAGATCAATGTTTATAGCAGCAGCTCAGTTCACAAGAGCTAAGCTATGTAACAAACCTATGTGCCAATTAATAGATGAATGGATTAAGAGAATGTTTTATATATACACAGTGGAGTATTACTCAGCCACAAAGAAGAAAAACTTTATGACACTTGCCATAAATGGATGGATCTGGAAACTATCATGTGAAGTGAACTCAGTCAATTAAAAAAACAACAACAACAAAGTTTTAATGTTCTTGCTGATATGTGGAAGATAACCCATAATGGGGGAGAATAGAAATTCAGTGGATTAGACAAATGGGAATAAAGGGAAGGCATAGGGGTTAGGGAAAGGAAAGACAGTGTAATGAATCTGACATAACTTCCCTATGTACATATGTAAAACACCACAGTGAATCTCACCATAGTGCACATTCACAAGAAATCAATTTAAAATAATAAAAATAACTATGGGTAAATGACAGAAAGATCAACTGAGGGAAGAGAACAGGATATGGGGAGAGGGAAAGAGAAAAAAAGGTGCTGGGGTTCTAATTAGAATAAAGCATATTCCATGCTTGCATAATTATACCAAAATGGATTTAACTGTCATGTATAACTAAAAAGAACCAATGTAAATTTTAAAAATTAAGAATTTCTTGTGTGGTATTGTATAGCAATGTAACTATACATGACAATAATGTTTTGTGCATTTCAAAGTTAGAAGAAAAGATTTAGAAAGTTTTCAGCATAGATGATACATATTCTAGGAAACATTGTGCAATGTATGCATTTATAAAAACATTACAGTGGTACTAATTAATTTACATATTTATGCTTTTATGTATCAGTTAAAGGTAAGAAAAATTTTTGAAAAATCAAAATTCTCAATAAATACCAGGTTGTACTCCAAAGCTGCACCACTTTCCTCACTATTTTCATCCTTATCTTGGCCCAATTGGTGTTTTCAACATAAGCTTGTCAACATGACTTAAGTAGAATGTTAGCATATATGAAGCTCAGAGTCTTTTCATGTGATTGTGTAATTTGGTTTGACATAGTACTTCAGAATTCCAGATGAACATGCCCTGTTTTAAAAAACAAAAAACAAAACAAAACAAAACAAACAAACAAACAAAAAAAAAAACTGGTCCTAACCTATGAATGCAAGAGCAGTTGACAAATATAACTTTCAGCTTGGGATTAGGATGCAGATCAAGACCAAGCCAAGCAAAAATCCTTAAATAAGAAACGGACATACATTTTTTTTGTGAAGATACATAAAAATGGCAGTATATTATATATGTTTCGCCTATACATTATCTTGCACAAACTTATTGCTTTATATATTCCTAGATATATTTATTCACTCTTTTTTTACAAATGATTTTTAGAATGTTTTCCTATTTTGAAAATTAACATTAAATGTGCATGTATAAGATATATATACATGTATGCTCATGCATGTTTTGGGGCATTTCTGTTGGATATGAACATAGGATATGAATTGGGTGGTACACAGGGCATTTGGATAAGTAACTTTGGTAGATGCTACCAAGAACCTTCTCAACTGTGTTAAGTGAGGTTGCTAAGACATGATATTAATAATACTGTTCAACAATATTGATAGTCAAGTTCAACTCTGAATAAAATTTGTAATATGTTGTTGCAAACCAACCATGGGCTGTGTGTGTGAGCTATGAGCATTTGAGCACATGAGGGGACTGGAGTGACATTGCTGTCCTGACTGGGCTGTGCAACATATGTGTCCATTTTGTAAACTCTGCCTTTGAACCCACACAGCATCTGAGATAGATGTGACCTTCCAAGATATGAGTGAATCTTCTGACTGCAAGATGTCACAAAGCAACCCCCGGAAACCCAATCCCTTGCCTTATTTGGGTTGAACCTTCTTGAATGTCTTCCCCTTAATAAATAGGATGGTTTCAGGTGTGTTCTCTGTCTGTTTCCAATGGACCCTTAAGGTCAAGAGCTGTCCCTGATTCCTGCAAGTAAAAGGTATTTCTGTGTGTTGCATGCTTCCTTTGAAGTTTTCACAGTTATTGATGTAGCCAGCTCTTGTGAAGCCAGCTCAGGTCACCAGCCTGACTAGCTTTTGATAATAAATGCCAAACATTTTACATGAAATTTCCCCATAGATCTGTAATTTTCAACATGAAAATTTTCATAAGAAATAAGGAAAGTCTGTAGAAAAAAACTAAGTGTATTAGGATGATTTATGATAATAAAATATTTGTAAAATAAAATATAGTTACTAGAATATTAATTAGATAATTCTGGCTGCATATGAAAACAATCTGTATCCAATGTATATTATGTGAAAATTACACACATATTTAATAGAGGATTTTAAAAGCAAAAGTCTTGTATGATTTTTTGATAAGGTATGTGCCTCACAATTCTTGATAGTAAAATATAGAGTAAGGCATACTTCACATATTTAAAAACTTTTTTTTCAAGTATGAGGTGTAGAATATTTGTTTTTTTATTTAAATGATTGGTGCTCTTTCTAAAAAGCATACTTCAAGTAAGTTACAATGTTAACATTTACAGTAAGGTAAATAAATATAATAAAATGATGAGGTTTATTGCTTTAAATAAAAATTTTACTTAAATAATTTAAAACTATTCTCCAAATTTGTATTTTATATATATAATATATATATATTTTACACAATGTTACTTCTTATGGACAAAAGATTTATTCTTTTATTTATTCAAATTCCTTTCATGCATAAAGAATCTGGTTGAGAGGTGCTAAATTATATAGAAAGAATCTTGCTGAAGAATTACTGATTTGGAAGTTGACTTTATACATTAGCATATGTAATTTAGAATTTGGCATCTATTTTGTGCTTAAGATACATTGTTGAGAAAAATATTCTTTTTGAGTTATTTAATATCATAGGCCCTAAACTTTTTGAGCGCAAAAAGAGAAATAGTAACTGATTTGTAAAATTATACTAAGGATTCAAGATGATCTATAAAGACTTCTTTGCAGCATTGCATGTGTCCGTTTGTTAAAAGTTCAATGAAGGGCTGGGGTTGTGGCTCAGTGGTAGAGAGAGCTCACCTACCACATATGAGGCCCTGGGTTTGATCCTCAGCACCACATAAAAATAAATAAAATAAATATATGTGTCCAACTACAACTAAAAAATAAGTATTAAAAAATCTACCATAGGTTTTTGACTGACCGCAGCTCATTCAGCCATAGAACAGGTAATTTCAGGCTGCAATTCGCCTGCGGCTTGCAGACAGATTGCTAGGGTTCAGCGCCTGGGGGCTTCTTAAAATCTGATCTTATCGGAGTGAACACGGAGCGCGGGGCGGCCGAGTTCCGGCTCCCGGAACCGTCCCGGAACCGCCCTGGCTCAGGGCTGTGGAGCCTGCGGAGGCTGCTTCTTGGACCCTGCTACTATCAGAGCAAACACGAAGCACCAAGAAGCCGAATTCCAGCTCCCGGAACTGAGCCCGCGGGGACTGCTTCTTGGAGCTTACACTTATAGGAGCTTACACCGAGCACAGAGCGGCCGAGTTCCGGCTCCCGGAACCGTCCCGGAACCGCCCTGGCTCAGGGCTGCGGAGCCCGCGGAGGCTGCTTCTTGGACCCTGCTACTATCAGAGCATACACCAAGCACTAAGCGGCCGAATTCCGGCTCCCGGAACTGAGCCCGCGGGGGCTGCTTCTTGGAGCTTACACTTATAGGAGCTTACACCGAGCACGGAGTGGCCGAGTTCCGGCTCCCGGAACTTCCCTGGACCGGGGCTAGGAGCCCGCGGAAACTGTGTCTCGGTCCGGGTCCTGCTGAGGGCAGGTCAGGACTCACCCATTGCTTGGGTTGCCCGGCAAGGGGAACGAAATGCTGCCATTCGCATAGGATACCAACATGGCAGAGATCTGATGTCAGCAGAAAGCGGTGGAGGAGAGATCTTCATCAATACCAGCGGTGACATAAGCAGTTGGTCTCCTGGTAAGGGGGGTGAGGCTCAGTCACCCGAGTCTCCTCAATTTGTCCTCGAGCCAGAGGGAAGGAGCTGGGCCGCCGCCAGCCCCCGGAGCAGGCCCAGCGGCTCGCCAGCGTGGTGACCGCGTGACCCCAATTGGAGAGGGGGCGGAGCGGAGCCGCCACCCACACCCGCCAGGTGGGCAGACCCACGACCCAGTAGTACATGGGCGTGGTAGGAGGGGCAGGGCAGAGCCGCCCTTCGCGCTTGCAAGGTAAACAGACCTGTGACAGCCTGGCGGGTCAGGCCCAGTGGCCTGCCAGTGTGGTACACACGTCACCCCAACTCGAGTAGGGGCAGAGCAGATCCTTATCCCACGCCCGGATCAGGCCCTGCCGGTGTGGTGGTCACGTGACCCCAATTGGAGTGGGGGTGGAGCGGAACCGCCACCCGTGCCCGCAGGGTGAGCAGACCAGTGATCAACCTGCAGATCAGGCCCAGGGGTCCGCAGGCGTGGTAGGAGGGGCAGGGCAGATCCGCCGCCCGCGCCTTCAAGGTAGGCAGACCTACAACAGACCGGCGGATCAGGCCCAGGAGCCTGCCGGCGTGGTACAAACACCACCCTAATTGGAGTAGTGACAGAGCAGAGTCGCCTCCCTTGCCAGGAACAGACCCAGCATCCTGCAGGCGGGGTAGTCACGACACCCCAATTGGAGTAGGGGCAAAGCAGAGCCTCCACCCGTGCCCGAAAGGTGGGCAGATCTGCGACCGACCAGCGGGACAGGCCCAGTGGCCTGCTGGTACGACAGACACGTCACCCCAATTGGAGTAGGGGCAGAACAGAGCCGCCACCAGCTCCCAGAACAGGCCCAGTGACCTGCCGGCGTGGTAGCCACGACACCCCAATTGGAATAAGGAGAGAGCAGAGCCGCCGCCCGCACCTGCAGGAAAGATACGCAAGCAGTATGAAAAGACAAGGAAAGAAAGGACCACAAGCAATGCAGGTCAACGCAACTTTAGAAGAGGTAACAGCTGCAGCAGATGGAATGTCAGATAAAGAATTCAGGATATACATGCTTCAGATGATCTGGAGTATCAAGGAAGACATTAAACAGCAAAATCAGACAATGAAAGATCACTTCGACAACGAATTACGCAAACAAATCCAGGAAGCAAAGGGTCAACTATACAGGGAGATAGAGGTTATAAAAAACAAGCAATCAGAAATCCTAGAAATGCAGGAAGCAATAAACCAACTTAAAAACTCAATGGAGAATACTACCAACAGAGTAGAACACTTAGAAGATAGAACATCAGACAATGAAGACAAAGTATTTCAACTGGAAAAGAACATAGACAGCTCAGCAAGACTGTTAAGAAACCATGAGCAGAACATCCAAGAAATATGGGATAACATTAAGAGACCAAACTTAAGAGTCATTGGGATACAGGAAGGTACAGAGCTCCAAACCAAAGGAATGAGCAGTCTATTCAATGAAATAATACGAGAAAACTTCCCAGACTTGAAGAATGAGACAGAATCCCAAATCCTAGAAGCCTACAGGACGCCGAATGTGCAAAATCATAAGAGATCCACACCTAGACACATTATAATGAAGATGCCCAACATACAGAATAAGGAGAGAATTTTAAAAGCTACAAGAGAAAGGAAGCAGATTACATTTAGGGGTAAGCCAATCAGGATAACAGCTGATCTTTCAACACAGACTCTGAAAGCTAGAAGATCCTGGAATAACATATTTCAAACACTGAACGAAAATGGGTTCCAACCAAGAATTGTGTTTCCAGCGAAATTAAGCTTCAGGATGGAAGATGAAATTAAAACCTTCCACGATAAACAAAAGTTTAAAGAATTTGCAGCTAGAAAACCAACTCTTCAAAACATCCTCGCCAAAGCATTACAGGAAGAGGAAATGGAAAATAACAATGAAAACCAACAGTGGGAGGTAGGACAGTAAGGGGGGGGGATAATCAAAGAGGAAAACAAACCATGTTTAGTAACAGAAATAAACAAATATGGCTGGAAGAACAACCCATATCTCAATAATAACCCTAAATGTTAATGGCTTAAACTCACCAATCAAGAGACACAGGCTAGTAGAATGGATCACAAAACAAGACCCAACAATATGCTGCCTACAGGAGTCACATTTACTAGGAAAAGACATACATAGGCTGAAGGTGAAAGGTTGGGAAAAATCATATCACTCATATGGACTTCGGAAACAAGCAAATAAAATAGATTTCAAGCCAAAGTTAATCAAAAGAGATAAAGAGGGACACTACATACTGCTTAAGGGAACCATACACCAACAAGACATAACAATCATAAATATTTATGCCCCAAACAATGGTGCAGCTATGTTCGTCAAACAAAGTCTTCTCAAGTTCAAGAGTCTAATAGACCACCACACCATAATCATGGGAGACTTCAACACACCTCTCTCGCCACTGGACAGATCTTCCAAACAAAAGTTGAATAAGGAAACTATAGAACTCAATAACACTATTAATAACCTAGACCTAATTGACATATATAGAGTATACCACCCAACATCAAGCAGTTACACTTTTTTCTCAGCAGCACATGGATCCTTCTCAAAAATAGATCATATATTATGTCACAGGGCAACTCTTAGACAATATAAAGGAGTAGAGATATTACCATGCATCTTATCTGATCATAATGGAATGAAACTGAAAATCAACGATAAAAGAAGGAAGGAAAAAGCATACATCAATTGGAGAATGAACAATAGGTTACTGAATGATCAATGGGTTATAGAAGACATCAAGGAGGAAATTAAAAAATTCTTAGAGATAAATGAAAACACAGACACAACATATCGGAATCTATGGGACACATTGAAAGCAGTTCTAAGAGGAAAATTCATTGCTTGGAGTTCATTCCTTAAAAAAAGAAAAAACCAACAAATAAATGATCTCATACTTCATCTCAAAATCCTAGAAAAAGAAGAGCAAAACAACAGCAAAAGAAGTAGAAGGCAAGAAATAATTAAAATCAGAGCTGAAATTAATGAAATCGAAACAAAAGAAACAATTGAAAAAATTGACAAAACTGAAAGTTGGTTCTTTGAAAAAATAAACAAAATCGACAGACCCTTAGCGATGCTAGTGAAGAGAAGAAGAGAGAGAACTCAAATTACTAGCATACGGGATGAAAAAGGCAATATCACAACAGACACTTCAGAAATACAGAAGATAATCAAAAACTATTTTGAATCCTTATACTCCAATAAATTAGAAGATAGTGAAGGCATAGATAAATTTCTTAAATCATATGATCTGCCCAGATTGAGTCAGGAGGATATAGAAAACCTAAACAGACCAATATCAGTTGAGGAGATAGAAGAAACCATAAAAAGACTACCAACTAAGAAAAGCCCAGGTCCCGATGGGTATACAGCAGAATTTTACAAAACCTTTAAAGAAGAACTAATACCAATACTTTTCAAGCTACTTCAGGAAATAGAAAAGGAGGGAGAACTTCCAAATTCATTCTATGAGGCCAACATCACCCTGATACCTAAACCAGACAAAGACACTTCAAAGAAAGAAAACTACAGACCAATATCTCTAATGAACCTAGATGCAAAAATCCTCAATAAAATTCTGGCGAATCGGATACAAAAACATATCAAAAAAATTGTACACCATGATCAAGTAGGATTCATCCCTGGGATGCAAGGCTGGTTCAATATACGGAAATCAATAAATGTTATTCACCACATCAATAGACTTAAAAATAAGAACCATATGATCATCTCGATAGATGCGGAAAAAGCATTTGACAAAGTACAGCATCCCTTTATGTTCAAAACTCTAGAAAAACTAGGGATAACAGGAACATACCTCAATATTGTAAAAGCAATCTATGCTAAGCCTCAGGCTAGCATTATTCTGAATGGAGAAAAACTGAAGGCATTCCCTCTAAAATCTGGAACAAGACAGGGATGCCCTCTCTCTCCACTTCTCTTCAACATAGTTCTCGAAACACTGGCCAGAGCAATTAGACAGACGAAAGAAATTAAAGGCATAAAAATAGGAAAAGAAGAAATTAAATTATCACTATTTGCAGATGATATGATTCTATATCTAGCAGACCCAAAAGGCTCTACAAAGAAACTATTAGAGCTAATAAATGAATTCAGCAAAGTGGCAGGATTTAAAATCAACACGCATAAATCAAAGGCATTCCTGTATATCAGCGACAAATCCTCTGAAATGGAAATGAGGACAACCACTCCATTCAAAATATCTTCAAAAAAAATAAAATACTTGGGAATCAACCTAACAAAAGAGGTGAAAGACTTATACAATGAAAACTACAGAACCCTAAAGAGAGAAATAGAAGAAGATCTTAGAAGATGGAAAAATATACCCTGTTCATGGATAGGCAGAACTAACATCATCAAAATGGCGATATTACCAAAAGTTCTCTATAGGTTTAATGCAATGCCAATCAACATCCCAATGGCATTTCTTGTAGAAATAGAGAAAGCAATCATGAAATTCATATGGAAAAATAAAAGACCCAGAATAGCAAAAACAATGCTAAGCAAGAAGTGTGAATCAGGCGGTATAGCGATACCAGACTTCAAACTATACTACAGAGCAATAGTAACAAAAACAGCATGGTACTGGTACCAAAACAGGCGGGTGGACCAATGGTACAGAATAGAGGACACAGAAACCAATCCACAAAACTACAACTATCTTATATTTGATAAAGGGGCTAAAAGCATGCAATGGAGGAAGGATAGCATCTTCAACAAATGGTGCTGGGAAAACTGGAAATCCATATGCAACAAAATGAAACTGAATCCCTTTCTCTCGCCATGCACAAAAGTGAATTCAAAATGGATCAAGGAACTTGATATCAAATCAGAGACGCGCCATCTGATAGAAGAAAAAGTTGGCTACGATCTACAGTCGGTGGGGTCGGGCTCCAAATTCCTCAATAGGACACCCATAGCACAAAAGTTAATAACTAGAATCAACAAATGGGACTTACTCAAACTAAGAAGTTTTTTCTCAGCAAAAGAAACAATAAGAGAGGTAAATAGGGAGCCTACATCCTGGGAACAAATCTTTACTCCTCACACTTCAGATAGAGCCCTAATATCCAGAGTATACAAAGAACTCAAAAAATTAGACAATAAGAGAACAAACAACCCAATCAACAAATGGGCCAAGGACCTGAACAGACACTTCACAGAGGAGGACATACAGTCAATCAACAAGTACATGAAAAAATGCTCAACATCTCTAGCTGTCAGAGAAATGCAAATCAAAACCACCCTAAGATACCATCTCACTCCAGTAAGATTGGCAGCCATTAGGAAGTCAAACAACAACAAGTGCTGGCGAGGATGTGGGGAAAAGGGTACACTTGTACATTGCTGGTGGGACTGCAGATTGGTGCAGCCAATTTGGAAAGCAGTATGGAGATTTCTTGGAAAGCTGGGAATGGAGCCACCATTTGACCCAGCTATTCCCCTTCTTGGTCTATTCCCTAAAGACCTAAAAAGAGCATGCTACAGGGACACTGCTACATCGATGTTCATAGCAGCACAGTTCACAATAGCAAGACTGTGGAACCAACCTAGATGCCCTTCAATAGACGAATGGATAAAAAAAATGTGGCATTTATACACAATGGAGTATTACTCTGCATTAAAAAATGACAAAATCATAGAATTTACAGGGAAATGGATGGCATTAGAGCAGATTATGCTAAGTGAAGCTAGCCAGTCCCTAAAAAACAAATGCCAAATGTCTTCTTTGATATAAGGAAAGTAACTAAGAACAGAGTAGGGACGAAGAACAGGAGAAGAAGATTAACATTTAACAGGGATGAGAGGTGGGAGGGAAAGGGAGAGAGAAGGTAAATTGCACGGTAATGGAAGGAGACCCTCAGGGTTATACAGTGGAGGGGGTAGAGAGAGAGGAGGGGAGGGGAGGGGAGAGGTGGGGAGGGGGGAGGGTGGATGATGGGAAAGGCAGCGGAGCACAACAGACACTAGTATGGCAATTTGTAAATCAATGGATGTGTAACTGATGTGAATCTGCAATCTGTGTATGGGGTGAAGGTGGGAGTTCATAACCCACTAGAATCAAAGTGTGGAATATGATATGTCAAGAAATTTGTAATGTTTTGAACAACCCACAATAAAAAATTAAAAAAAAAAAAATCTACCATAAAAAATTAATAAATATTGATTTAAAGTAAAAATAACTGTGGGAGGCCACCATGTCATGTGACCAGCGTTTGCCTCTCCTGATTGGTTTGAGGCACTGTTGGTTTGAGGCACTCCCAGTGATCTGGCCACTTTCAAGTGGCTGTAGATCATAGCCCGATCTTGAGAGTGGTAAAAATGCAGTCAAATGTGTCTTCATGTGTGGGTGTGCCTTCCTACATCCCCAGGGATCTAGTTACCTTACCTGTCCTTGTAACCCTGCCCCTCTTGATGCAGGGTTACAAGAATATACAAATAAAGAATAATTTGGATGGAAATTTCTAAGAACCAGAGTCCTCCCAATAAAAGGCCACTCCAAAATGTGCTACCTCTCTCTCACCAGCCTCTCATGACATTCTTCACTCTCCCATTTGGGGAGCTTGAGGCCAAGGGCAGAGGAACCATCGTGGGTGGGGCTTGAACTAAAGGTAAATTGTGTGTCTGTGTTTTATTTGATACCTTAGGAAATTCATTCAAGGGATCTCTAGTTTAGCTGCCTGCACTGCCGAGGGCGGTAAATAACAATTACATTTTTCCTGTTTCAAATAAATTGCCCACTGAGTCAAATACTAAATAAATTAAAATAAACTTATTCAATTTATCCAAAACAGATCATCTGGAGAAGACAACATAGGGGAGATACTTGCAATGAATTACAGCCACTTGAGTGTGTGTGCACGAACATGTGCATCTATGCATATCATTGTGTGTGTGTATAAAATCAATTTAAGCACTTGCATTTGCTGACTTTATCAACGCAAAAATTTTTCAAGTGTGGTGCCTCTAAGCACATCTAATATTTACTTTAATATTTTAAAAAATCAAGTTATAAAAGAAATTAAAACTACTTAAGGAAAAATAGTCTTTATGGTGTCAGGAACCCCCAAATTATAGCAATAATGCATGTACTCTCCTACATTTTTAGAAATATGCACATATTTCACAATAATTTATTGTGAAATATGTGCATGTTAACAATATTACAACATTTTTGTGAAGAATTCAACAAATATGTCACCCTATATATAGAAACCCATCAAAAGAAAATACTAAAAATAATTTATGTGAATAAAATGAATCAGTATACAATTATCAAAAATTGCAAATATATAATAGTCAAATATATACCACACAATTTAGACAAGTAATAATTCAACTAAGAGTATGATTTATAGAATTGTACATAACATTTTATTTTATTAGTTATAGTTGGACACAACAACTTTATTTTATTTACTTATTTTTATGTGGTGATGATGATGGAAACTAGGTGCCTTGCGTGTGCTAGGTGAGCACTCTTTTGCTGAGCCACAACTTCAGCTCCCCAACCATATTATTTTTAAACAAGCAATTACAAACATATGCACATAAATATTATACATATATAAATATGCAATATTTACTTTTAAATGTATATTGCATTATATATACATAATACTTAAGTTTTATGTATTATGTAAATGCTACATAAATACATAACACATAAATATTATTTAAGTATAATATTTATACAAATATTAAACACATATGATATATAAATATATGTCTATAATATGTTTATCTAGAAGTGTGGATATAAATGCTTTAATTTACACATATACACAAAATACGGAGGTTGTACACCCTTTTTAAAAGCTATGCTAAAAATGGAGCAGACTATGGGGAAAAGGTGCAGATACAATGTAAGCAACCAACAGAAGAGCACTCAAAAAAAATGGATTAATTCCAGAAATAGCTATCACACAATCATATATGTATATGAATATATGAAATATATATGAATATATATCATATGATCATTTATCCATTATGCCTTAAAATAAGTAGATCTACATTTGCACTTCATATTTAAAGAATCAAGTTAATACTAAATGTAAACTGCAGATTTTATTGCGCACATGTGTGTTTTTATATATTTGCACAATCAAAGACAAGAATGCAGCATTTCAGGGACTGGGGTTGTGGCTCAGTGGTAAAGTGCTCACCTAGTACATTCTAGGCCCTGGGTTTGATCTTCAGCACCACATAAAAATAAATAAATAAAATAAAGGTATTAATAAAAAACAAACAAATAAAAAGAATGCAGCATTTCAAATTGCTAAATTTTTGATCTGGATAATTAGAATGATGCGAAGGATAGCTTTAATTATACTTTATACTTTTTTTCTATGATAATATGGTACACTTTAATTTTGAAAAATGAACAAATTAAAATACAATGCTGTGAAATTCGTAAACTAAATAAATGGAAATAAAATAAGATAGGAATTGTATTTCAAATTCTACGTTTTGGTAAGTGATGTTTACATTTACATAGTCTTAAATTATCTTAAAAGTATTTTGGATATCATTTTTCATGTATTAAATTTTAATATATTTCCAATAGAAGAAAAATATTTAATATATCCATATGGTAAAATAGCTGCACTAACAATATAAAATATGGATTCAATGAATAATAAAATAAGGGTAATTCTAAGCATTAAGTGTTATTTCCTTTTGAAATTGTCTGCCCTTTTTCGAATGTAAAGTTGTAATGAAACAAACCATCATCAGAGATTTATTTTCTAAACCAACTTTCAAAATTGAAAAATATTATTTATAAGAAAATACATTACATTGTGAAAACATCTTTTTTGTTGATATGATTTAGATAATTTCATTTTATTTGTTTTTCCTTTTGTTCTTACATAAAATATTTATGAAGAATTTACTTTTTTCCTTATATTACAGAGTTAGTACAGCAATAAAGAAGATTTCATTGTACTTTTTTATTGTTGGTACTTAGATACATTGAGAGAATTTGAATTACTGTTAAAATTTCAATAGACTATGACTGACTATACTTTGTTACATGACAAGATACAAATAACTCTCTTTACTTTGCTATTGTTTTTTCATGTATAAAAATTATTTTGTCAACAATTTATTTTGTATTTTAAAATATATTCTTTGAAGTTTTATTATTTTATCTTCCAAAAATATGTGTAAGAAATTTTAAAAGAAGCAAAATAATAATTCCCTACTAATCAAAATGTAAATAAACCCAGAATTAAAAAAAAATACATTGAGTATTAAAAAACTATGGGTATCCAGCAGGAATGAGTGTTCCATGTATGAGAAGAAAGAACTAGAGAAAATATGCTTCCCAGGGTTGAAGGCAACAAAATTAATACATATCCAAATTCCCAATTTTCCAAAATAATAACTTAATAATTTGGCCAATAACAACAAAAGTCTGCATGTTGTAGGTAGGTGTCATATCTAGAGTTGAAAGAAACCCTATCTCTGTGACAGAGCAAAGGGCATTCTGGGAAACAGGCTTTGTTAGAAACAAATGCATGCCACGGTGGCATATCAATAAATATAACAGCACAAAGAAAAAATAGTGTTGCCCTTGATAATGAAAAGTATTTAATGATTCCAAATGCTATAATTGGCAAGATGATTATTGGAGATATAAACCCAATAAAAGAGAACTACAAAATTAATCAATAGATGTATTTAATAATGTTTCTATCAGTACTTGAATGAACAAGGAGATTAATTACAATGTTTTCTAAATAAAATTAATATAATACTTGATTAATACTAATATTTTATTGAACTGGAAAGAGAATATTTGTTGAGAGCCACAGCTGAAGGGGCCCCAGCAAACTTCCAGCTGCCAGCTGATGATTGGCTCACATCGGCCCCAGCAAACTTCTAGTTGCCAACTGATTGGCTCCTCTTCAGTGATGCTCATTGGATTGTTTCCCCACCCTTTCAGACCACGGAGCTGCTCATTGGGGGACTTTTTTGGCTCCGCCCACACGACCCAGCCAATCGGCATCAAGAGCAGGAGGAGTGGGGGAGGTTGAGAGGCTTGTGGGAAGCCAGTGGTGGCAGTTGGGCTCTGAAGGTTTTCCTGAAGAGCTGTGTGATTTGGCGTGTGTTCTAAAAATAAAGTTCGTTTCTTTTGACAAGTGGCTCCTGAATTGTGCCCAGCCAGACTGTGGCAAATATTTTTTCTTCTATGTACTTATATTGTATTCACAAAAAAATCAGGGCATGTTGGTTCCTCAATTTACATAAACACTTTGATCACAATGATACAAAAATTAAATTCAATATTACACATATCAAAATTTCA
This sequence comes from Marmota monax, assembly GCF_021218885.2. NCBI lineage: Eukaryota > Metazoa > Chordata > Mammalia > Rodentia > Sciuridae > Marmota > Marmota monax. Next base: position 4,203,503 of record NW_026691982.1, on the reverse strand, counting down.
AGACACATTCATATGTATGTATGTGTATGTATGTATATATATATATATATATATATATATATATAATGAATATATATTCATTATATATAATGAATAATATTATATATATATATATATATATATATATATATAATGAATATATATTCATTATATATAATGAATAATATTATATATATATATATATATATATAATGAATAATATTATATATACATAATGAATTTTATATATATATATATATATATATATATATATATATATATATATATATATATATAATGAAGCCCATTCAATGTAAAATCAGGAATGAAAACTAACATCCACTATAGCCAGGATAGGAAAGGGTACATTTTGACACCCCAGGTTCAGGGTATAGGTAAAAGTTTATCTATTTAGCTATTTATATGAAGAGCAAAAATGAATATATAAAAAATTTAACAGAACTTAGAATATAAAATTAACAGAGAAAAAATCTTTAAAAGATAAATAAATTTCTTATCATAAAAACAATAAAATGAGGGAAAAAACAAAGGCAGCTATTCAAAAAAAAAAAGAAAGGAAAAGAAAAAATATACAAATTGGTAAGCAATACTACCTCTATGATGTAGGGGCTGAAACATAAAAGGCACATTTTAAAATCTTGTGTATAGATTATAACTGATCATCATGACACCACAAAATCCAAATCTTAAGGGACCAGTAGATATATAAGAAAATAGTCAGCTTTCTATATAAAATCAGATCAAAATAATTGCTAAGGTGGAATCAAAATTGTTTATATTTTCAAATATATAAATTTAATAATATTTGAAATCTTGAAGTATATAATTAAGTGAAAATTTTTGAATTAGAAGAAGAAAGCAACTAACTTAAACATCTAAGATTTTATCAAATAATCTATAGTATTTATTGCATATAAATATCAAAAGTAACATAAAATTAAAAGGCAATCAGAATCCAGTAGTATAGAAGAGCTACTATAGTAGTATAGATCAAGACCATGATAAAGTTTCAGTTTTGTAAATAAGAATTATTAAATATCAGATATTATGTAAATATAATTAACACCAATATAGAAATCTAAGAAGAAAGTAATATCATCCTGGCATTAGCTGAAAAATCATTTGCTAAATGGCAATTGCTAATTTGTTAAAACATTTACTGTTGTATTAATAAACAATTACATGACATAAAAAGCAATTAATTACAATTGCAAAAATCTTTTATGAATGGTCAATAGACCATTGCAAAAATGATGTTCAAGAAATTTAGATCTTATTTTAACAAGGTGATTGATTTAAAAGTCAGGAGGGTCTGCTCATTGCAATGGGAGCAGGGAGAATATCTTAGTAAAGGTTTGTAAATAGTGATTCTGAATATAAGAATATACAGAAAAAACTGAATTAATGGTTTTGTATTTGTTGAAACTAAAACAATAGAACTGTTCCAAAGAAAGTAGTTCTAAAAATCCTTAAAGTATTTTTGTCACAAATTAGCCCACAGATAAAAAAAATCTAAAAATACTGATATATTTATATACATACACATATATTTTAATTATATGAAAATATTTTAAAACCTAACTGATAATTTCAATAATACCTACTTGATTAAATTATCCACATACAGACATATCTAGTATTATATAAATACAGTGTATACTTTACATGGCATAATCATTTTCAAGAAAACAAAACTTCTTTAAAACAAATCAATCTTTACCCAAAAAACTTTAGCATTTGATAGAAGTAAGTGTGAGTTGAATAAAGGAGAGCTTTTACCAAAGTAACTATGCTTTAATGGTAAATAAAGTTAAGCTGGCACAGCCCAGGTGTTCCTGCTGAAGTAATGACTATATTTCATACTGTTATTTCTTAAATAGATATTTATTTATGCATATCTTAAAATGCTAAAATTAAATTATAGTCCAATTTTTCTTCTAATAATGGTCTTAAATTTCTTAAGATCCCCATTAATGTTGTTAGATATTATTTCTCTGATATACCTTACATAGTTTCCCCTTTCTTGCTGATTAAATTCAGCTTACCAACTTCTCTGCAGGACTTTGAAAGGGCTCCCTATGGATACACATTTTTTTTTAAATGTCAGCAATGAAATAATAATAAAATGGTCATACATTAAATTCTCAACTCCTATAGCTATATCAATTTCCTAGTATTTAAGTTGTCTATAATTGCTTACATAACAGCTCTCTGTTATATTCTTATTTTAAACTCATTCTTCCCAAGGGTTAAGTAGATCTTAATTTTGATCCTTATTTTAATGGAATTCTCAACATTATGCTTGTTGCACAGTAATATCAATATTCTTTTCAAAAGGTTTACAGAGATAATTATCTTTAAGTTATGACAATGTTTTTAAGTTAGAAAAACTTTACCACTTTGTTGGGCATATTTAAGGTTAAGAGACTTTTATTACAGAATGTGTTTGTTTTATTTTCATCAATATATTCTAACAGTCTATAGAAGTGGCAGTGAACATTTATGGTTAGTATTTCCAAAAACATGAAACTGACAGTTATTAACTACTTGACTAGAGCACATTAGGAATAGATAACTCTGAGATAATTATACTTGACATATGTAATTCTGCTCATTAAAAAAATCCATTATGATTTTAAGAGGTACATTTTACAATTGATTGTAAGATAGGGGCACACCATTTTTCTAATATTATGGTACAAAGAAAAAACAATTAGAAATTTCAAATGTGTTTTACTATAGCTCTATAATATTTTATCTAAGACATTAAAAACAAATATTTTCAAAGTTTCTATAATCAGAAATACGAATAATTTTATTGTGATTCTAAAAAGAATTAGTTAATCTGAAAATTAGAGTATTAGCATATGGCATGCCTCTCTAAAGTTAGCTTTTTTTTCCCCATCTTTTCTTTCTTTTCTTTTTTTTTTAACCTTTAGTCAGCCAGTGCTAAATCTTGAGCACTTGCTTTATAAATCTTTACTCTCTTTGCCACAAATCTTTTCTTGACACTTCCTTTTATACCATAGATAATTTATTTATATTGGGTGAAAAAAAATGTCCCAAATGACTGGGCTGGCTTCTTGTAATTTTTCCCTAGAAATGTTCTCTTTTGTCTTAAGTATAACCTATGTTATTCTTATTACTGCTAATTACACTATTAACACTATCCCATGTTGGCCTTCTGTAATTCTGTGAATTCAAGTTTCTTCTCAAAAAATATTTATGCAAATCTTATTGAATATCTTAATAACATAAAAAAACAGATAATTGTGTTATTTTGAAGTATAAAAAGTTTGGTTATTATCCAATTCACACTTAGGGCCCCCTTTCAAAAAAAAATAATGAAAGACTGAAACAGAAAGTTGATAGTACCTTGGGAAGAATGTTTCTTCTTGTTTTCAAAGTCTGGAACTAAATACCACACCTCGTGATACCTATATTTTATTTTTATTACATTCCAAAAGCAATATTTTGCCTTTCATTTTCTCTTCCTTTCTTAGTTATCATTTTCTCTCATTTTAAAAAATAAATAGACTGCTTGAGTTTAATAAATCACATATTTAATCCACCAGAGCAATTAACATCTTGGTTGATTTTCTTATTTTCTCTATAAAAATATCCCCTACTGTACTACTGAGGACATACCTAGTTTACACAAGATTCTCGATTTTATAATTAAGAAGGATTTTAATTTTGAGCTAGAGAAATTGATTAATTCTCATCCCAAATTTAAAAGAAAATATAATTGAATCCAGTGAGTTTCAATGATTTGATGATATCTCTGAAGATTGAGACTTTAATAGATTCCGTAACACCAACCTGTGCAGGAATCCAGGTTGACATTTTGCATAGGTCCATCACCTCCATCAGCTGGGCAGACTCCTGCCAGAGCCTAGCCTTAAGTACAGGACTGCCCCTTCCAAACAGTAGACTACTATGGGAGCCCAGGTGTGGCTCAGATCTGCCCATACCTTTCATGATAAACAAGTCAAAAGAACTTACAACTAGAAAGCCTGAACTACAGAACATCCTCAGCCAAATACTCCAAGAAGAGGAAATGAAAAACAATGATGAAAATCAGCAGAGGGAGGGATTACACTAAAGGAAAACCTAATCAGAAGAGAAACCAAGTCTTTTTAAATACCAAAAAATAAACAAAAATGGCTGGGAATACAAATCATGTCTCTAAATAATAACCTTGAATGTTAATGACCCAAACTCACCAGTCAAAAGACATGAACTAGCAGATTGAATTAAAAAACAAAAAAGATCCAACAATATACTTCCTCCTAGAGAATCACCTCATAGGAAAAGACATCCACAGACTGATGGTGATGGTGAAGGGTTGGGAAAAATCATAGCACTCACATGGACTGCAGAAGCAAGCAGGGGTTTCCATCCGCATATCAAATAAAGTAGACTTCAAGCTAAACTCAATCAAAAAGGATAATGAAGGACACTTCATTCTGCTCAAGTGAACAATACACCAAGAAGACTTAACAATTATAAATATATATGCCCCAAACAACAGAGAAGCTATGTTCATCAAACAAACTCTTCTCAAGTTCAAGAGTCAAATAGACCACAACACAATAATTTTGGGTGACTTTAACACACCTCTTTCATCACTGGATAGATCTTCAAAACAAAAGCTGAACAAGAAACTGTAGAACTCAATAATACAAATCAACAACATAGACTTAACTGACATATGTAGGGCAAGGCTGCCCGCTTCCTGGTCTTGAGGCCACACATGTGGCTGGGACAGCTCCTGGCGATCAGCTGTGGGTGGTGATGGAAGAGGCTGGCCACCACCAGGATAGGTCCAGGACTCTTCCGCCCTTGTGGACAGTTCGTGCCTTCCCTTACAGACTATGGGATGGGTGTACATGTGAACTTGCTCCACCCCTCTTATCTTTATTCTGATTGGCTCCTGTGCAGTATATAAGCTGTGTGTACTTCCTTATTAAAGATCCTGCTTTGACTGTTCTCCCTGGCACTTCTGATTGTCCTCCCGGGAGGGAGGGCTGGGTGTGGGCGGCCAGTTGACCTTTACCTTTCTTGGCTAGTCTTGGTTGGGGCATGATTTTCCCACTTCTCCTGCTGCTCAGGAGGAGATGGGGGCTAAAAACTCTGACAGACACTGCAGAAATACAGAAGATAGGGGCTGGGGTTGTGACTCAGTGGTAGAGTGCTTGACTAGCATGCATAATGCACTGGGTTTGATCCTCAAAACCACATGTAAAATAAAGATATTGTGTCCACCTAAAACTAAGAAATAAAATAAATATTTTTTTTAAAAAAGAGTTAAAAAACGAAATACAGAAGATAATTAGAAATTATTTTGAAAACTTGTACTCCAACAAAATAGAAAATATCAAAGGCATAAACACATTTCTAGAGTCATATAATTTGCCCAAATTGAATCAGGATGACATACACAATTTAAAAATATCAATTTCAAATTAAAAAATAGTAGATGATATCAAAAGTCTACTAACCAAAAAAAAATCCCAGGACCTGATGGATACACAGCTGAGTTCTCCAACACCTTTAAAGAAGAACTAATACCAATACTGCTCAATTTATTTCAGAAAATAGCAAAAAAGGGAGCACTTCAAAACACATTCTATGAGGCCAATATCACCCTGATTCTAAAACCAAGCAAAGACACATCAAATAAAGAGAACTTCAGACCAATATCTCTAAAGAACATATATGCAAAAATTCTCAAAAAATTATGACAAATTGAATACAAAAAGATATCAGAAATATTATGCACCATGATCAAGTAGAATTCATCCCAGGGATGCAAGGTTGGTTCAACATACAAAAATCAATAAATGTGATTCATCACATCAATAGACTTAAAGATAAGAAGCAAACGATCAGCTCAATAGATGTAGAAAAAGCATTTAACAAAATACAGCACCCCTTCTGTTTCAAAATACTAGAAAAATTATGGATAACAGGTACATATCTCAACATTATAAAGGCTATCTTTGCTAAGCCCCAGGCCAACATCCTTCTAAATGGAGAAAAATTGAAGGCATTCCTTCTTAAATCTGGAACAAGACAGGAAGGCCCTCTTTAACCACTTATATTTAACATAGTTCTTGAAACTCTGGCCAGAGCAATTAAACAGACAAAATAAATTAAAGGATACACATAGGAAAAGAAGAGCTCAAATTGGCACTATTTTCTGATGATATGATTCTATATCTAGAAGACGCTAAAAGTTCCACCAGAACATTTGTAGAACTAGTAAATGAATTCAGCAAAATAGTAGGATATAAAATCAACACCCATGAATCAAATGTATTTCTGTATATCAATGAAAAATCCTCAGAAAGAGAAACAAGGAAAACTACTCTATTTACAATAGCCTCAAAAATAAATAAATAAATAAAATACTTGGGAATCAACTTAAGGAAAGAGGTGAAAGATCTATATAATGAAAATTACAAAACCCTAAAGAAAAAAAAAGTCATAAAAAGTTAGAAGATGGAAATATCTACCTTGTTCTTGGATAGGCAGAATTGATATTATCAAAATGACCTACGACCACAAGCACTATATAGATTTAATGCAATTATGATCAAAATCCCCAAGACATTCCTCATAGAAATATAAAAACCAATCATGAAATTCATCTGGAAAAATAAGAGACCCAGAATGGCTAAAACAATCCTTAAAGGGAAGTGTGAAGGAGGTGGCATCAATATACCAGATCTTAAAATATTCTACAGAGCAATAGTAACAAAAACAGCATGGAATTGGCACCAATACAGACTGGTAGATCATTGGTACAGAATAGAGGACACAGAGACTAACCCACAAAATTACAATTATATTAGACAAAGGTGCCAAAAATGTTCATTGGACAAAAGATAGCCTCTTCAACAAATGGTGCTGGAAAAACTGGAAATCCAGTGTGCAACAAAATGAAATTAAACCCTATATCTCACCATGCACAAAACTCAACTCAAAATGGAGCAAGGACCTAGGAACAAACCAGAGACCCTGCATCTAAGGAATAAAAAGTAGGCCCTAATCTCCATCATGTGGGATTAGGCCCCAACTTCTTTAATAAGATTCCTTTGGTGCATGAATTTAATCTAGAATCAATAAATGGGGTGGACTCAAACTAAAAGTTTCTTCTCAGCAAGCGAAACAATCTGTGAGGTGAATAGAGAGCCTACATCTTGGGAGCAAATCATTATCCCTCACATATCAGATAGAGCACTAATCTCTAGGGTATATAAAGAACACAAAAAGCTAAGCACCAATAAAACAAATAACACAGTCAATAAATGGGCCAAGGACCTAACAGACACTTTTCAGAAGATGATATACAATTAACCAACAAATATATGAAAAATGTTCATCATCACTAGCAATTAGAAAAATGCAATCAAAACTACTCTAAGATTTCATCTTACTCCAATAAGAATGGCAGCTATTAAGAATACAAACAATAAGTTTTGGCAAGGATGTGGTGAAAAAGGTCCACTCATACACTGTTGGTGGGACTGCAAATTGGTGCAGCCAATATGGAAAGCAGTATGGAGATTTCTTGGAAAATTGGGAATGGAACCACCATTGGACCCAGCTATTCCTCTCCTCAGTCTGTACCCAAAGGACTTAAAAACAGCATACTATAGGGACACAGCCACGTCAATGTTTATAGCAGCACAAATCACAATAGGTAAACTGTGGAACCAACTTAGATATCCTTCAGTAGATTAATGGATTAAAAAAAATACTTATTGTGTATATATGCCTCAGCAATAAAATAGAATAAATCATGACATTTGCAGGGAAATTGACGGAGTTAGAGAAGATAATGCTAAGTGAAGTTAGCCAAACCCAAATAAACAAATACCAAATGTTTTCTCTGATATATGGAGGATGTTTCATAGTAGGGTAGGGAGGGGGAGCATGGGAGGAATAGATGAACTATAGATAGGTCAGATGGGTGGGAGTGGAAGGGAGGGTGCATGGGGTTAGAAATGATGGTGGAATGTGATGGACATTATTATACAAAGTACATGTATGAAGACATGAACTGGTGTCAATATACTTTGTATACAACTGGAGATATGAAAAATTGTGCTCAATATGTGTAATAAGAATTGTAATGTATTCCTATGTCATATATAAATTTTAAAAATTAATTGAAAATAAAAGAAGATTGAGACTTTTAGTATAAACGAGTGTCAGTCAGCTTTATGTCACTGTGACAAAAGTACCTGACAAAACAACTTTAAGGAGGAAAGGCTTATTTTGGCTAACAATTTCAGCACTTGGTTGATTAGCTTCATTCCTCTGGGCCTGAGATGAGGCAGAACATTGTGACATAGGGCATGACAGAGGAAAGATGCACAACTGTCAGTCAGTGGGGTTTGGGTGGAGGGAGAAAGTACTACAGAGAAGATGAAGTCTTCCAAGGCAAACTTCCAGTGACCTACTTCCTCCAACTAGGTTCCACTTCCCAGTACATTCAACCATGAGTGAATTAATCCACTGATGTTAGAGTCCTTATGATCCAATCTCTTCCCAAAAGCTCCGACTTTGGACACCTCTGCACTGGGGACCAATCCTTCAACATGAAGCTTTTGGGGAACACTCCAGATCAAACCCTAACAACAATAAACACACAAAAAAATGGACTTGGGGGGTATAGAAAGTTGTTGACATGTAAACTTTTTTTTGTAGGAGACATAAATAAAGTAGTTTGAATTATATTGATGAGATTCTTTTATTTCTTTTCCTTTTTTATTTTTTGTTGTTGTTCTTGTTGTACCAGGGAGTAAACTCAGCTGTGCTCAACCACTAAGCCACATCCTGACCGTTTAATTTTTTTTTTTTTTTTTTTGAGACAGGGTCTTACTAAGTTGGTTAGGGCCACTAGGTTTCCGAGGCTGGGTTTGAATTTACAATCCTCCTACATCAGCTGCCTGAACCTCTCAGATTAAAAACATGTACCATCACTCCAGGAATATTGGTGATATTCTTAGTGTTTAGTCCATAACTCTATGAATATAAAATAAAGCACTAACCTAAGGAAATGTAAGATTTATGATACTAGAAGCTCTTTTCTTTCTGTTATTTAAAATTTACATACAAAACAACTTCAGTCTTCTGTCCATGTCTATAGCTGAAAAACATGAAATATTGTGTTTTTGTCAGCTTTTTGTCACTGTGACCAAAATATCTGACAAGAAAACTAGAGGAGGAAAACAAGATTTTGGCTCATGGTTTCAGGGGTCCAGCCAGTGTTCAGCCTATTCCACAACTCTGGGCCTTAGGTGAGGCAGAATAGTGGAAGAATGGTGTGGTAAGGAGAAGTAGCTCAGAACATGGCACCCAGGAAGCAGATAAAGAGCTCTGTTCACCAGGGTCAAAATATGAACTACAAAGGAATGCCCCCAATGACCTCCTTCCTCCCTCCACAACACACCCACCTACAATGATCACCCAGTTAAATCTATATCAGTGGATTAATCCCTATTAAGTTACATGTCTCATAATCTAATCATATCTCTTCTGGATATTCTTGCATTGTCTCACACATGAGCTTGTGGGGGAAAGCTCATATCTAAATCATAACATGTTGTTTTTATTATAGGTACTATTTAGAACTTACAGTGTTTACAGTATCAATACATCCAATAGTTTATTTGATAACAAGGAAATTTTATAAGAACCTTTCTATATCACCATAGTTTTAAATATCTTATGAAAAAATGTCATCTTAAGTTTCCAGCTTCAAATAAAGATATTTCTCAAGTTCACACATGAGTTTTATAAAGTTTTAATCATTATATTTGGTCTGTAATATGTAATGTGTTCTCAACTAATGTATTATAGGACTGTCAATTTCAGAGAATCTTCCACAGATGTAGCAGCAATTTTAACAATTTTGTTTCATATATGTTTTAAGACTTATAGTACAATTTAGTATTTTGCACTGTTTATAAATTATTTTATTAAAAATCAATAGAAGGCATTTGTGATGTTAATATATTTGAAAAGTAATTATAATCTAAACATGTAATGAATTGAATAGATTTAATTATTTGTGTATATGTAGAAATTAAATTTATAGCATACCCGTTTCCTTCCTGATGTCTGGAGTAATGCAGAAATAAGGTCAAATATAAAATGCCTTATTATAAATATGTTACTTATATGTGAAATCCAATTGAATTCTAAAACTAAAATAGCAGCACCTGATGAATAACTCCTTCCAAATACAATTCCTGTTCCTCATGAGGACCTGACTTTCTAAAATATGAAGAAGAAAGAAAATGAACATATGCTTTCTCTTTAAAGTCTACTGCAAAAATCAAAAGAGAAAGTTACAGAAAGAATAAACAGGGACACTGATAGAGACAGAGAGGGAGAAACATTAAAACTACATAGTTTATTCTTTCAAAATTTACCATTAAATAAGGGCACTCTATTTTTATTAATGAGAATTTGAGGAGATACACAAAAGTCAGGAGTTATAAATGACTGGGTTTCTTCCACACAATAATGCTAAGAATAGAAAAGAAGCTAGGAGAAGACTTTTATTTCTGCATCTTCCCTAAACATATTTTGTTGTTTTTTCTGTCTGGGGGAATCCTTGATTTTCACTTTAGATTTTTTCTTCCAATACTATATATATATATATATATATATATATATATATATATATATATATATATATGGTCAAGAATTAATCACAAACGTTTACCCTAAGACCACATGACTCTAAAAGCTTATATTTAAGTCACTGTTTAGTTGTCTATTCCAAAACCTGTTTGATTACATAAGGTGGTATGTATCAGAGGTTCTACAATGACATCAAAGGATATGAAGCTATTTCAAAATTGTCATTTGAATTAGGTACCTAAATTTGAGAATATAGTCTTTATAACTATCAAAGCATTTGCATATGTTTTTATTCAGGGAGGGATTAAAACTGAATTTTAAATTCCCTTAAAGTTTCAAACCCAAAGAGTCAATTTCCAAAGAAAGTAATTTCTGCAATAAAATCCTCTTATTTTGTTAAGTGAAGAGCTATATATTTAAACTAATTCTCATAATATTTTATTCTGTTCAATCTCTGTCTATGGAGATTGTGATAAGAAATTTATATCCTTTCAGTAAATATGGCCTGGTACTTTTTCTACAGGAATAAGTTTGATTCTTTCATAATTTAAATGTTACCTTTGTCTTCCACATGCCAAATTTTATTTATATTTAAATTTTGTAAAATGTATTTTTAAAATTTATAAATAAAGTGTACATATATTTATCTCATAAAATATGATAATTTGAATTATGTATACATAATGGGATGGCATATGAGCTCATTAATTTGTGCATTACATAATACACCTTGCGTATATGTGCAGTGAAAAATACTTGAAATCTATTCTTTTATCAATATTCAAGAATAAAGGGCTGATTGTATTTCTCAGTGGTAGACCACTTGCTTAGCATACAGGAAGCCCTAGGTTCAATCTCCAGCACTGGAAAAAATAAAATAATATGATACATTGTTACCAACTATAGTAACCATATCACATAATAGATCAATTAGATTTATTCTTCTATCCAAAATTTTCTATTATTTGACCAATACCTCCATATTCTCACTACTGTACCTCTTTCAGACACTAGTAAATACCTATCCTTTACTTCTGAGTTCAGCATTTTTTTAATTCAACATGCAAATCTCACATGCCCAGTTTTTCAGAAAAAAGAACAAATTTTCCAATTACTATTTTTTCTGAAAAATCACTAAATTTTTATTATGCTTATCCAAACACATTTGACAAAATTAACACACGGATGAAAATATTAAGACAACAATGAAACATTATTTTTGTGATGAAGGATATACATAGAAAAGTATTGTTTTAAGATTTGAAAAGATTTTAGAAGTTTTCAGATCATCATTTAAGGGTTTACCACTTATGAATTTAAATTAAACTAGGACAGCTTTCCTGGCCACTCATTGCAGTTTATTTAATTAATTTAGTACATTAGGTAGATCATACTATGAATGCTGCCTTCTGTCAGCAGATAGTCCATGTGCTTATCACAGTCCATACATTCTCTCTAACCATAGCAATAAATTAAATTATCCATTGTCACTTAAATCAGTTGTAGCTATGTGGAAATAAAGTGCACCATCTTTGGAACCAGCCCATTAAGACTGCGTACACAAATTTCTGCTCTTCCTCTATTTTTTTTGGTACTGAAGATGCATGTGGAATCCAAATCCCTAAGGGATTGTGGAAACACAAGTTGAAAAGCGCAAAGCTCTCAGAAGTCAAAAGAGGAGGCCTAATGGTATAAACACAATATGATGTGTGTGTGTACACACATATACAATTAACTGTTAATAGATGAGAACAACAATATACCTTCTATTTTAGGTCTCTGAGATAATGTTTAGAGAGATTATCACAATTTACATTGCATAATATAGAAGAGAATATCTAAAACAAATTCAAGATATATATCTATCTATATCTATATCTATATATAGATATAGATATAGATAGATATATAATCCAAAATACATAACACACATTTGGCAGTAGGAAAACTAAATAAACACAGCAAGGTGAAAGTTGGAATGATGCCTTTTATACATTGCATCATTTGACAAAAAGTTAATTGTGAAGTATTGGAACTAATATTGGGAACTCGGTGAGTTGGCTAAGAGTCAACTATTTGGATAGGATCAGAAAGCAAATGTTTTATGTTTGCATGCTATACAGTCTATGTCACAATTATTAAAATTTACTATTATAATGAGAAAATATTTACAGAATATTCACAAAAAAATGGGTCAGCTTAGATTTGGTCCAGCTGGCACTAATTTTTCAACCCCTTCAAGTTAAGTTTTCCAATGCATGAGAATGATCATAAACATTGAGTGGGGAAAGGAGAAATTCAGAAACCCTATAAGATTTTGAACCATAAAATTAGTAAACCATTGTGCAAAAATTAATTTAGTGGCATTTTGCCTTCTCATCCAGCCTACTGTTTCAAATAGTTTTATTACTGTAACTATTAAGTTGAAAGATCAAGGCATAGGGTAAATAATCAATTAACTAAATCAGATTAAGAATTATATCTAGTGAAGAACTTTGTGAGTTGACTATCATATAGAACTGACAAGAAATGCACAGTTGACAAGATGGCTGTTAATTTTTTAGATGAATTGCATTGCTGGAGAAAATGCAAGCCACAAAAGATAAAATATACATACATTACAAATCTTTGGAGTTTTAAAACAACTTTTTTAATATTTCCAAATATGCATCAATGATAGGTGAACATCTATAATATGCAAGGCAGGTATTGATTGTCATTCCTCAATATTCTGTGGGATTGATTCCAGGGGCTGCTTAGATACCAAAATGTACAAGTCCCATATATAAAATTGCATAGTGTTCACATATAACTACACAAAAATTCCTGTGTTCTTTAAATCTTCTCTAAATCATTTTTTAAAATAACATAATGTAAATATTCTGTAAATAATGATTATGTTGAATAATTTATGGATTAGGAAAGAAAAATGTATATGCTCAGTACAGAAGCAAACTTTTTTCTAGTGTTTTTGATCCATGGTTGGTTGAATCTATAGTTGTGGAAACATGGATACAGAATGTTGTATACACGGAGAATAATATTATGAGAAAATATTCACAGAATATTTGCAAAAAATGTGTCAGCCTAGATTTGATCCAACTGGCATCAATTTTTGACTGTCTTCAAGTTACATTTTAAAAGATAGGAGACCAATGAGCAAAGGAACCCTTGCAAAGGAGTAAAGTTATATACTTATCAAATAATTTCTATCAACAATCCCAAGATGATCATTTAATTTTGCTTGGTTTTCATTCTGATTTTTCAAGGGGGAGCTTTTTATATGTTTTATGGAATTTCTATTTCCATTCCTCTATTGTACAGGGACTATATGCAGGGATGGGACTTAGGATGAAAGATAAACAATTTTGTTTATATCTCAAACCACAAGACCAAAGAAGTTACATGAATACATCATGTAAAAGTCTTCAGATCACTAGTAGATCCTGGACTCTCACTTGAATGCAATTGATGGAACTTTGGATCACTTCTCTTGGGGAAGGTCAATTGTCTGTTTCATGGCTGAAAGAGGCAATATCTTTGTGACCATGTGGAGAAAAATGAGGTGAGAAATACAGACACATATGGACCCAGCAAAAATTTTCTTCTACCTACCTGCAAAGATAGACCAACCTTCAAACATCTTTGTGTCTGGTATTATCATGTGAATGAATTTTAATCAATATAGAGTAATAGAGACAATATAGTCACTAATCAGACTATTTCAAACAATAAAATCTTCCTACAAGTTTTTTCACGCTCTTTCTCTTATCATATGATGTAGGATATCCAACAGAGTATATCCAACAGGATATTGAGACTCTTGAGATAAATGGGGAAAGGCTAGATACTTTAATCTCCAGAAAGAACACCAAAGTGAACATCATTATCTAATGGTTAATAGTAGGATGGGATTATTTTATTTTTCCTGTTAGGTGTTTGAAATAGTCTAAGTTTTGTGTTTTTCTGTTGTTCTTTGTTTTGTTTTGATAGTTTCTGTATTTTGGGGATTAGAAATTTTTAATCATTTTTATGATAGTCTTTGTCAGGTTCCCTTCCATGGAACTGTTTAGGACACAATCATTTCTTTCTCACCATTGTTGACTAGTGCAAGACACAGGTGAGTTTGAAGGATATGAATGCCTTTTTCAGTATGCACAATGTAGATCATACTTAAAGCCATCTGTAACTTATTTTTTATTTTAACTGACAAAAAATATGTAAATATGAATGGGGTACCATATGATAATGCAATGTGTAAGTTTTGTAATGTTCAAATCATAGTATGCATACTTTTCTCCTGAAATATTTACAATTTATCTCTGATAAAAACTTTTAAAAGTGTTTTTCTTTTGATTTTGAAAGTTATACAACATAATATATGAATATGAAGAAAAGGAAGCCCTTGTACATTGTTGAAGGGAATGCAAATTAGCACAGCTAATTTTTAAAACACTGTGGAAGTCATTCAATAATTAAAAATGTAACTACCATATGATCCAGCAATCTCACCACTTTGGATATATATCCAAAATAAAAGAAACCAGTATATCACGGAGACATTTGCACTCCTATGTTTATAGCAGTAGTATTCTCTATAGTAATATTCTCCATAGCCAAAAAATTAAAACAAACTTGATGATTGGGTAAAGAAACATGGTACAATGAAACTTATGCACCTATTATATTATGGGGGAGAGGTAGTACTGGTATTAAACCCAGGGTGTTTCTTGTCAGGACTGCTGAGTTCTTGCCAACTTATTAAATAATATAAAAAATATGAGTGGTATAAACAGAAAGAATAGCCTTTTTAAAAATCAAAGGTCTGCCTTTAAAGAAATACAATCATGTTTTAAGATCACATTTTTTTTTTTGCATAGCACTACTAACATTTGCATGTGGGATAAAAACCCAAATTATAATATGTTCTGGACTCCGTTATCTTTTATTTCTTTGCTCATTTATTTAAGAAAACAAGCATAATGAATTTTACACCTTCATAACTTTGAAATTATTTTTTCTAAGAGGTTATATATTCTTGATATTGAGATATAATACATTTTGAAAAACTAGCTTAAACATTATTAACTTTTATCTTTCTTATCTACCACCCCAAGAAGGTCTTTTCTTATGAGTCTTTTACTGAATTAAAATTACTAATAGACATTTGATTTTGGTACTAGACAGAATTCAATCATTTTCATTTTAATTGAATGTGATACTTCAAGAATTCATAAATAAATCCATATCAATGCAATACTTCATCTTAAAAATATTAGCATCTGAGTGTCTGAGTCTTACTGTGCAATCAATAAATATTTGGCAAAAAGATGAATGTATGAATAGTAATATTAAGAAACTTGAATTTGGCTTATAAAATTTTGCTAGCTGGGTAATCTTCAATAAGGACTAAAAATAAAATAAGTTATTGTGAAAATAGCTATTTATCTTAGAATAAATCAAGGATAAAATAATATAGACAAACTTTCCTTGGTATTTGATATCAGAACATATTTTAAGATTCAAAATCTCCCATGTATATTGTATTTATATAAAATTTGTTTTTTCTGGTTTTATTTTTAATCTTAAGCTTTGTAGATATTCTCTGATTATAATTCAGTAAATGAAAGTTCATTTATTTCCTTTTTGTTTCTGATTTTATAACTTTGATTAACTCATTTGTATTCCAAATTTATTTTGAAATACTACTTCAAATATTGACCATTTCAACTTTAAATCTGCTCCTAAGTCTTCAAACTAATTGTTCTTACAAGTAAATATATTTATGTTTGTTTTACAAAAATAAGGCTTTCTTATAAAGCATTATCTTTATACTTAATATACTCTTATTTATGACTTTTATTATCTTTGAATAGATATAGAAGTAATCTTAAAATGAACAATATGTTATTGATATTATTTTGATACCTAAACAAATAATTAAAGAATATTTTTAAATATCTGTATTGCCCATTATAAAAAATGATAAATAACATGTACTATGTACCAGTATAGAAAGTAATTATAGATCAATTTATGTTCTGAAGTTGATAAGTCCCTCCTGAGTAAGAATCTTCATCTTTGAACAGAAAGGTTAATAAGTCATTATTTATTCATTTATTTTTAGTATCAGATTTTGTTGCTTGTACTAATGGAAGATCAATTAATGAAATAAGTAAACTGCTTGTTCATGTTTTATAAAATTTGCACATTATAAAGTGAGGAAGTCAATAAATACATGTACACACAAATGCACACATATGAAAATATTGCACCTATAGAAAAATACTACCATGTCTTAAGAGTGAAAAGGACTCAGAGGAAAAACACAACTATATCGAAATAATTTTAACCTTTACTCAGAGTTTGTAGGAAAGTTAAATGAGAATTAGTTTGAGCATGATGAATTTTGAGAATAAACTGTTGTGAGACAAAGTCTATAGCTGGAAGACCGGTTAAGTGAGTATTGATATAATTCATATGGCAGACAACATGGGATAACGCATATAGAAGGAAAACTGTCAGTTGGCAAGAAACTACATTCTACGTATATTCTGAAGGTAAAACCAAGAATATATTGATTTACATATTGCCATACTAGTGTCTGTTGTGCTCCGCTGCCTTTCCCATCCTCCCCCCTCCCCCCTCCCCACCTCTCATGTGTAACTGATGTGATTCTGCAATCTGTGTATGGGGTGAAGGTGGGAGTTCATAACCCACTTGAATCAAAGTGTGGAATATGATATGTCAAGAAATTTGTAATGTTTTGAACAACCCACAATAAAAAATTTAAAAAAAGAATATATTGAAAAAAGAATACTATAAAAGTTTGATCTGAGTCTAGCAAAAATGGGCCTATTTATTAAAACAATGTGTTAGTTAATTGTCCATCAATATAATAAATACCTGAGATAATCAACAAACAAAGGGTTTTATTTTGTTCTCAATGTTGGACATTTCAGTCCATGATCTGTTGGCTCCTTTACTTTTAGATCTGTGGTAAGGCAGTGCAACATGTTGGGGGATCACCTGGTAGGACGCAACTGCTAACTTCATGTTCAGGCAGCAAAAAAAGACCAAGAGGGCTATATGCCTAGAAGTAGGATAACTGCATCAAAAGTTGGATCCGTTTATTCCAAATTTTCTGAGGCAACTCCACACTGCTTTCCAGAGTGGTTGCACCAAATTTCAGTCCTACCAGCAATGGATATGTGTACCCTTTTCCCCACATCCTTGCCAATGATTATTGATATTTTTATTCATGATTGTTGCCATTCTGACTAGGGTGACATATAATTTCAGTGTAGTTTTAATTTGCATTTCTCTAATTGCTGGAGATGTTGAAATTTTTTTTCATATATTTGTTGACCATTTGTATTTCTTCTGTGAAGTGTCTGTTCAGTTTCTTTGCCCATTGGGGTCTTGATTGTTTCTTCTTGATTGTTTTCCTTTCCTTTGAAGAAGTCACATCAATGTTTACAGCAGTTCAATTCACAGTAGCCAAGAATTGGAACTAACCTAGGTGCCCTACAACAGAAGGAGTGTAAAGAAAATGTTGTATATACACTCAATGGAATGTTAGTAAGCAATAAAAGAGAAAGACTTTATTATATTTGCCCCCAAATTGATGCCACTAGAGACTCTTATGATAAGGGGAAAAAAGCCAACCTCAAAAAACCAAAGGTTGAATGTTCTCTCTGATATGTGGGTGTTAACACAGAATAAGATGGGAAGAGAAAGAAAATAAGTTTATTAAGGGATGAAGGACAGGAATAGGAAAGACAGTGGAATGATTCTGATATAGCTTTCCTATGTACACACATGAATACAACACAGTAAGTTTCTACATCATGTATAACCACAAGACTAGGATCCTAATTAGGATAAGATGGACTCCATATTTGTATAAATAAGTCAAATCATACTCTAATGTCATATATAACTAAAAATAAAAATAATAAATAAATAAAGCAATTAAGTAAGGATTAAAAAAGAGTAAGAGGAAGTAGCTGGAGTCTCACTATCTCCAAACTCTAAAACGTTCCACCACCTCCCAGTCACACTGCCCTTAACACCTAGGCCTTCGGGGACTTTGCAGATCCAAACCACAAAAAAATGGGAAAGTATTTGGAATAATGGACAAATAGGAAAAGTAAAAGAAAAAATTTAGTGTACAAATGTTGATTCTGAATTGTATTTAGATGTCACTGAATAGGTAATTAAATGCAAGTTAAATGAATATCAGATAAAATATGAATTAAGAAACATTAATAGAGAAAAATAAGACAGCATAAAGGTGAAATAATCACTGCACCAAGAAGATAATATTGTAAATTCATACAGAGCTAATTATTTGTAATTTTGCACCATTAAGAGAAAATGTTGCCAAAAATAAATACAGAAATGGAGAAACCATGGAATGTATAATAATTGTGAAACACTTTATTACACATCTTTCCTTGTTCCAAATGCAACAAAATTGTCACAGATTATATAATTTCTGATCAATACAACAATTGCATAATACAAACTCTTCTGAAATATATGTGAAATTTCCCAATGTGTTATAAAGCAAAATTAGATAAAATTATAAAATTAAGTGTAATTTATAAGAAGTTTTTTTCATAGCAGACAAGGTGAGATATAAGCCAATACCAAAAATAAAAGGTTAAATGTTCAAATGTTCACTAATAAAATTAACCAAACTCCAAACTCTCTCTCTCTCTCTCTCTCTCTCTCTCTTTGTGTGTGTGAAAAATTCAATTTAAAATAATTCAAAGACCCATAAAATCATAGTATATATTAGAAAACATTTTGAATAAAATGTAAATTTAACTAGATTAAACTTTCAATGTTTACTTAAAACCTTGTATACAAGGGTAGTTATGCCATAGCTACATATATTATAAAAGAATAATTAAAAATTATTTGTTTTAGTGTTCATATCAAGAAATCAGAACTGAAGATTAAACTTGGATATATCAAGATTTAAAAAGAGATCAAAAAAAGAATATTTACCTACTATAATAGTTACATATTATAGCACAGTTCAACCTATAGAGTAAAACTGACAAAGAAAGAAGAAAGCCCTCATTAGTAAACCAATGTATTAGTTAACTGTTTAATGCTGTGACCAAAATACCTTCAGAGATTCAGAGGTTCAGTCCATGATCAGCTGACTATTGCTTTGAGCCTGTGGTGAAGCATAACATTATGATGAATGTCTCATCTCATGGCTGAAAGAGAAAGGGAGAGGAGCCAGAACAAGATATATAATCCCCAAAGTCAATCCCAGTGACCTACTTCCTCCAGCCTCACTACACCTGCCTAGTTACTAACCAGTAATCGATTCAAATTATTAAGCCATCCAACGGATTAATGCACCAGACATATGGAGTTGCATGCTAGTATTAGAGTTGTAGAACGGTCTTTTCTCAATATTTAATTTTCTTTGGGAAAAAAGAAGTGTGTCAAATCCAAGAAAGAAATGAAGAAAGTTTTATTCAAAGATTCAAAATATAATCACTATAAAATATTTCTTGGAAAGTGGGAAGGGATAGTCAATGCAGTACTAAATATGTCATTGCCAAGTGTATTTGCTACCATTAGTCATGTACTTAGGATTGAGTTCAGTGAATGTTCACACCCTGTCTCAGAAAACCTTTTGGTGGACAATTTATATCTAAAACATTACAACTAGTAAATAATTTTGTATATTTATATGTGTGTATATATGTGTTTGTGTTTGCATGCACGTTCCATTTGTTATTGCTGTTTCTTACCCATCATTGCCTATATCAATTTTGTGACAAAAAGAGTAGAGAAATGATTTTAACCTGGATCATAGCATTTCTAAGTTTGAATAAAGAAATAAAGAAATGTTATTAAATAATCAGAGATTTCAGTGTGATAACAAGAAGAGTAAGAGTATTGGTTGGGATTCCAAGCTAGAAAGTAACATGGAGTAATAATAGGCTTAATAACTAGATTCCCCAGTGAAATTAAAACAGTGATGAGAGTTAGAGTACAGAAAGATGGGGTGGGTTTAGACAATGATGTTTAGAGAGTATTATCTTTGAGATGATAAATTTGTAAATTATAAATTATTTTAATGGAAAGAAGATGAAACAGAAAGTGAGTTTCTGAGGAAGAAAGAAGAATAAGTATTTCACAGGAGAGGAGAGTAATCTTTTAAAGAATAATGTTGATTTCATCTCACTCTACCAAGAATAGCAATCATCAGGAATATAAGTAACAATAAGTGTTGGCAAGAATGTAGGGGGAAAGATAAAATCATACATTGCCAGTGGGATTGTAAATTGGTGCAACCATTATGGAAAGTGGTTTGGAGAATCCTCAGAAAACTTGGAATGGAACCACAAGTTGACCCAGCTATCCCATTCCTCAGTTTATACCCAAAGAACTTATAATCAGCATACTCCAGTGACACAGCCACATCAATGTTTATAAGAGCAGCTCAACTCACAATATGTAAACTATGGAACCAACATAGGTGTCCTTTAACAGTTGAATGCATAAAAAATGTGGTGTGTGTGTGTGTGTGTGTATGTATAAGTATGTATATATATATATATATATATATATATATATATATATATATATATATATATATATATATCATCCTTAAAGAAGAATAAAATGATGGCATTTTCTGGTAAATGGATAGAGTTGGAGAATACCATGCTAAGCAAAATAATCCAATCCTGAAAACCCAAAGACCAAATGTTTTCTCTGATATGTGGATGCTTATTCACAATGAGGGGTGGGAAGAAGGGGAAGGGAAAAAGAATAGAGGTACTTTGGATTAGGCAGAGGGGTATGAAGGGAGGGGGAATATGGGTATAAGAATGATAGTAGAATGAATAGGACATTATTATCTTATGTGCATATATAACTACATGACTGGTGTGATTCTACATCATGTACGACCAGAAGAATGAGAAGTTATACTCTATGTATGCATGATGTGTCAAAGTACATTCAACTGTCATGTATAACTAATTAGTACAAATTTTAAAAATCCCCCCTCAAAAAGAATAATTTTTGGAAGGGATATTATAACAAAGGAATCCCAGGAATTCTAGCAGAATCACATTCCTAATAGTTATAGTGAACCACTCCTACAGAGTAAAGAACAGTGGACAGAGCACTTGTATTTTATTGCAAAGAGGAGAGATTTTGAATTATATTTTGATGACATGAAATTTGGTGTTCATAGGTATGGGTTAATGAGACTTAACTGGAAAGGCAAATAGGAATTAAGAAGAAATTTAGTTTCTTTCCAGTCTTAGTATGAGGTTTGTTTAAGAGTTGTAGGAAGTATCCTCTGAAGAGAGCCTAGCTTTGACTAGTGGAAGGCGAAAAACTAAGACTTCACACAATTGTTTGTGGATGTTGGAGACTCTTGTTTTGAGGGGAATATGAAATCCAGAAGGTATTAGAGTACTAGGAGTTCAAAGGCATGAAAGTTGACATGAGAAAAATGAATATACACATATATACAGTAATAAGAATGCCAGCACTAAGGGTTTACTGATATAGATTTCTTGTATATAGTTGGTGACTGGCAAATATAGTATAATTGTAATTAATTGTATGCCAGAAATTGGTTGGCCTTTGAGTACTAATGGATATATTTGGTATTATTTACTCACCATGAGTTGACTGGATTTTGGACCTTAATTTGGTTGGCTTATGTTATTTAAGACCAGGAATGGGACAATTTTGCTCTGAACCATTAAATTCTATTTAACCACTGGTAATGGTGGTGGTGCTGTATATGCGGGAGTTTACCACCAAATTTTAATGGCATTGATAATTGTATACTAGGTATCTTTCAGTTGAAGAAACTCTCCTGAAAGCTCATTATTCTTTTTAATGGTGTGATTATAACAAAGCCTAAAACAATTACAAAGGCACAATTCATGCACCAGAATTGAACAATTAAGCAAATGGCTGGCAGATGGTGGGAGTCAAATTATTCACTATTGAAGTGAGATATTATAGGTAAGCAAGAGAGATGGCCAGATTAAAACATATGGCAATAGAATAGAGTTGCAGATATCAGTATAAACTCACACTCAGCTTGAAAGAGATGTTTATATACATAAATATTTAAAATTATGTAAACATAGGGGTTAGTATATACATGCCTAGTTCCTTGCATTCTCAGTAAAGAGGGCCTAGAAAGAGTACACATTTCAGTAGCAATGAACACACCTTGAACCAACGATGCATAGCTAGTACGTACTTATGATTTGAGTTAGTGTTGCGTAACTATGACATGAAGTACGGAGAATGACAATTTATCTCTGAGTTTTCCCACCAAAAAGACCCCTCATGCCTCTAATAAATACATGAGAATATCAGATGAAACTGTATTGATAAATATTCTACAAAATATGTGACTAGCAATCCTCAAAACTAGGTTTATCAAAAACCAGAAAAATCTATGAAGTGGTCACAGTGTACAGAAGCCAAAATAGACATGACTTAGACGTGCAGTATCTTAAATAGGATATATTAACAAAAAAAGACATTAGTATAAAACTAAGGCACTCTGAATAAAAGATGTGTAAATATTGGCTGGTTATTTCCAATAAATATACCATAATAGAGAGGGAAAAGAATATGATGGGTGGATAGTCAACTCCCTGTACTATTTTGCTATATTTCTGTAAGTTAAAGGCTGTTCTAAAATTACAAGCTTAGTTTAAAAAAATACTAAGGCATTTTTAAATTAAAAAAATCACTCACCCTGTAAGGATACAATTAATCATATTGATACATTTGATAATTCAGATTGAGAATATTTAAATGGGAAAATATTGAGAAAAAGCACCATACTAAAATATCATAGAATATAAGATTACAGAACAAAATTCCCAATGTCTTAAAAATACTGCATAAAAAATATAAATATTATTAGTCCAAGTTAACAGTGAATCTTGCCTGGACAATCACATAAACTGGTATCTTTCCATCAGCTCTAAACTTTCTCTAAAGATTAAAGATTAAATAATGTGCTCACAATGCAAATCTTAGGAGATCATTCTTAACTGATAGTCACTTCCATTTATCACAGAACAAAGCCTTTGGTGATGCATGTCCTGCCAAAATCAAATAAATATGCACCACTAGTCTCACACTGGCGTTTTCTCCAGTTTTTAATCTTATCATTCTAGTCACATGATACACTGATTAGAAGCACTAATTCCTCCTATTACATCTGATTATTTTTTAATTATTCTTTATATTTTTGCTCAGTTATCAATTTTTCAGTGACACTGCTACTTATTCACCAGTTTAGCACCTTGTCTTTGTGAGACACACTTACAGGAATTTATTCCTTTTCTTCATAACACTGGTGGTATTATGAATCTTGTGAAAAATAAAAACGTCTGGGGATGTAGTTCAGTGGTAGAACATCCCTGAGTTCAATCTGAGTACCAAAAAAAAAGAAAAGAAAAAGTTAAAAGTAAACAAAATCTAAAGTATGATTGTTGGGATACTTTCAAATTAAAAGTAACAACATTCTAAAATAATATAAGTATAGGCTTTTTAGAGACAATTTACTATTATGGAAATAGAAAGGACAAAACACAAATAAAAATGTTAAACAGCAACAGTAATTAAGGACATGTAAATTGAAACATTAAAAGACGATTTTCTTCATGTACTTGTTGATTAATTGTATGTCCTCCTCTGAGAAGTGTCTGTTCAGGTCTTTGGCCCATTTGTTGATTGGGTTATTTGTTTTCTTATTGTTTAATTTTTTGAGTTCTTTGTATACTCTCGATATTAGGGCTCTATCTGAAGTGTGAGGAGTAAAAATTTGTTCCCATGATGTAGGCTCCCTATTTACCTCTTTTATTGTTTCTCTTGCTGAGAGAAAACTTTTCAGTTTAAGTAAGTCCCATTTGTTGATTCTTGTTATCAACTTTTGTGCTATGGGTGTCCTATTAAGGAATTTGGAGCCCGACCCTACAATATGTAGATCGGCGCCAACTTTTTCTTCTATCAGATGCAGAGTCTCTGATTTGATATCTAGGTCCTTGATCCATTTTGAGTTAACTTTTGTGCATTGCGAGAGGAGGGGATTCAGTTTCATTTTGTTGCATATGGATTTCCAGTTTTCCCAGCACCATTTGTTGAAGATGCTATCCTCCCTCCATTGAAGTACATGAAAAAATGCTCACCATCTCTAGCAGTCAGAGAAATGCAAATCAAAACCACCTAAGATACCATCTCACTCCAGTAAGATTGGCAGCCATTATGAAGTCAAACAACAACAAGTGCTGGAGAGGATGTGGGGAAAAGGGTACTCTTGTACATTGCTGGTGGGACTGCAAACTGGTGCGGCCAATCTGGAAAGCAGTATGGAGATTCCTGGGAAAGCTGGGAATGGAACCACCATTTGACCCAGCTATTGCCCTTCTTGGACTATTCCCTGAAGACCTTAAAAGAGCGTACTACAGGGATACTGCTACATCGATGTTCATAGCAGCACAATTCACAATTGCTAGACTGTGGAACCAACCCAGATGCCCTTCAATAGATGAATGGATAAAAAAAAATGTGGCATTTTTACACCATGGAGTACTACGCAGCACTAAAAAATGACAAAATCATAGAATTTGCAGGGAAATGGATGGCACTAGAGCAGATCATGCTTAGTGAAGCTAGCCAATCCCTAAAAAACAAATACCAAATGTCTTCTTTGATATAATGAGAGCAACTAAGAACAGAGCAGGGAGGAAGAGCAGGAAGAAAAGATTAACATTAAACAGATACATGAGGTGGGATGGAAAGGGAGAGAAAGGGAAATTGCATGGTAATGGAGGGAGACCCTCATTGTTATACAAAATTACATATAAGAGGTTGTGAGGGGAATGGGAAAATAAACAAGGAGAGAAATGAATTACAGTGGATGGGGTAGTGAGAGAATATGGGAGGGGAGGGAGGGGGGATAGTAGAGGATAGTAAAGGTAGCAGAATACAACAGTTACTAATAGGGCATTATGTAAAAATGTGGATGTGTAACCGATGTGATTCTGCAATCTGTATTTGGGGTAAAATTGGGAGTTCATAACCAACTTGAATCTATTGTATGAAATATGATATGTCAATAGCTTTATAATGTTTTGAACAACCAATAAAAAAATAAATTTAAAAAAAGACGATTTTCTTCATTTAAATTAGCAAAGAAAATTTAAAAAGATAATTAACTAGTATAGAGTTTAGTGTCATGCTCACTGATTCCTGCTGAGAAAATACATATATGTAAAATATGTAAGAAGGAAAATACTTTGAAAATATTTATATCATTAATTTCATCTCTTTAGCAGCAAGGGACTAACAATAAGTCATCATAAATGCACACAAAATTTTAATGTCTAGAATGAAATAGACATCGTTTTTGGTAATTAAATAAATATTATCCATTTAAAGCAAGATTAAGTCAATTAAGACATCTCCATTCAGTAAAATATTGAAATCCAAAGAATGGTTATGAACATTTTAAATGATATGGTAGACTTTTTAACATGCTTTATATGCATATGAATATAGACATTTGAACATAATCTTGAATAGTGATCTATACCTAAATGTCTAAATAGTGTAAGCAATAAATTAAAGTGTTTAAAGTGAGTGGTAATGTCTTCATGAGAATATTGGCAATATTTTATTCTTCATTTTGATAAAGCAATAATAACTTTTAAATGTTCAAAAGTGTATCCAATTTCTTACTTATATCTTCTAGAAATTAAACTACTCATCAGTTGATATTTATTTTCTAAGTCTTGGACTAATTATTTGCATATTGGTTCATAAATGACATCGTCACTTTCATTTTTCAAGTCATGTTTTTCTTTCTTGAATGTATAATATAAAGAGTGAGACTAAGTACAGGGAAAATGCCATATTTGGCAATACTTATTTGGAAATATTTGGCTTGCAGGACCTTTCTCTTTGTCTTACAAGACCTATCCAATCTATTAAAAAATTTCATGGCCTCCACTTCCAAAATAATACTTAAATTTTTGAAAAAAAAAAACACATGTATTTCTGAATCATCATTTTCATTCAGAAACAACTCATCACTTATTTACCCTTCCTCCCCCAATAAAGACTATTCTCAAAGCAGCAACCAGAGTTTACCTGAGTTAAGTAAATGGATGAATGGATGGATAGATATATATCTCTGCATTTCACTCAAGACTCTAATCTCTGATGCTTCTCCAGCCCTCTCTGTATCAAAGCCAGAGGATTTCATTAAGAAAGGATAACATTGGACAAAGACTCTTTCCAATGCAGCTTTTGATTTTTCCCATGAATAGTGGCCACAGATTTAATTTTTGAAACCCAAACATAGGATGGAGGACCCCTTCTCTTTGTGCTTTTATGCGTTTATGTTTTATTTTCTTATAAAACATTTCAAAGTACCTAAATAACAAAAATAAAGTACATTGGAAAGTTTACATTTTTGATCTGCTTCAAAGTTGTCACTATCCAGAAGTACATACCTGCATTTACCTAAGCATTCTGCACAGTTCCTTGACTAGGACAATGTATCAAGAATCCCCTATGGTGCTGCAAGAAAGCAGATATAATAGATCAATCCTGGGTCTCTACCTGTCCAGTAGGAATTCATGGCTTCAAAGTGGGGATAAATCTAAGTGTCCTAGGCTCTTTTCTCTGTTCATTCCTTCTGCAATTTTTTTCTGAATATCTTTCAACTCACTTCATAGTTGCTTCTTTTCCTCTTAGCTTCATCAGAGCCATCCTTTTTCCATTGATATACAAATCAGTATCTGTTTTCCTAGCCCTCAATACAATCTATACAAACTCCTACGTTTATCAACATATGCTCTCTATTTATCTTCATTTTGATCATTTTCTCTTTGAATTTTTAAATATTAGGCCCTGAGAATTGAACTCAGGAACACATCACCACTGGCCTACCACAGCTCCAGTCCTTTTTATTTTTTATTTAAGTTGCTGAGGCTGACCCTGAACTTCAGATCCTCCTACCTAAGGCTCCCAAGTTGCTGGGATCACAAGCGTGAACCACAGAGTCCTGCATACTGCTTTGATTTTATCACATAAAATCAAGACCTGTAAATCTTTAGTCCTGGTCATCTTTATTTACTGGAAGTGTAAAATAGAAACAGGTATGTACCATGTTTTATGAAGAACAAATAAAAACCATTAATTTGTGACTTAAATGACAGAGAAAAATGGGGGAGGGAGGATCCACAATTTCTTCTGCTTTTTTCTAATTTTGAGGCAATGGTTTTTATATGTTTCCCAGGTTTTGTTAGGTCAACATATTAAAACAGGAGGTTTTATTAAACTATCAATAAAGACATAGTTTAGGAAGCTTCATTTATTATCATTTAGTTCTAAAATGTAATAAATAATATAAAAGTAGACAACACATATATATATATACAAATAATATTCATAATACATATTATGTACTTTCAATTGATATAAACACATATACTCTTCAGCAAAATATGTCAACATTTTTAGATGTTTCACACATTCTTAAATATTACATAATATTTAATATTGATAATCATATGTCCACATATCTAATTAATATCCTTTTTTACTTCCTATCATGTATTATAATTATTGTATTACTAACTAGTAAAAATACATTTTTCATGTGATTTTGAAAATCACATTTCCTAAGTTAATAATGTTATGAATTCTCCCTCCTCCCCATGGTAAATACAATTTATTATTCTACCTCAGTTGCTTATAAGGGAAAAAAATAAAACACTATTAGGGATGAGCACAGATGAACTATACACAGAGCTGAAGAAAATTCACAATGGCTGGAATGTTTGTGAGGAAGCACATGAGAACAAGTTCACAAAGCAAAGTAAATTGTAGCAAACCAAAATAAGAAGTATGGAAGTGATCCATACAAACAAAAAATATTCATGAAAAAGCCTGTGGGAAAATTAAACTTAACTAACCAATTTTTACATCAAGCATCTTTAATGACATGAGCCAAATGACATGGCTGTCAATTACACAGATATTTAAATGTATGAATTTGGTCATATCAGATGCATTAAATGGAATCACATGGTCACTTCCCACAAACTAGGAGCACAAAGAGTTGACTCTTTGGATCCAACTGAGCTGTACACTCTTACTCCAAGAGAGTGCTTGTGTATCAAAGGGGGACATGGAGGGGTCAGGATCATGGGAAAAGATACTTCTGGGGGTGACTATCAGGGGTACCAACAATGAGATGTGTCCCTCAATGCCTCCTCTCTTCCTAAGCCAGTGGTGCCATCAAGGAAGGCAAGGCTAGCGTGGGCAGGGAGACAGGAGTAGGAACCTGGGAGAAGAAGCCTAGTGTAAAATGATGCCCACATCCACAAAAAATAGCAGTGCCAGGGTAAGCCTACTGTCTCTTCTCAGACAGATGCTTATTATGGCGACAGCCACTGAGAGACTAGCCCCAAACAACAAAGATACTCAGACAATCTATTACAGTTGTTCTCACATGTTTTCATAGAGGGGTCAGTGTGTGCTCTCACTTCTGCTATGATCCACCAGAGAACACAGATGTTCCACGTCACTAGCCACAACCCTCTGGGTCACTAGCATTTCAGAGCTCACCCCATGAAATGTTCCGACAAGCTGTTTTGTCATTATTTTTTAAAAAATTGACATCTTCTTCCTGGATCCTGAGACTTCTGAAGAGTCTCAGCTTGTAAGCAGTTCCCTTGGCCTCATTACATTCTGGGGAGCTGGGGGTGGAGTTGGTAAAAATGCATACAGATGCAAATGGGAAGGGACTAGAGAATAAGTTTTAAAAATAGAGTGAAGGAATGAGATCTTTTCTAAGAATTAAATACACGAAAAATAAATTTTCAAACAGGCAGTAGGGGCAGTGTTTCAGCAACAGCAGGGGTGACCCAGGCCCAGACTGCATTCTTTCTCTAGAAATGGTGATAAAACCCAATTTGCTATGACTCTCCTAAGAGTTAGTTGATAAAAATTATGTCTGGTGACATCAGCAAATATTCAGGGAACTGATAGCTGAAGCAAAGAGCAAGTCCAGGGTAGCCTCAACTCTAAGTTTCCATAAAGCTGGGGTAGCCCTTCAAGCCTAGGAGGAGTAGCAACACATCCATGGTGTAAGGCAGTTCCCTGCCCAGACTCTTGTCCCAGGTGGGAACAACATGGCTTCTTTTGGTGGACTTTTCTTGTGTTCTACCATTTTATTATGGATCTTACAGAAATGAATCTCACAAACTTTCTCCACAACATATTCATTCTCCAAAGTGATGAAGCCAAACCCTCTGCGCCTGTTGGTGGATTTATCAAACACGAGCATTGCATCTTCCACCTTGCCAAACTACTCAAAATATTGCTTTACATCTTCCACTACTGTGTTCACAGTTAATCTGCCTAAAAATACTTTCTTTGTTGTTGTCATCATCTTGGATTGCACTCTGTGAGGAAATGCAAGTTTGGGGTCAGTCATCTTGGAATCTAACTCATAGTGGGGCAGACATAATACTTTATCTACACTTGGTGGATCTGTTAACTGGCATAACTAAGGCCTCTGAAGCATTTTGTAGTGGCATCTCTCATGACCATACATTCTCTAATTTCTCCAAATTTGCTAAAATAGTCTATAAAGCTATCTGGTGAGGTCTGCCAGCTCAGATCACCTATAAACATTTTACCGGGGTTGTGCTTAGTGCCTTCATATGGGAGTCTTCCTCCCGTGAAACACCAAACTCAACAGCGATTCCAGTGGCAGCCAGCTAAGAGCCCTAAGGTCAGCATGTTAAAAATTCTTATGCACTTTCTCTCCCTCTTTCTGTACAAGTCACTTAAAATACCACTCTGGAAGCCACCAGAGGTGACTTTCATATTATTTTTATTAATAAAAATCTACTTTTTCCCTAGCCAAACTGGTTAAGACCACCAGGAGCAAACTTGAATATTGAAAAATTAAAGTTTACTGACCATTTCAATGATTGAAATTCTAAACCAGAGACACTAAGAGGATTCCTAAAAGATACAGAAGAAAATGGAATTATCACAGGTGTTTGGGAGAAGAGACAAATTTGGGTGAATTTAAATGAAGCTGACTTACCAGGAAAGCATGTGTGTAAAGAAGCCAGCTCTGGCGTGCAAAAATGAACACAAGGTGATGTCTCCTTGCAAACTCCAAAAAGCTAAGGCTCATGTGGAACTACAGATCCTGAAATCTTTTATTCACAACTTTGTACCAGAGCTGTAAATTGAGGTGCTTCTCTAAATGAAAGTGATTTTTATCCTCCAAGTAAGAATATAATTATACCTTAGTGTTATAATATCAAACAGCAAACAATCTGTGAGTTTAGAAGGCACATACTATCAGTGAGAAAGAAATCAGTAATCTTCCAAATATGGGGTATTTAGGCATTTCTGACATTCTACAGTTGCACCACTTCCTGGTGAAAAATTTTACTTTCTATACATGTTTCAGCTAGCGTTTTCTGTGTCTGGTTTGTTAAACTGAAAAACATATTTTTATTTCTTCACTGGAGCTAATCTCTATGTTCTTCAACATGACTAAATATCAACTTTTTAGACTTCATGCTGGTGCAGCTTTGTTCTTAAGATATCCTTTCTTTAGGATAAATAATGTACATCATAATAACTTCTGAATTTTCATCAAATCAACATAATATGAAATTAAAACAAATAAAAAACAATATAGTTAGGTCTTGAGAGTTTAAATAAACATTCTAGACAATAGATCAGGGGATATAATTGCTTTATATATTATTCAATTCAGTATATCATCTGAAGATCTAAATAAAATAAGATTTTCTGACTTTAAATGGGCATATTTGTTTTTCTGTGTCATTGTTGTTTTTCACTTGAACACTTTTTAATTGATGTTCTGAATAGCCCAATGAGAAAGGATAAACCAGATATGTCACTTAATTCAGATGTCAACCCAGCCTTCTTTTAAAAATCTGATGTGTTAGCAATGTTAAAATATCAAGGCCATCATTCCTCACTAACCCAAGTAAAAGGGTCATCCTATTTTTAGGTTTGTGTCACAACCTAAATTCATTCCACTTAATAGAAACAGAATAAAATGCAATGAGAAGAAATACTAATGAAAGTGAAAATAAATATGCAACAGACAGAATATGTTTATAGCAAGTACTGTGGCATTGCTAATTATACATTAATCTTTTAAATGCTATTTTAGAAGAAAATTGGAGATTGGAAGTAATTATTTCAAGTTCTTTTTTTTTTAATTTGTTATTGTTGGCTGTTCAAAACATTACATAGTTCTTGATATATCATATTTCACAATTTGATTCAAGTGGGTTATGAGCTCCCATTTTTACCCCATGTACAGATTGCAGAATCACATCAGTTACACATCCATTGTCAAGTTCTTAAAAGAGAAAACTCATTCTATGTCTATTAAGGAAAAAGCTACACAGGATACTTACATTAGTAATGCAGACTACTGGAACTCATACCAGTAACACATTCGTGGATTTGTTTAATTAAGAACTTAACTTCACAAAGTTAATTTGGTTTTATAACATTTCATTAGGCAACAGAATGTTTTCAAATCAAATATTATTTTAAACCATTTAAAGGATTGATATAAATCTAATTTATAGAGGTTAAGTTTATATTTCTGCTTTCTTTCCTAGAAAATGTTTTCTGGGTTCTAGCAATAAACAAAGTAATAATTATACTTTGATATTTATTATTACTGTAGGCTCATAGGTATTTATTTTTATTATCAATAAATTTAAACTTCTCGTCTGCCCTTAAGAGATCTATATTAGTAAATCAAAATAGAATTCTGAGGACATATTTAATCAATCCCTGAGTGCTTCAGGTGTTTCTGAAAATTTACTGCACATAATAGTTACTTGTTACCAGGAAGAATTTTGTTGTACAAAACTACTAGTCTTGAAAAGAGGCATCGTATATGTTTTTAGGTAAAAATATTTTTTCCCATTTTGTCTTTAATGTGGAGATTGTCAGTGACCCCATTTCAAAACTATACTTGGCTTAGTTGTGTAAATACTATTTGAATAGCCACACATAAATATTTGTATGTTTCCATGTACATCCAACTACCTACTTATTTAGTTTTCTATCAATAATATGTTCATATTGATAACTGATTTTCTGATTTCAATTAAGAATAATAGAAGACATTCTTGCCTTCCACCCTTTCATACTAGTGAGTACCTGGCAACCATTAACCTTAAAATATCTACTCATTTTCTAACTCTTAGAAAAATATAAATTCATTTGGAAATTCATGAAACATCTCTAGGAGAAACAAAATAACATGAAATAGAATACTGGTCAATATTAATTTATAGTTATTTTTATACCAAACTTTGGTGTGTAAACTATAGTTCAGTTTATTTGGGTCGACATTTCTCCCCTTCAGTGCAAACATATTATAAATTTGAAATAAACAGAGATTCAAAGTTTCTGAATGTGTTTCATTGTATTTTTCATTGTTTTTATTTTTATGTAAAACGTAAACATGATCATGAAAATTAAAACTAAACCAAATACATTATAATCACTCTCTGAAGCCTTCTACCCCAATGCCATCCACCCCTGTGGGTATATCTATTTATCTTCATTGTTTAACATTAAAGTGTTTGCTCAAAATGGATATGGTGTTTTTATTTCTTTTTTACCTTATCTATGTGCTTTAAATGCAGCAAAAAATTATAATGTGTACATGCAGGGTAAAAGGACACATAGTTAAAACCTTGAATTGGACAAAATTAACTATTAATAGTACCTTAATTGTCCATTAACTTCAATGGCACTGAAAATTTATTATTTTAATGTCGTTCCTTTTTGAGATATTTTCTATTATATGTCTAAATATATTCTTAACATTTCATAATTTTTACATTGAAAAACTTAGATCACTCTGCTAGAAGCATCAAAATTGCAGTTATTTCATAGAATAAAAATAGAAATAGCCCACTTTCATCAAATGCAACTGTACTCTCCATGTTCCTTTTGGTGCTAAGTCTTTTACTAAATCAATTTTAGCTTGATTCTTTGTAGAATCAGTCTTCTTTCATTCCCTTTATGAAGGTCAAAATGTTCACATCTTCTCTGAATTTCTCATAAATTGTAAATAGCAGTTCAATTTAGTCATTTTCTTGGGGCAGAGTAGTGATTACTATGAAAAATCTTCCACTATTTAGAATTAAATTATACTAAATGCAGTCTATTAGGTATTAGTCTTTTGACACTATTTAACCTGTACAAAAGCAAATCTTCATATTTGCCTCATAGTTGTAGCATTTTTTTGAAATCTGTTTTTCTACAGTATTATGCCTACTTCTACTAACATAAAAATGAAAAGATTTTCATTTTTTCTTCTTCATTAAGTACTCTCAGTTTTACATCTAATTTCATGCTTTTTACATTAATTAAAATAGTCTCAAAGAGTAGAAAAATTATATATATATATATATATATATATATATATATATATATATATATATATCATGTGATTCACACATATCCTTACACTTCAGGATAAGATAAGATTTAGGCTGAAATTTCACAGGGTTTTTTGTTTGTTTTTTTTGTTTTTGTTTTTCTTTTTGGCCAATAAATACTGCTCAAATAACTACTTTAGAATATGTGTCAATTATAGCCGTCAAACACATACATAAAAGTTACACATACATAAGCTTAAGGAAGGCAGGATTTAAAGTACAGTGGGTAAATTTAAAGGATAAAGAAGGGATTTTGAAGTACTCAGGTACTGTGTACAGAAACAAGCAAACAAAAAAAAAAACAAAACCCAAAAAACAACAACAAAAAACATTATACCCACAAGCCAGAAGATTAAGATGAAGAAAATGGTGTTATCAGACACTTTGGCTCCATGAAAAGGTGTCCATTCTATCCTTAATTTTTTATTTATCATTGTTTTGTAATGTAGATTTTTTTCTTTTAAGGTATGGGTGGTGACTGAGCCTGATTTAAGTTTTAATATATATTCCAAGATTTTCTATTCATGATAAATTCTACATTCTTATGAAAAGCATTTTATGCTAACATGAACAAAGGTGACATTAAGAGTTTCATGCTGGGCACTCCTATTATTCCAGTTACTCAGGAGACTGAGGCAGGAGCATAGCAAGTTCTTAGACATCCCAGGCAATTTAACAAGATCCTAGATCAAAATAAAATTTTTAAGTTCTGGGAATGTAGTTTGAGGTTAATAATTTGCCTAGCCATAATATAGCAAATATTAAATAAACAAATAAATAAATAAAAGAAAATAAAGGAGATGGAAACTTATAACCCCTTTAGGGAAGAAGAAAACTGAAGTCTCTGATATTTCACAAATTTCCCTTATCTGCGAAAGTTCCCCTGCCTACCAAAAGATTACCAAAAGTATCTGACAAAATTCTCCCATGATATGGCCCTGCTAACCCCTATAAAACTCAAACTCTTGTTGTATCCAGTCACTGTTTTCCTCTTGAAAATATATCCTTTTGTTGTATAAAAAAGCATTGCTGATCCGTTGATGTTTTTATTTTTCTTTTTTATATTCTCTTTCATTTGCTTTCAATAAATAAATAAACAAACAAATACAAAGTCTTTCTTACATGGTTTCCTCTTATTGACAAATTACCAATAAGCTTGGATGTTCATGCTTTAAGAATAACAAAGCATATGCATTATTAATGATGAATTAAAAATATGAATCTAATCAATATAAGAATTCAAACATTTTTCCTACTGTAGGAATGAGGAAGAACACTGCTATAAATATTGTCATAAATAAAGAGGCTTTTAAATTACATTCATTTAGAAAACAACTGTGTCTTGCAGAAAGCATATATTTTACTGTTCAATTGCTAAATCATGTGTAATGTTTTTAATATGAAGCAATATTCATGTTGGTATGATCATGTATTCTACCATGAGCAAGACATAAACAAATAAAAATATCTCAATTTGATCAAATAATTCCCACAATTTTTTTTTCAAGATAATTTTTTGTTATGTTAAAACTTTGTCTAAGATTCTCTTAATTTGCAATAACTCTAGAACATTAAAAACCCAATTAGGGGCTGGGGATGTGGCTCAAGCGGTAGCACGCTCGCCTGGCATGCGTGCGGCCTGGGTTCGATCCTCAGCACCACATACAAACAAAGATGTTGTGTCCGCCGAAAACTAAATAATAAATATTAAAAAATCTCTCTCTCTCTCTCTCTCTCTCTCTCTCTCTCTCTCTCTCTCTCTCTCCACTCTCTCTTTAAAAAAAATAAAAATAAAACCAATTAGTTTTCCTTTCAACCTAAAGAACTATATTTAGCATTTAATATGTTACTCATTTCTCAGAGGTTTGTTGAACCCAAATTAGAGTACATATAAATTTGCTCTTCCATATATTATATTAGACTATATCAAAGTGTATTGTTTATTCTTTGGGGCCAGTTTTAAACACATAAACACAAATATAAGTATACATAAAATACAAAACAGACAAAAATAGAGAAAGGAGGAGGTATCGCATATATAAAATGTATATTCATAACAAATATTCTGATATATTGTTGAGAATAGTAATAAATTGACCACAAAACTGAAACTTTCAATAAAAACACACTATTGTTTTAGATTAATGGACTTAGCGTTATTTTATAGTAATCAATAAAAGTGATACTTGAAGTTAACCTTTATGCAGCAATTATTCTATTTTGATTAATTTGCATTTTCTCTTTTAAGATATCAAGTATACATATGAATCATTTGTGACTTTAAAGCTCTCAAAGTTATTTGGCATCTATGTAAATATCCACAACTTATGAGTTTTCTGACTACAGGAAATTAAAAATAATGACTTCCATGCTTTGCACAAAATAATAAGATAATGTCTTCATATTTTTGATGTACATAAACTGTTTAGTATTGTTTTGAAATATATAAACTATTAAATAAGTGAACATTTATGTTAAATATTAATGATTGTTGCCATTATTATTACACAAAATTGATTGGGATATTAGGTGAAATGTCAATAAGTATTGCTATAAGGGAAAAAACTTAAATAATAATTTTCTAAAAGAAAATTTTGACTTGGTTTTATGGTTCCTCAAAGCCATGTATACACTTTTGCATTATGTGTTAAACTTATGTGACCAGGAAAGGAACTGCATATTAACCATCTATGTTGTACGTGTATTTTTCATTTTACTATGTCAACAATACAATGGAATGAGAATGATGTTTTTGTATATTGATTTATACATTCTCCTTAATTCCTCATTATTCTTCATGCTTGAACATTTTACAAGGTGAAATTTGCTTCTTGTATCATCACATGATAGAGATAATTTCCCTCTATGCATTTATGCTGGACTTTTGATATGCTTTGACCAAGAAAATATGGTAGAAATATCATTACATCAGATTTGAATCTTGACTTCAAGAGACCAGAAATGTTCCTTCTCATTGTACTGTATTATTACTGTGTTAGTAGAACCATATCTGGTTTACCAATTTATCAATGATGTGAAACCCCACAGTGCACAGTCCAATTATCCTGACCAAGTCATCCTTGATTAACTTGATCCATTTGCCTGTTGCCAAATAGAACCTAGACAAGTTCAGCAGAGTCTCCTTCCAATCTGCAAAGATACATGAGTTAAAAAGGATAACAACCCAGCTGATCCATAACTTTGTGAGAAATAATAGTTTTCATTTTTAAGACAGCAAATTTTGTGATCACATACTAAATAATAATAGCTCATTGATCTATATTAGTGTCTGTGCCAGTATCAACATTAATTCTGACTTCATAGATGGTTCTTTAAGGACCAAAACAAAACTCTCATTTATGTACACTGCATAGTAAATATAAAGGAAAGCATGATGACTCCAACTGTAAGAATTATGGTTTGTCTTTGTTTTTTATTTTGTAAGGGTATCTTATTGTAACTCTATTGTAGAAGGATATTTTCACTGGGTATATAATTCTAAATTGGAAATTATTTTAAACTGCAACATTGAATATATATATATATATATATATATATATATATATATATATATATATATATATATTTGCTTTTGCTTTGTCTTGATGTTGCTACCGTTTGGTTATATAGTGAGAATTTATTTTTATTTCTTTGCTTATTGTTAATAATGCTCCCAAAATTGATAAATGGTCCAAATAAAGTTTAGCAATTAAATTGATAAATGATGATCATGTATAAAATATTCCCAAATACTAGACTTGCATGTCCATATTTCCAACTCCTAAATTTTGTCCCATTAACTCTTTATATCTTTCCATAGTCTAAGATAACTATGAAAAATATTTTCTTTACTTTGTTTTAGTTTTTCTAAATGTTCTCAAATAGAAATTTGTTCCAAGTACTGTAGTCAGCAATGATCAAAGTGATATTTTTGTGATATATTTCATAATTTTATTGTTATAAAATATTTATTATACCTCTGTAGGTCCTATATATTTCAATGAGGCACAAATAAGGCAAGAAGGATTGTTAAACAAAAACCTATGTACTAATTACCTAGCTGATTATGTAGAATTTTATCCGTGCTATTGAATTGATATGGAACTGCTAGACATGCATTGAAGCCAAGACTATGGCATCATTTTTTGCAAAAAGAAAGAACTTTATTACTTGGTTAACCAGCAAGGAGTCCAAGACCTAGAGGAAAACAAACTCAAATCCACCACCCTTATGAGTTGATGTTAGGGAAATTTATACAAAGGCAGTATGGATAAGTTGTTTGTGAACTGAAAGATGAGAAGGGAGTATACAGATTCTTTTTTGCAGGCATACACAGTTATTATGACTCTTCACCACTCATGCATGATGTCCAAATGTCATTGGCCTGAGGAGTCAGTGCTTCTGTGCATGCTCATTCTCAAAAAGCTGCTTTAAAAACATCTTTGAGTGGATTCTGGAGACTTTTCCTGAAAGACGACTTAAGAACTTTGTTATTTACAGAACTCATGTCCAGGTGTGCCCAAGCCTTAGTTACTTCAGTCTTTGTGTGCTCCTTACAAACTAAATAGCTATCACGCCCTCTTTCACCTTAATGTAAACAATACTCACAACATTTTGAATATAGAGGTTATTCTCCTTTGCTTGTTTCCATATAGCTTTGCTACATATTAACACTTCTTTAAAACAGGTATTACTAAATTATGTATACTTGGAATTTTATACTAATGGTACCCTACTGCAGTAAACAGGAATGGCCTGATAAAGATGTCCAAACCATAATACTATAATTTGGCAATAACTTTATATGGAAAAAAGACCTTTACACTTATGATGAAATTTGCATCTATGAAATAGGCAGATTAACCTGTAACATCCTGGTGGGCTCAATTTAATTTCATGAGTCCTTAGAAACAGACAAATTTTCCCAGATATACTGACAGAGGTGATGAAAGAATAGGGTAAGATGTGATGTTGCTGCTTCTAAATAAAGAGAAAGGGAACTATGTGCCATGAAACGCAGGCATTCCACAGGATCTGGAAAGAAGAAAAAAGAAAAAAGTATTCTCCTTGGAGTATACAGAAAAAAATACAGCCTTGCAGAATCTTTGATTTTCAGCCAGTGAGAACTGGGTAGGAATTCTGATTTGCATAACTCTAACTTAATTCGTGCTATTTCAATTCACTAAAATTTGTGTGTCTCTATAGAAAAGAAATGTACCTGCCATATGTATTTCTTTACACCATGTTCTTTTGACTCAAGGTAATGTTCATATAACCATCCATGATAATACAACTATTCTTACTTCACAGATGTTTACTATTTTCTTGTATTTCATTACTTGAATATACCACAATTTAGTTATCATTTACTTGTCAAAGACTACTTTAATATTTTCTTTAAACATTGCTATTAAAATCAAGGTACATAAAAATCTATTTTGTGTGTATTATGGCATGCAAGAAAGAAACCTCCCTCTGCCACCACTTCAGGTTTACATCTGTCAGGAGCTGTGTTTAGAAAGAGTAGGCGCATAACAAAGGCTGAAATATTAAATATGAAGGTAGAAACTGAATCAAATATAAAGTAGAAACAAAGAATAAAGAGAGATGTTGCTCATTGTAAAGGTTTACAAAATAAAGAACTTATTATAATAATCAAGAAACAAAAACATTTGGGCAGGGTGTGTAATTTAGTCATAGATCTCTTGCCTAGAGTGGGTGAGGTCCTGGTTTCCATTCCCAGGAAACCACACTCCTCTACTTTAAAAAAAAAATCATTGATAAAATATACATAGAGAGACAAAAATCCATATTTGAAATCAAATAGTACAATTTTAGACATTAAAACAATCAGTAAATTCATCTGTAGGTAAATACCGCACAAACATTCATTTCATTCTTTCCATTACTAGCTTCACATTTGAAAATCAATTTACTGCAATAACAGACATATTATCATCTCAAGAACTATACAAAATAATTTAACAAATTAAACAATAATTTATCAAAAGAAGCTTAGAAAGGACAGAAAGTGAGAAGGAGAATTAGATAGCTGGCCTACAGTCTATTATTTATTTAATGCTTATATGAGATGATGCTGCCAGGGAAAGAACGAAAAGCAAGACATTGAACCTAATTGCTCTGTTAAGGGACTTCCTAGGAGTTAAGAGACTAATGGCAATTGTTAGAAAAAATAAAGCATATCTTTGAAATGCCCTTAGCTATGTACCTGGTCAAGGATTTTCCTTACTAAATAGAACACAGTCTCTGTGCTGTATGGTTTCTGTAGTAAGTAATCTAGTCAAATAAGGCTGAGAGTCATTAAAAAGGAGTCTTATGCTTAAATTCTCCCAAAACCATCTTAAACATTAAGATGAAGTAATGAAAGCTTATTTGTGTCTCCATTTGATGAATGTAGTTTGCTGAATGAATGCTATGTGGCCATACATTTTAAGGGCAAATTCCTCTTGATTAATGTTCAATATTTCTGATAATATTTTATTATGAGGATTTTTTAAACTTATTTTTCTGGTATGCATGTTTTTACAATGTAAATATTAGATCATGACATGAACATCAAAATAGGGCATTTCTAACTACGTCCTAGAAGGTAAAATGCCTCCACAGTCTATTCCCATCCTATCTCTATTTCCCCCTTTCCCTGCATTCTCTCTCTCTCTCTCTCTCTCTCTCTCTCTCTCTTTCTCTCTCTCTCTCTCACCTTGTCCATCTGTGTCTCTCTTTTTTTATGCTTAAAATGGGTACATTTTATTGTATGTACATTATACCTTAAAGTCGATTGGAAAAAGACAGGCAATATATCTTTCCCAAACTGATATTACTGTTTTTCATCAGAACAATTCCAAACCATATGAAACATGATTGTTACATTATCTGTTGAAATATAGTACTGTGTTAACATTCCCAATAGCAAGTTATTAGCCATATTTTCTTAAACTTTTTGGCATTTAGTAAACATCTGTGTGTCTTTTTAAACCCAAGCACCACAATTTCACAATTTCTTTTTATTCCCCTCCAATAAACAATAGTTTTTCTCCAGTTTCACTTATTTTAAATTTGTAAACTTGCTCTCAACCTAAATGTGAAAAGAAACAATTTAGGAAATGAATATATTAAAACCAGAGCACAAGAAACAATTCAATTTCACAGAGAGGGATTTACAGTGTTAATTAACTTAAATTTCCATAATGTGTGAATTCTGGGAAGCATAACACATAAGACTATTTGTAATTATTAACACATTTAATGAGGATATTATAAAGCTTTCCTTACACCACTAGGTACACAGGCACGTTTCATTTTTTTTTATTTCCACAGTTTATAATCTTTTAGTTAACAATTGATTAAGTAGGATTATTTTGTTTGTTCATTCCAGAGATCCTTATATACACTGAATTGAAGCTATATTTTCTTTTTTCTTCTTTTGAATTTACTTTGAAAATCACAAAACAGGAAATGAAGAAAGGTGTTATTCAGGATAATTTAGTAAATATAAAATATAGTTCCATGTTCGTAAGCTCTGTATAAACAAATAAATGGAAATTTATTTTTGACAACATAATAAAGTTCAATTACTGTATTCAGGATTAAGAAGAGGGCAGAGAAAGAAAACAGTAAACAATATAAAGTACTAAATGACACACCATAAATTAGAAGCTTTTAAAAAGCATAATTCTCCCATTGCCTAAGGCTCTGGAATTAAGCAAAACCACCACTGGAAGACAAACTTTTCTAAAGTATACCATCTTTCCTTTAGAAATTCTTACATGCCAGGATCTCTTATATATTATTTCTTCTTTCCTCAGTACCAATGTTTGAGACAAATTTGCATTATCCTCCTTTCATGGAAAGGCAACTAAGACACAACAGAATGAATTTTAGATGTTGTTGTACTTGTGTTTTAGCTGAAATTCGACCTCTGAATATTTTGTACAGCACACCCTTTTTAGTTTTTGTAAAGGCATAGTATTTTCTTTGATAAATTTGTAACAAAATTCCCAGTTTATGCCTTTGTTCAAATCATTAACTTTTTCACACTGTTATTGTTTTTATGGGAAAATGAAGAAAATATATAATCCTTTCCCTAAGAAGTTTGCAGAAACACAATAAAATAGGCTTGATGGTAAAATATAAGCAATAAACTTATAGGTCTTACATAAAAACAAAGAGTAAAACAATTCCTGGCTTAACCCTGGTGAGTAAGGACATGGATTCCAATCATGTACACACCTTGCCTCCTGACTTTGGGTGAGTTATTTAACTTCCCTAAGAAGTGTGCTTAATGATAGAATTGCAAGGAACATAAAACTAGCAAGCAGCTCTAACAAAAATTAGCAACTACAACAAGATAAGCACTATATATTGCAATTTGTTGTTATAATTAGTTTGTTTTACAAATTCTTTATGAAGTGGGAGGAAAATAACTTTTATCCAGAAACAGACAAAAATCACTTATATGGTTTGGAATCAGGGGTCTTTGATTTATTTGTGATGCTCTATATTTTGGGAAAGGCAAAAATTCTCAGAGGTCTCATTTCTGTATGTTTGAGAATACTATAATTTCATAAAGCTCTTCAGGCTTATATTCAATAATTTATTTTAAATTGAAAGAGAATAACTTATGTTTATCTCTAATATCTCTTTACTACTTTTCCACAGTTGAAAAGAAGTTTTCAAAACTGCATAAAATAAACATTTAGCCATTTGATCAGAATGCTACTTCATGCTCAATTTTCTATTTCTTTCCTAATTCAACCGTACTCTGAATGAGATATTTAATATAAAGAAGTAAGGAAGAGATAATTCTCTTTATCAGTCATAAACATTTACTCTGAGAGAAAAATGAAATATCATTGGATTATTCTAGAAGGAATGATAAAAGCTGCCCTCAATATGGCAACTGCATTCAATTCTTAATCAAAATAGTTATGTTCTCTATGAAAGCACTATGAACACTGAATTAGCAAATAATGTACCAATGTTCCCCAAAGAAATACAAGGTTAAGTTCCTATAAGCCTCTGGGAATACCAGTTTAGTCAGGTGCCCAATCCAAAAACTCCTTTATTATATTTTTGTTTAAAACTAAATTACTTATTACATTTTGTTACTTGCCAAAATTGAACACCCTTCCAACATGTCTGGCTTAATTTATGTTTGAACAAAGCTTATCTAACACATTTTCTCTGTTAAGTGTGTGACCCTGTTTTAACACTTAGGAACATAAGATAGCACTTTGGCACTATTCTTTGAGACCACTGCAAACAACACAGCTACCCAAAAAAATGTACACAATGTGAAAATTATATCATTAAATATATTTCAAAGTATATTTGTTTACAGAAGAATTGAATCCAGATGGGGTTTGCCTTGTTTAAGCTTAGCTAAAATGTCACATTAGATGATATTTACATGATTTTATATCATATATGCTCAATAAAGACTGAATGTGTTCAATGTACCCACAAGGGAGTTACAGAGAGATTCTTCCATGTAGAATGGCTTGTAAACACAACATCTGCAAATAATGAGTGCCAACCATAGTTTATATCAAGCTTCTTGTTATGATCTCAAAGATGCTGTTGCACTCCTGCTCCCCCAACCCCTCACCAAACAAATCTAACATTAAACATAATCATGAATTTAAGCCAAAAATATCATCCTTATGAACCACTTCTATCCAGGCCTTCAAATTTGTTATTTGCCGGGTCTTACCACGATTAGGATGTACTTTCATCTAGAAATTTGTCTTGCTTTACCCCTTTGAATTTCAGATCCTGGAACTGCTTTCTGTTGGATAATGCACCTGAGTTTTTGTGATTTGGCCACCAGAACTTCAAATGCTGCCACATAATGATATCCCAGAATGCATAGCCCATTTATAGTGTTCCATTCACTATACAAAAGGGAGGATTTATATGATGTTCATTATAAACATTCACCTCATATTTTTCTCTAGTTAATCATATCTTATGTTATTTTTTATATAATACATTTTAACTTTCAGCTTTATCATGTGAATGTAGAAAATAAATGAGCTAGACTTTGACATTATGTTTATATTCTGTCTCCTTACCTGACCTTGAAAATTCTTGTGTTTTGCAACCAAGAAGAAATATACACAC
The DNA here is from genome assembly GCF_021218885.2 of Marmota monax. NCBI lineage: Eukaryota > Metazoa > Chordata > Mammalia > Rodentia > Sciuridae > Marmota > Marmota monax. The sequence goes on along the minus strand of NW_026691982.1, from coordinate 4,159,119 downwards.
CTATATATCCACTGAGAATTTCATAATGCATTATAATTATTAAATTTTTGTTATGTTGTTTGTAATTATTGACTGGTGAATTTAAGTAAAAGCTTAAGAGAAGTAATAGCATAAGTTTATGATTAGGTTTGTTTTATAAACAAAACTAAATAAAAATTCTAAATCTTTCAATGAAAATTTTCGAAAGTAATCATTAACCCTATAAAATGATAATCTCATCATGAATATCGTGGTATCTATATTAATATTTCAAAATTAGAAAGTTTTGCCTATCTCTGGGTACTGAAAATATTCACATATGTAACTTTTAGAAACCGTATTATTTTACAAATTTTAGATATAGGACTAAAATACTACTGAAATGATTTTTTATGTAATATAGGAATAATAATATTTTTTATTAATAAAATTTGTTAGTATTTCCAGCACAATTGAATGAAAACTCTGTTTAACAAGATATGGACAGTGGGTCAAATACATTTGTGTATTACATTTTTATAAAAATTAGTTGGTGCTTTTGTTTAAATATAGGTTTCCCTTCCAAAACCACCTTGAAATTTGATTGCATTATGGCATTGTTGGGAGGTTGGCCTATAAGAGATGATAAGGTCATTAAAGGGGATCAAGCCAGTCATGGGGGCACCTGCCTCTAATCCCAGCTAAGGAGGATCAAGACAGCTTCAGCAAAAGTGAGACGCTAAGCAAATTAGTGAGACCTTGTCTCTAAATAAAATACAAAATAGGGTGGGATGTGGCTCAGTGGTCAAGTGCCCCTGAGTATAATCCCAGTACCTTTAAAAAAGGCGGGGATCAAAGCCTTTCTCAATCTTGTGGGATTGAATTTATTACTATGAATATGCATTATTATAAAGTGAGACTACCTCTTACATTTTTCTTTTTTGCATGCACTCACTTGCCCAATGGCTTTGCACCATGTGGGGACACAACAAAAAGCCCTCATCACATGTGGTTTTCCACATGAAGGCTCAAGAAGGATGATCTAAATACAAATAAACTTTTCCTCATAAATCACAGATGGTCAAGTACTCAATTATATACCAACAAAAAATGGACTAAGAGGGTTGAAAAAAATCAAAGTCAGGACATTCTGTGACATGAAAAGCTGTATGACTCACAGCCCACTATTCATAAATAAAGTTTTATTGGAACACAGTCATAACCTTTTGATGACACACTGCCTTTTATTGCTTTTTACTATAATGATGGAACTGAGAAGTTTCAACAAAGATTATTTTCTGTCTAAAAATTATTATATGGTGCCTTTCTGAAAAAATTTGGTGATCCCTGAAAATAGTAACTTCCCTACTCTGCTTCTGACTCACCTTTGACAAAAAAAAAAAAAGTATGGTGAAGAAAATTGCTGAACTCTAAATGTATACATTGTATTCTAGGGTACTACTTATATGAAAATTGCACTCAATTAAGTATTACAAATTAGTAATTTATCGTGATACAACAAAGTGTACAATTTACAATTTTGTTAGATCTGACTATTTTTTGCTCTTATTGATATTTTTCATTTTATGTAAATTTTAGCATGAATGCATTAATTTTCCCACAACATAGTTCCTGAATATTTATTATACTTAGAGTGAATCTATATATTAATGTTTGGTGAATTAATATATATTTATGATAATGAGCTTCTACACATGAATACAAAATTTTCATCATTTCAATTTTAAATTTCTCAATACTATTTAATGATTTTGATGTAGAGATCTTGCATACATTTTATTGAATGATTTTATGTATTTGACATTTTAAAAATTATGTTTTGAAAAACATTATGTCATATTTTCTATTTTTGCTATTGTTATTGGAATAATTTATCTGGAATTTCTTTTGAATTTTCTCTGTACACATCATAGTTTCCTGGAAATAATGATCACTTCCTCATCCCAACATAATGATTTCAATTTTATTTCCTTGCTTTGGTTCTGGTCATAAACTCTAGGTCTCATGGATATAGGAAATTTTCTCCTCATTATTAATATCAGGAAAATATGTCAATATTCTGATAGTTTATATTTATTTCGTTGTGGAAACTATTTATGTATTAAGAAATGCCCATTCCCTTCCTATCTTATCAGGAACTTGGGAATAGAAGTGAGGGTGAATGTATATGCAACACATGACACACACACACACACACACATATATACACAAATATATATACATACATGTATATATGTGTTTGTGTACACCTGTACATATATATCACAGTTTAATCCTCTAGTTATATTTAACTAATATGTGCTAATAAAAATAATAAATGGATGTTGAGATCAATATTCTTCATCTACTGCTATGCTCATATGAATATCCCCTTTTTATAGTAATAATGTAAAATATGTTTTTATATACTACATGCATAACCTGAAAACTAAACTAAATAAATTAAAAAACTGACTTATGACATAAGTGATGAAGTAATTGAGTGGAGATGTGTCCCTGATATTTCAAACCATTGGCACGTCATACCCTTCAATGAACTATACCAAAGGAGTAGTTTTCTTCAAGGACCAAAAATTTAAAGTTATAAATATTTAGATTTTTTTGTCTTTTAAATTATATATGAAAGCTTTGTGACTAGATATAATATTTTATGTACCAAAAATATAAATTCCACTTTATATCATTAAGCCCTCAGATATCTAGGTGAATAGCCTATGGGCAGTTAAATAAAATAAAACAAATTAAAAACTAGGAGGATCATTACCAACTTATTAATATGGCAATATATCAATTTACCTATCTTGGCAAGTGTTATATAACTATATGATGTTGGAATAATATGGTTTATGCTATTACATGTTTAGAGAAATGGAGATTAATTCTGTTTTGCTATATTACCTAGAGTGATTCATAAGGGAAATATATATGCAGATTATTTATAGATTTAAAAGATCATTTTAACACTTCTTATGTCATTCTTTTAATTCTTAGGGCCACAACAATGAAAAAACATGACAAATATCATGAAAGTTAGGGTCTGGTAATAAGGTATTCTATCCTTTAAGTCAACGTGCAAACCTGAATTGCACACTTTTAAATCCCATAGTCAATATTAACAACCAAAAGTTTTAAAAAATTGTTTCTTTTTAAGGAAAATGTGCTTATTTCTGTAGGTAAATTCAATTTTCAATGAAATAATCATCTTCTTTTTAGGCTCTAAATAACTTATATTCTCTAAACTTTCATGTCTCTTTTCTTCTCAGTTTCTTAGATTCAGAAGAATTGGGTTCAAAGGAAGAAGACCTTTTCAGATCATATTCACGAGGAAGCCCAAAGTTGTTTCTCAGGTCTCAATATGATATTGTGTGGAGAGACCATACATGTGTTAAGGTGTGTTCAGTTTAAACAAGAGACCAAAAAAAAAAATGAAAGAAAGTTCTTTTTTTTTATTTGGTAAAATACAATCACATTATGGTGACAGTGATTTGGTTCAAATAGCATATTCATATTGCAATTACTACATGATAGTAACAGATTGATTACTTTAATATAAGCTGCAAATCTCATTCTACTATAAAAGTAACGTGTGTGCATCAAAATCCAACCCATGTAAATAAAATTATAGTATCCAAAGACACCACAAATATACATTGGAGAAAAGATAGCCCCTTCAACAAATGGTGCTGGAAAAACTAAAAGTCCATATGTAATACAATGAAATTAGACTCATCTCTCTCACCCTGTACAAAACTCAACTCCAAGTAGATCAAGGACCTATGCATTAGACCAGAGACCCTGTGTCTATTAGAGGAAAAAGTAGGCCTAAATCTCCATCATGTCAGCTTAGGAACCAAATTCCTCAACAAGACCCCTAAAATGCAAGAAGTAAAATCAAGAATTAATAAATGGAAATGTATCAAACTAAAATGCTCTTCACAGCAAAGGAAAGAATCCAGAATGTGAACACAGATCCTACAGTACTGGAGAAAATCTTTGCCTTCTGCACCTCAGATAGAACATTAATCTCCAGGATATATAAAGAACTAAAAAAATTAACACAAAAAAATCAAATAACCTAACCAATAAATGGGCAAAGGAACTGAACAGTCACTTCACAAACGAGAAACACAAATGGTCGACAGATATATGAAAAATGTTCAACATAACTAGCAATTAGAGAAATGCAAATTAAAACTACACTGGATTCCTTCTCATTCCAGTCCAAATGAAAATTGCCAAGAATAGATATAACAATAGACTTTGGAGGATGTAAGGCAAAAAGTTACACTCATACATTGCTGGTGGGACTGCAAATTGGTACAACACTCTGGAAAGCAGTATAGAGATACCTCAGAAAAGTTGGAATGGAACCACCATTTGACCTAGTTATTCCACTGGTCATGTTTGTACATGACCTGTGTAACTCCACATCATGTACTACCACAATATCAGCATACTATAGTGATACAGCCATGTCAATGTTTATAGCAGCTCAATTCACAATAACTAAGCTGTGGAACCAACTTAGGTGCCCTTCAACAGATAAATGGATAAAGGAAATGTGGTATATATAGACAAAGGACTATCACTCAATCAAAGAGAAGAATAAAATTAGGGCATTTGCCAGTAAATGGATAGAACTGGAAGCTATTATGCTAAGTGAAATAAGACAATCTCAAAAAACCAAGGGCCAAATATTCTCTTTCTCTTATATGCAGATGCTGACTCACAATAGGGCGGGAAGAATGGAAGTTCACCAGATTGGACTGGGGCAATAGGCAGAAAGGAGGAGGAATTGGAATAGGAAACAGTAGAATGAATCAGACACAACTTTGCTATGTTCATACATGACCGGTGTAACTCCACATCATGTACTACCACAAGAATGGGAAGTTATACTCCATGTATGTATTATATGTCAAAATATATTCTATTGTCATGTATAACTAAAACCAGATTTTTGAAAGTGAAAAAAAAAATCCAACCATGGTAGTTTTCCAAACCTATTGAAGAATTTTCAATATGTATTTGTTATTCAGTTTATACTCAGCCAGCAAAGCATGAAGTGCTGTTGCTTCTTTGTCTTGTAGGGAACAGCCTTTTGACATTTTGTGAAAGTGGATGAATGAAGGAGGAAGAAGCCAATAGATGAAAAATCCAGTCAAAAAAAAAAAAAAAGCAGAAATGTTGGAAGTTAAATTAGAATACAACATAAATGAAGACAGGAAATAACTGACTATGGGAATGTAGACATTGATTTCCTTTGAGGGAATCTTGCTGTGCAGCCAGAGATATTTAATTAAGGTGAACTTATTGACCTAAAAGAAGAAATTGATTGCAATATAAAGGATAATGATATCTCGGAAGAAACGACTGAGGTAAAATATATATCATTACAGAAATTTTTGTATATATTTTACAAAATTGAAAGAGCAAAAATAAAATCTTGAAAGCTCATTAAAACTTTTAAAAGTATGCCAATTCCTAGGAAAGATGTTCACTATTTATGGTAGATTGTAAGGCAAGAAATAGGCAAGTACTTTTCAAACCACTCTTAAAAGTTTTACTAAACAAATAACAACAATGAAATGCATACTTCAGGACATTTAATTTTCAATATTTTGAATGTATTAACATGCATTCATGGTAAAATTAAAAAGATGTGTTTTATCTTTGACTTGGATATTTGGCACAGGGTTTCTAAAATCTTCAGAATTTCCTGTTTGGAGTGTACCTTCATTTTTCTTAAGGAGCCCTTTTCTAACAGCCTCTGTTTATGTTAACTGAAAACCTCAAGATGGGACAGGTAACTCAACAGACCAACTGGGGTTGGAACTTTCAGAGTCATCCATTGACTTATAGCAGAGGGACATGGGGATGGAGATTGAGCTCTTTAAAAGTTTGACCAACAAGATTTGAAACTCAGCGAGCTTCTGTGTTGATGAACACAACAAAGTTATGGGAAGCTTATGTGCCTATAGTTGGCATGGAAGCTCTACTCCCTCCCTGTTTCTCGCCATATGAATCTCTTGGCTGTTTCTATGTTTCGTTTGTATTAAACTGATAAAAACAAGTAAAATTGTCTTCTATGTTTTGTGAGTCTTTCTAGAAATTACTGAAGAAAGGAATCCTGGTAACCTCTAATTTTACAGCCAGCTTGTGATAATGATGGTGGCTCCTGGAATGTGACTGGATTTGAAATTGGTGTCAGTTTTGTAGAGAACTGTAACTCTATTAATTACCACAAAATAATTATTTGCATAAAATTAATGAAGCAAACCCACTGTTCGATTACTACTTTGTGCTAAAACGGTGATATTTTATGAAACTATTTCAGTTTTAGCTAAATCCATTGATATTGTGTTAGTCATCTCTTTGTTGCTGTGACCAAAATTCCTTACAGGAACAACTCAGAGGAGGAAAAATGGATTTTGAGATCATAGTTTCAAAGTCCATGGTCAACCAACACCACTGCTGTGGGCCTGAGGTGAGGCAGAAGAACACAGCAGAAGGGTGGGCAGAGGGAAATTGTTGGCTCATGGCAGGCAAGCAGCAGAGAGAGAGAGAGAGGAAGGGACCCGGAAATGATATAGTTCAAATTCACACACCTAGTGACATACCTCCTCTAGTCACATCCCCCCTGCCTACAGTTATAAACTAGTAGTACACACAAATTAATCCATTATATGGATTAATCCTTGGATAAAGTTATAGTCCAGATAATCTAATCATTGTCTAAAAGCCTCACCTCTGAGCCTTGCTGTTTGGAGACCATGCTTTCAAAACTAGTTTTCATGGAACATTAGATATCTAAACCATAACAATTATGAACAGACAACTTGAGATATCTTTGTTAGGGAAGGGAGACTTCTGGAAATTATATGAGAACTACTATATCTAAATAAATGCACAAACTCTCATTACTCACCCCTTAAATACTAAATAGGTGTGGAACTAGAAAATCATGGGCATTTGTTTAAATAAAAATTTGCATATCACACAGCAGAGATTTTCTTTTCAGTCATTATACAACAGTTACTATTAGTAGTAGTAGTAGAAGTAGTGATAGTACTACCAGGAATTGAACTCAGGAGCACTTAACCACTGAGAAAATTCCCAACCTTTGTATTCATGTTTTATTTTGAAACAGGGTCTCACTAAGTTGCTTAGTTATTGAGGTACCAAGACTGACTTTGAACTCACTATCCTCCTTCCTCAGCCTCTCCAGTCACTGGGATTATTTTCTATTAAGTATGATACTAAAGCACACTGAAAGAATCAAACAATTTGAAAGTTCACCTCTCTTTAAAGTATAATCATAGAACTTAAAGATTTTAATCACATCATATTGAATATCTTACATAACAATAATAAAAACAAAATACTGTAGATATGTAAATAAACAGGAAATGTAGATCACTGTCAAGGAAAAAAAAATTAGTCAAAGGAGAATCTGACAGTTAATATTAGGTCCACCCTATTATAACAACTTACAAAGATTTTTCTTACTTGGCAGAGTTTCCCTTTCCTCAGATTATAGTTACTGAGACAGTTACAAATGCTGAGCATGAAATGAAGAAATGTGTGATCATGGTAATAATTAGGCCAATTTTGAGTACCTTGGCAGATTCACTTTGGGGTACTTAGATGTGTAATGCCAGCTCATTAAGGAAAGCAGTAGCAGAGCTGCTTCAAACAGCCTATCCTGAAGTCTACCATGTCATCTTTAAGGCATTTGAAGATGATAGTGGAAAGTCTTCAAATCTTTTGGAATGGGTTCTGACTGTTATAAAAGGACATCAGTCCTCTTAAAATGATTTCCTTTATGTCTAACTCACAGAAGGGAAACCTTAAAAGAGACCTTGATGGCTTGGAAGCTCTTACTATTCTGAACAGGATTTACAGTATTAATGACAGTCACCGATTGAAGAATGAGGAGATGACCTAAGGTATCTAGCTAATTTCTTGTGGTCAGGAGAACAAGATCCCTTAGTAGTAATAATAATAAACCCTATTGTTTTTATTTATAAGGCATAAACTTATGAGATGTTATCTTGATAACTGGTCAGACTAAAGTGCATTCCTCAATGATTGCCCACATGAAAATATGCCAATCCTAAATCAGCCAGAGTACACAATCCACGATCCAGTCATAAAACAACATGCTTACAACTGCTACATGAGTTTCCAAGTTTATATAAATGGACCTCAAAATATGACCCAGAACACTGGATGAGACGGAAATATTGAAAGGTGGTTGGTTGAGTCCTAAGCATCTACCACTCCACTCAAAAAACATAATGCATAGACAAACTCATGCTTAATGAAATGAAAATCTCTGCCAGTGTTTCTCCTGATTCCTTCTCCTTCTCTAAATACATCATCCCCTACCCCTCCATGTTTTCTGCTTTTGAGGGTTTTTTTTGTGTGTGGGGGGGAGAATTAGCTCTTTTTCAATGGATGTTAATTGGGGTAAATTAAAATTCCCAATCCAATTGATGAACATATGATTTAATTCTGATTCTTCAGACTCTGTCTCTTAAAATTCGGCTCACATGGAATAAAACAAGAATAAATTGTTAAACTATTTATACTGAACACTGTCTTGAGGACATTACCATTAATTCCTGATAATTAGATTGTATCTTTAAATATCATGTCCTTGTTCTCATTCTGAGTCTTGAATATTCAAATTTCTTTGAAATCTCTAGTGATCCCTTGATCTTTCCTGTGGTCTCTGACATTAGCCAGGTTTAGTGTCTGCTTATAATGAAAGCACACTAACTGAAACAAAATTCTTACCATCATCTTTTTTCAAAGTCAAATTTTTATGGCATAATCTAGAATAGAATGATGTGCTAAAATCAAGTTATCAATTCACAATTACTCATTCTTTATAATATGTCATATCCTGATTTATGTAAATATCAATTTCCCTAATTCTATAATTTGAGCAGAGTGATATTACACTCAACATTTTTGTCTTTTTCTGTAAGTATATAGTACATTACAAAAGTTAAAAGAAACAAGTTCTTAATAAAAGATAACTCACTCAATAGTCATGCTTTTAAAAAGCATTAATGTTAGCTTAAATAACCATGTGTTAAAGTTTTATACCAGAAAACTAGGCATACAGAGAGGATGTATATAGCATAATCTGGAATTAGCCCTAGATTTGACTGATAGTTCACTTATTTGCTAACTGTATGATATTAGAAGTTGAATCTTGTGTGAATATCAGGTTTCTCAACTATAAAAATGGGTAATTATTGGAATATGATTGTAAAATTGTAAGGATTTGGGGAAAATTAAATTGCTTTAAAAGTGCTTCCCATTGTGCCTGAGCAATTGAGAACAGATACTGAATATTAACTGATTCATTGTGTAGACACAGCATTTCCTTAACATATCCATATCATGTTATACAATTTTTATCAAATTTATTCATGGTAGCCATATAAAATGTAACCAGCAAAGGCATGAAGCACTAAATAAAACTAAGCAGGTAAGTATTGAACAATTGTAATTGCTTCATGGTTCAATTTGTGTCACTAATAATATTTTAAATCAATTACAGATTTTCTTATAATTTGTTACTTTTCACAGAAACTCTGTTACCTCTTGAACATAAATGATACCATGTAAGAAACTTGTTCTCTTTTCAAACTATTTCTTTTTTTCCAAAGATAAAGTAAGTACTTGTAGTCATTAGCAAATCAGGGTATTTATATGGTGAAATACATAAACTCTCCTGAGAAAAAAAGGCTTACTTCTCCTTAGAACAGAAATTAGTTCTGTTTTTTATTTTTATATTTTTAAATATTTATAACTATGAAGTAAATTCATATTTTTCACTAATACATTAATTGAAATTAAGTTAGAGGCTAATTGCTACCATGTATATAGCAGTAACCATATTTAAAGTACTTAAGTTTTCAACAATATGGTTTTTACCTGAAATGGGATCAATTTTGTTATGAATACCTAAATCTCTTTATTTTAATTGATGATTCACATAACTAAACATTTTAAGAAAACAAAGTTTTCTTTACATTTTGGAAATACTTCTGAAACAAATTGTAAAATAAGATGCTTTCCAATTAATTCAATATGTGTGAAATATTTGTCAGTTTATTCAGTTTTGTATGATAACATTTTTAATATAATAATGCCTTATTATCTTCACTATACAAACATCGAGTATAAGTAGAAGGATTAAGCAATTTTCTGAAGGCAAAAACGTGGTCAATGTCAGTAATCGGATTAGAGCTAAGAATGCTTTGATTTCCAGGACTGGCTTAAGATGATTAAAATTGCCTCTTTCAGTTTGACTTCAACAATTAGAAGTTGGGGTTTTCCATTGAAACCTTAAAAACTGATGTTTTTTTCTCATTTTAAGAAACACTAAGAACTCACTAAGTAGTCAGGGAACCAGGTGAGAATTTTAAAAGACAATTTAAATGGTCTTATCAGTCTGCATGTTTTTTTTTTTAAATCTCTGTTCTTCTTTACTTTTATTTCTGCTTATTTAATCTGTTAAAAATATCTCACCTCTATCACAAAGATATAGTTTTGCTTTATTCCTCTGCACATTACCATCTCTGTCCAAGCCATGTGCATCACTGGTTTATGGACTTAACCATCACATTTGACTCCATTTAACAATTACAATTGATTTCCTAAGAAATTTTAGTTTATTATATTCCAGTACTTCTGTTTTCAGTTTGGATGCTTTTATTTCAGAGTTTTTTGTACTTGTACCCTTCTTAAGTTGGCCTTCTTTAGTCTTAGCTAATGGCTCTATATTAATAAAGTGCTGCTCTGCAATGCTTCTCTTTAGGTTGATTGTCTACAATCATAAATTATCATTAACATGAGCATTCATTTCCATTACATGTTCCTGTTTTATCTTCCTCATAGAGTCCATAGTTTATAACTATTTGAAATACCTGATATATTTGCTTGTTGACTATTTCTTCCATTCAGACAGCAAAGACAAAAATCAGGAATCAAGTTATAGTACTCACACATATGTGTCTGCAGCAGCTGTAAGAGTACTACAGACAGGAGATATCTAGGGAGTGATGCTGATAAACGGATAATAACTCAAACATGTGACAGATTCAGAGGAACTCAGCTAAGATGTAAAACAAAGAACAGCTCAATAAAAAAGGTTAGAGTCTTTACAGGTAAAAGCTGATGACAAATGCTCACAGTTGTGTAATGTCTAGACTGATGGAGCTAAGCAGAGTTTAACATATATATGAACAATGGGAGAAATTGTATCTCAGAAGGTATAAAGGAGACAAGTTTTAAAGACTGCAAAATAATTTGTTTAATAAATTAGCATTACTCATTTCAATTTCTTATATTTGCAAATGAATGTGTATATTTCAAACAACTATATATAAATGTTTATCTGTCTCTCTCTGTTTCTGTCTCTAGAGATTTTAATGCCTCCTTGATGATTTGGGTAGTTTTCTAAGCCTCCAGTGTTCTGTCATTTAGTGTTTATTTATGAATATTAATTTTTTCCTCCATATCATGAGGCTTTTTTCAGCCAGTAAAAGTATAAACATTTTTTGAGAACAAAATTTTGTACCATGCTTGGATTGTGTTGGGGACAATGTACACCTAAAAAAAAATGCTTTGTGTTTCCCCAAACAGTTTATGTTTGTGGTTTTTTTTTTTTAAATGGAAAAAACATTATTGAAAATATAGGTCAGCAGTTAGTTATTATCTAGATTAAACAAGTACTCATAATCCTTAGATATTCAGCTAATGCTTCTTATTAAATAAGATGATGTAAATAATATGGAAAAATGTTAATTGTATTTACAGGCCTCAAATCAAATTACTAAATAATCACATTATACTAAATGCAATATTAACAATAATTCGAATTGTTTGAATCACAGAAATATTTCCTAGACATCATATTTCCATAAAGCAAACAACAGTTTTCCAGCATGATTCCTGCACAGCTATGTAGCTAGTAAATTGATTTGTTCCCCTTTTATGTTGTAGAGGATGCTTCAATAAACTTGATAATATACAATTTAGGTAGTGATTTTGAAATATCAAGGGGAACTATATATCATACTGAGCCTTAGCTTTATTTTTTATCTCAAACATTTAAGATAATGTGATGTTTTTGCACCTATGATCTCAAAATTTTTTTTAGTTCACAATTATTAAGACGTCTTAAAACCCTCTAGGGAGTTTTGAAAGAAAATAAGTTATTTTAACAATTCTATATTTCTTTCTGAATGTTTTCCATATTTTTGCTCATTCTTTTCTGAAATATTTTTAAATTAAGTCATATTTCTGAACTTTTGAATATCTGTTTATATTTTCTATTGTACATCACACAGATTCAACAAAAAGGTGTAATAGTTACCAATTTGTGAAATTAAATTTCTCCACTCAAGAAGATGCAGGCAAATGGATGTTATTTGTCCTTTCAATCACATAAATAACTGTGATTCTTCAGGTGAAAACAAATGTAAAGAAAACATTTATTGTTCATTATGTTTTCAAGGCATTCCTCTAAGCACTTTACATATATTTTCTCATTAATTTTTTTACAGAAAACCTGTAAACATGGAATTATATTACACCTTACAGATGATGAAATTGAGTTTTAGTTGTTAAATAACTTGTCTATAACAAATTTGAAACCTATCATATTATGACTCCAAAGCCTCCTTTTTCTTCTTGAGAGCTGTCTAGTTTTTCCTTATTAATAGTCACAAAAAAGAACATATTTATGAAATTTCCTGCACAAAAAAAGGTAATATTTTTGACTTTTAGAAATTGCTTCAAATGATGCAATTTCTACCTCACCTTCAGAAAATGAACAGAAACCTATTCAAAACTACTGTTTCTATAGAGTTCAAGTTCCCATGAAAAGATTATCTGAGTTCTTTACAGGAGAGGTAATTTTTAGCATCCAATAACTAGATTAATCATAATTCAAGACATGATATAAAAAATGGCAAACAGCATGTTAGAATAAGTTACAAGTCTGCTATTTATCAAGAGGAAATCAAGTAAGGGTCTTAGTCATGGACCTAGACAATACTTAAGAATAGGAGTCAGACTCCCCTGCCATCTCCAGACTTAAGGAACCAAACAAGTTTTAACAGGAGAAAGAGCTTCACCAACAATTAAACAGCAACAGAAGCTTGTTTGAAGGATGTTAAGAAATGTGTGGGCTCTCTCTCTCTTACAGAGAGGAGGTTCATGGAACAGGGTAGAGGAGAGTGTGGCTGTGGAGTCGCTAATCAAGACCTCCAAACCAAGAAGGAAGCAGGTCTGATTTTATTGTGCAGTTACCAGTGTATATACTCAGGCAGTAGCTAAGCATTTTACAGGCAGCCACCAATGCAATGTCTGCTAACTGTCTTTGCAGCGACCAATCGAGGAGTGTGACATGGAGGAAGCACAGGGACTGCAACACATGGCCTTATGCCCAGGGCTGTGCCTATGGGGTAAGTGACCTGCTGCTCGCATGCCTAGCATGAGGGGAGTGGTCTGCCACTCAGAAGACCTTTATGTATGCCATGAATGCAGTACTCCATGCACTTGTTCCCACAAAGAAAATGCATTTGAATTGAATTTGAGGCAGGAGAGAAGATGATTTACAGAGAAAGGGAACCAGTTGTAGAAGAAACATTTAAATAGACCAGAAAATGTGAACAAGGCCTCATGAGCTTGACCAAGAGCAACTGACTACTTATTACCCCTGAAGTCACAATATGAAGTCTTTGTATTTGGTTTCTTTTCTTAACATTGTGTATATGAGCTATGTCTATAGTGCTGAGGGCAACTCAAGTTGATTTATTTTTATTGTGATAGAATTCTATTACATAGAGTTATTACAAGTTTTCTAATGTACACATATATTTGGATTGTTGCCAAATTTTAGTTATTATGCATAATATTAATATAGATGCATTTGAATTTGTTTCTTGATACACATAAACACAAATGAATATCTAAAAGAGGTAACATTAGCGTTTGACTTGTAATCATGATTTAACCTAATTTATGTATACTATAACAAATAATAAGAAATGGTGATGTAAACTTTTCAGTAAATTATATATGCATATATATGTATATTACATAACTATATACATTGTAGTATGATCTCCTTATCTATTCATCTATTAATTGACATGAATTGTTTTCATATACTGCTATTGTGAATAACACTGAAATGAACATGAGTGCAAATATGTCTCTAAGGTTCTAATTTAAAATATTTTGGGTACATAACAAGAAGTGGGATTATTGGGTCATGTGGTATTTTTATTTTTAATGTTTTTAAGAATTCCTTACTCTTTTCTGTGGTTCCTGCCCTGCTTTACTAATTTTCCTGCCCAACTAATTGCACAAGGAATCCAGTTTCTCCAATCTTTGTCAAAATTTGCTAACTATATTTATAGTCGTTGTCCTAACAGGTGTGAAGTAATTTTCTTATATTTTTAATATGAATTTCCTTGATAAATAATGATGCTGCAAATTTCTTCTTATGCTTGCTGGGCATTTGTATATCTTTTCAGAAGAAATATCTACTAAAGGCCTTAGCTTATTTTTCATGGGATTTTTATTATTATTTGATATTAGGTTTTATCACTATAATAAATACCTTAAATAGGTTCAGGCCATAATTGATTGGCCCCCTTACTTTGGATCTGTGATGACTGGCCTGTGTGATAGAATGAGTCACTCACCTTATGGCAAGCAAGTGCAAAAGAAAGGTGAAAGACCTCCGTTCTTGCAACACTCTTTTAAGACTCACTCCAAATATCCTGAAGTGCTGTCACTAGCTGTCACCTCTTAAAATCTTCATCACCTCCATGTCGTGCCACAGGCTGAGGACCAAGCTTCCAAAACACAACCCTTTGAGTGATATTCTTGATCAAACCTAGAATATCCAGAGCAATTAACTTTGAAAATAAAAACGATTATTTATCTCACAAATTGGAGGTTCTAGTCCAAGATCAGGTGGCTCTATTTGAGTGGGCATCTAGTAGAGAAACTAATCTTGGTGGAAGAGTGTGACTGAAGGAGGGCTCATATCACAAGCCAGGAAGCAGAGAATGGGAGACTGGAGTCCAACAGTTCTCTTCAGGGACAGCCCCCACCCAACGATCAGTCTAAGAACCTCCAAGTCAGCCATGTGATTATGAGAATTAACAAGGAAACTCCACAAAATTGCTAAGCTACAGCATTTGGTTAGGTGTATTAAATGTATTTTTGACATCATTTTTCCCCTTTTGGAGTATAACTATCTCATAAATCCCGGAGCATCAGTTTGCCAATGAAAATAAGTAGTGGAATATATGAATACAGAAGGCACAATAGAAGCAAAAGTAATTGAATATGAGCTATAATTTTTAGATAATATAGTTATTTTGAGAATTGACTTTTTTAAAAAAAAAAGCTGGAAATTTCAAGTTTTATTTTTAATGAGGTAAGCATAATGTAATTTTAAAAAATTTAACAATGATTTAAATTTATTTTGGAGGAAAGAAAAATATATTTTATAATTAAAAATGTTTAATTTTTACTGACCATCAGAAGAAAATAACTTTTTTTCCCTTGGTCAAAATAGAAAACACTTCATTTTATAAAGAAAACTCGATTTAAATTTAAAAATCTATCAAACTGTGGTGGCTGTCCCTGAAGAGAACTGTGAGACTCCAGTCTCCCATGAGTTTTTTTTTTTTTTTTTCCCCTATCTTCACAATAAGTAGTACTTCATTTTTGAGAAGTCATTGCTGCACTGTCAGGCTAAACACTCATCTGTAAAGGTGAAAATATTTCATTGACCTCTTTGATGACCATGCTAATATAGTGTATAGAAAAATACCATGTCATATTAAAATGTTCTACTTTATAGAAATGTTTTAAATAATATCCTTAGCACCCCCAAAAAATCCTTAAAAGGAATGAAGTAACAATTGATTGTCCAGCTTAACATTTCTATTATAATAAAGGTCATAGTTCAACACACATTGAAAGGCATGTATATATGTATGTATATGATACATTTCTCCAGTTTATATTTTTGTTATAAATAATCTATATAACCCTTATTTCATAATACAACATAACCTTTTTCATTAAAACACTTTAATACAGATACTATTAACCTGAATACCAACACACAGCCTGGTCAATAGATCTCAGTGTTTGCAAAACACACATTTTCATATACTAATGACTTCAATTATTAAAGCAGAGAGTCATCAGCAAATAAACAAGATTGGTCATGTAACTATAGACTCAAATACTCTAATATGCAACTGGATTATGAAAACAAGCAGCTGTACCAACAAGATAGGCAATCAAATTGACAAAGTATGTCTCTGCATTAATAGAGTACGTGACACTTGACAAATTTAAATAAGTGCTGAAATGGTGAAACAAGTTGATTTGGATTATCACATTCATTCAGAGTAGACACAACTTAAATGAGATAATTATGCATCCGCATCAGGCAAATACACAGTTTTATAGGTGGCTGAGCATAAAATACATCTAGAAAATGTATAAAAATAAAACTAATTTTAAAATTGGCATAAGTATTCCTGAAAAATATCAAGGTATTTTAAATACAAGACTAATATAGCAAATAAACACTTAAGACATGATACATGAGTTAGACAAAAATCTAGCTGATCTTTTAAACTTTCTATTAGATTATGATATAAAGAAGTAGATACTTCTCTGTAAAGATACAGCCCAATTCATTTTATCCTTACAATTTCATCACAGGCATCTATTCACTACATTCTAAAATTTCCATAAACATATAGTGTGGTTTCTGAATTGTTAATTTGTAACCTCATAGGGAGGAATTTTATCAATAGAACTACAATTCCTCAACATCTTCTCCCACTTTGCGTGAGGTTGTTGTCATAGTCTGAATTTCCTCCTGGGATCCTAATATTCTTATATATTTCTTTAATTTGCTTGCACTAATTTCATACTTTTTGATGGTTTAATGGGTTTTAAAAAGTATATAATGTCTCATAAATATATTTTTCCATATCTTAATATTAAAACAAAGTTATTTCAGCATTCTAAAAAATAATCTTTTCCTTTATCTATTAAACACGCATCCAGACACACACATACTGTAAAACATAATTTCTTAATAAAAATGCAGTTTATGTTCTCATCTTATTAGTGTTGTACCAATTAAAACAACGATTTTTATTTGCCAGTTCCATACTCTGAAAAATGTACTTTATTTTTTTTCTTTTTTCCTAACTTCCTACCTTTCTTTTAGGGTAATTATTGTGTTTAGCAATTATTGCAGCAATATATAAATAAAAGTTGCATTTTTAAATTTTTATATTAAACCATTTTACCTGTTCTCTTTCCATTTAATATTTTATGGTTGTTAGCATAAATCTAGGAGCAGGAAATTTCTCTTTAAACCAACTTCATTACTAAGTGTCTGGTTGTTATGCATAAGACACCATAGTAGTATGTTGTAATAAGATACTGGTGATCCTTTAATGTAAAAATGCAAATATATTTTCTTTGAGAGATAATGTGAACTGTCATCCCACAATATAACTATCAAATAGCAGTTTTTCTAATTATAATATTTTGCTAAGCGATTAAATAATTAGTCAATTTTAAAAGTAAGATAAAACAGTTGTTCTCCTGTTACTTTCTCTTTTCCTTGCTTTGGTTTGTTCCAGTAACTTGTAAGAGCAACATTTTAAAGCCATCTTGAAAGGATTAAATGGCTTCAAGCTACAGTAAAACAAACAAAAAAACTACCCATAATGACAATGCTATCAGTTCTTTTCTGGAACATGATAGCATCTAGTTATGTGTATGGAAATATTGTCCATCATCACACTATTCACAGATCACCCTTCAAAATTTAACATCCATTCCCATAAAGTGACTCGTTTGCCTGACTCTGGACTGCTATAAAACTATAAGATAAAAAATTTGTGGGAAATTATAAATTGCATTTTTATGCTTTTGTATCTTTGTTTTTAGTTTAGAAGAGCCACAACCTGGAAAAACTAAAATACATTCAATGGAAAATATTAAAGTATATGTTTTGATAAGCTTTGAAATATTTACAGTAGAAAAATTATTACAGCAATCAAAACAATAAAGAGGCACAAGCCCAAAATGTTCCTTCTGTGTATTCCTTCCCTAACACTCTCCTGGTTTCACCAATAGGCAATGGCTGGTCCTTTGTTATCCCTATACAGTACTTTGTATTTCCTAGAACTTACTAGTAGTACAATCATAGAATATATAATATTTTTTGTCAGTATTTGAGCAAAT
Organism: Marmota monax; assembly: GCF_021218885.2. Classification (NCBI taxonomy): domain Eukaryota; kingdom Metazoa; phylum Chordata; class Mammalia; order Rodentia; family Sciuridae; genus Marmota; species Marmota monax. The sequence goes on along the minus strand of NW_026691982.1, from coordinate 4,140,804 downwards.
ATATTTTTATGTTCATCAATATGTAACATAAACCACTACTTTGTTTCTTTTGATTCCCAAATGTTGTTCCATTGTATAATTTATTATTATTATTATTATTATTATTTTATTATTATTTATTATTGTATAATTTATTTAATCTTTATTGCTTCATCTTTTGGTGAACAGGGCTACTACAAAAAAATTGCTATAACTATTATGTAAAAATTTTTTGTGTGGATGTATTTATTTTATTTATTTTGAGAAAATCTCAGACTGGAAAGTCTGGGTAGGTTTGTATTCAACATTTTATAAATTATTAAAAGTTTTCCCAAAGTTGTTGTATTATTTTATATTCTCACTGGAAATGTATGAGTTTTACTTTCTTCACAGTTTCACTAAAACCTCATAATGTTCATATTTTAATTTAGTCATGCTGATATTATTGTAGTAGTATAAAGTCATGGGATTAATTTGAATTTCTTTAATGACATAGCATGCTAAATTGTTTTTCATGTCTTATGGTTCTTGATACTTTCTTAAATAAGATGTTTATTAAATGATTTTGCTCACTATAAAATGAATTGTTTGTTTTCTTAACATTAAATTTTAAAGTCTTCATTACATACTCTAGATAAAAATTCTTCAGATGATATTTTGCCAATATTTTCTCTTAGTGGTTAAATGAAGTTTAATTCTCTAAATATGTCCTGGAAAGGACTATTGTAACTTAATATAATCAATTATAATAGTTTCTTTTACAAATTATGCTTTGATGTCATGTCTCAAACATATCAAAGAGATATTGTTATATAATTTATCCTTTAAGTTTTATAATTGCAAATTTTATGCTTTGATTCCATTTTGAGCTCATTTATTTGCATATGGATACCAAATTTTTCCCAAAATTATCTGTGGGAATGACCCCTTTTGCCACACAATTGTCCTTATGACTTTATATTTAATTTATCTCAAAAAATTTTGAAGTTTTCCATGTAGAATTCATGGACATTTTTATATTCATGTTTATTCTTAAATATTTTATGATGTTGATTTTATGAATGATTTTTTATTTACTTTCTTCTATTGTTATAGTTATAAAAAATCAAATGACTCATGTTTATTTTGGAACATGTCATCTTATATAATTCCCTAAGTCTTAAAGCTGTTACTCAGATTTCATTAGAATTTTTACTTAGATCATCATGACACTTTCCCATCTGGATAGCTTCAATTTATTTCCTTTGTCTTATTCCTTTAGCTAGTATATAAAGTTTGAAGTCTAATAAAAGTGCTGATGGTGAAAAATCTTGGCTTTACTCTCACTTTACATAAAAGAAATCAGACTTTCACCAATAAATATGTTGTTAGTATATGTTTTATGTGGATGTCATATATTATGTAAAGAAGTTTCTATGGTGTCCCTAGTTTGATGAAAAATTTTTTAATTAATAATTTTATATTTTATCAAATGATTTTCCTTTAGAAATACAATTTTTCTTTAAGTGAAGAATTATTTTTTTCTAAATAATAACCAAATATGTCCCATTATCCTATAAAATTTTTAGGACATTAAAAAAAACTCAATTTAAGTTTTTATAGGAGTTCTATACATAGGACTTTGGGATAAAATGGGTTAAATAAAACTTTCCTTGGTGTTCTAGACTTCACTTGGTCAAGATGTGTTCTGTTTTTTTATATGTTGTTAGAATATGTTGACAAATATTTGTTTAATCTTTTTTGCTTTTATTATATTTTTTTTATTTAGGTAGTTATTGCCTATAATTGTTTACTATGTTAGTGGTGAATTCAGGATTAGGGTATGTCTTTAAATTATCAAAATACACATTTAAGTGATATTTTGCCACATTACATTGGTATAAAAAACTTACAATAACCTAATTTATTTTCCCCCTTTCAGACATATACATTATTTTACAATTACTTTTACATTTTTGAATTCTCTCAAAATGTATTTTAATTGAATATCTTATAAAGTCAATTAATTCAACAAAAATAGTCTTATAATAATACAGCTAATATATCAATGTTTTTTTATTCACTCTAGACCATAATTTCTTCTGTCTTAAAGAATTTACCTTTACATTTTTGTAATTAAGGTTCTTGGGTGACAAGTCCTTTCAGATTTTACACATCTCAAAATCTCTATGAAAATGGTCTTGCTCTTTTGTTTTTAAAGATACTTTCTATGAGTATAGAATTCTAGGCCCACAAAGGATTTGAGTACTTTATGATGGTGTTTCACACATGCATTGCTTCTAGGAGAAATCTGCTATACATCTTATCATCATTCCTCCACAGAAATCTTGTAAGATTTAAGCCCCTCATTTTAGATAAATTGATCATATTATATTTTTGAGCTTTCCTTATGCCTCATGTGCTAGGAGGTATTGAGTTCTTGGGTCTGTATATTTACAGCTATCTTGATTCAGAAAAGTTTTTAGGCATCAATTTTTCAAATATATTTCTGTTCCTGTATCTCCTTCAAGGACTCCAATTGCACATATCTTCATTTCCTTGAATTTCTTCCGCATCCAAATAAATTCTTCTAATTTTATTTTTCCCTTTTCTTTTATTTAATAATTTATATTGCTGTGTTTTTGAGTTCACTAATCTTTTCTTTCAAAATACCTGATCTGCTCTTTATCATATTTGATGTACTTTTCATCTTATTCATTTTAATTCTCATCTCTCTAAATTTGATTTGACTCACTAATACCTTATTTGTATCTGCTTAACAAGCACATGGTTTACATTGGTGGAAATTTAACATAGTTACCTGCTAATTCCAACAGCTCTGTCACTTTTCAATATGTTTTGTCTTTTTCATCCTTTGGTTATATATTACTGCTTTATTGCATATCTAATGTTTTTAAAAATTAGAATCAAAATATTGTGAGCTTTACAATTTGGTGTTTTAATACTTTTAATTCATACAAATATTTCTTAGCTTTGTTGTAATATGCATTCAATACTTATAAATGGTGACTTATGTGCTTCTGTGTCTTGATATTAATATTTATTAGATAGTACCATTATATATACTTGGTATAGAATTAATTGCTATCCACTAGAACTTATTCATAAAGTATAAGTTATTCCAATATAGTTGATGGAAACATGAACTATTGCTCATATTGTGCATGTACCAGGCAATATTATTCTAATCTATTTTACATTTCCCCCAATTTTTGATAGCTTTCTCTTACCTGGGTTATGGCAGTCAGAACTCTGTTGAATACCTGAGGTGAATATTCTGAAAAAAATCTCTCAACAAGTTCTTTCTCAGCTTCTTTCTCCCACTTTGATATACCATTCAATGAATTGATTCTCTTAGTTCAAGCTGCTACAGTACAATACTATAAATTGTATAGCTTAAACAACACATTTATTTTGCACAGTTTTGGAGGTTGGGAAGTCTAAAATCATGGCGTGTTATCCAGTGTCTTGTAAGGGCACTTTTTCTGGTTTTCTGTTAGCTACTTCATGTGTCTTCACATGCCTATCTTCTTTTTGTGTCTTCACGTGGACACCTTCTCATTCTGTTCTCACATGGCTAAGAGCAGAAAGAGAAGAAGCAAACTCTCTTCTGTCTCTTTTTATAATCCCACTCTAATATTTCAACATTGATGAACTAATTACTTTTCAAAGGCTTATCTTCAAATACCGTCATATTAAGGATGTAGGCTTTAACTTATGGATTTTAGAAGGGCACATTCTGCCCCAAACATATGACTACCTCTATTTCCCTGGACTCTCAGTTCTATCTTCCTAATTTAAAATATCCATCAGTCTTCATTGAGGTTTTTCATCTTGATCCACAATGAAAAACACTTTTTAATTTATCTCACCCATTTTGTAATTGCTTCACATGAGAGGTTATTTTTTCTCATTGTATCATAAATGAGTAGAATGGTAGTTCATGAAGATTCAGCAGCTCAAGGTTCCTGGGATGAATGAATGCTAAAACAGGCCAGAATAATGAAGGAAGCATTAAAAAAAAGCTTAGCAAACAAGTCAACCCATTCTAACAATTTCACTAGGACTTTATAATTCCAGGCAAGTTATTTAACCTATGTAAGCCTCAGATACCTCAAGTGTAAAACTGAGATGAAAGTAATATTCGCCTCATAGAGTTTGGGGGAGATTTATATGAGTTAACATGCAAAATGTCTGGCATACTGCATTTGCTCAATACATTGAAGTTCCCATTTATCTGTCATAAAGATTTTTGCAGCATGTGGGAAGAAATATCATTTAAGCCATTTTTGCTGAAGGGAGAACTTAAATTGAACACACTTTCACCCTCAAGTGTAAAGTCTTAACAGAAAATTGCAAAAGGCATATTTAGGGAGTGGATCAAAAATAAGGAAAAGAAAACTGAATTTCAAGTTTTATCTTGCAGAAACTGGGAATCCTTGCTCTCAGTATGCAAAGTTTTGATGAATGCTTGAGGGATTTGGAACTCCATGGTGGAAGCACAGCACAAAAAAAAAAAAAAAAAAAAAAAAAAAAAAAAAAAAAAAACTTATTCGACTGCCTATTTTAGCTTGGTAATTTCAATCTAGTGTCAACATTTTTCTCTCCAATTTCTCTAGTGAAAGTGGGATCAACAGCCACTTTCACTTTCCTTATATTTCTCATTTCTATTATTTTACTTAGTTTGCTAACTGCTCACTTCAATGGGTAATTGACTCCAGGTGATAGACTTTTGTTCTTTTATGACATTGTAGCTTTAGACTACCAGACCAAAAATTCAGTTAGAAGTCAATTTGAGAGTCTTATCTTTCAAGGTTTCCTCCCTTCAGTCACTCCAAATAAAAATGTACTGTTTTCTTTAGATTTTAGTGAATATTATGCAAGGTCTGTTGCTGTATATACTGTAAGAAAAAATGGTAAATATTAAATACTTGTGGGGATTAACAACAATTTGCATGCACATAATTTCTTTGGTCATCAAAGTTGTTTAGTAGTGTTTTACCTTTTATGCTGCTGTGACCAAAAGATCTGACAAGAACAATTTTAAAGAAGAAAAATTTCTTTCAGTGCTCACAGTTTCAGATGTCTCAGTCCATAGCTGGCTGCATTCCTCAGGGCTCAAGTTTAGGTGGAACACCACCACGGTGGGAGTGTGGCCGAGGAAAATAGGAAAGTTTTGGCTACCAAGAAGCAGAGAGAGTGAATTCTGCTCAACAAGGACAAAATATATATCCCAAAGGCAAACCTCCAGTAACCCGCCTCCTCCAGCCATTCCCCACCTGCCTTCATTTACCACCCTGTTAATCCCTATCTGGGTATTACTTCACTGAGTGGGTTAAATTTCTCATAACCCTTCACTTCACCTCTAAACCTTCTTGCATTGTCACACAAATGAGCTTTGGGGGGATACTTAGTACTTAAAACATAACAAATAGTGTGCTTATGGAGGCAGAGATGATTATACTATGAAGAGGACACCTGTGGGAGAAACAAGGGATGGTTAATTCCAGGAAATAACTCTTAAGAGCTTTGGAGCACAACTAGGAAACATCCATATCAAGGGTGCTGATATGAGCTGATGGGATATGGAGTTCTAAGGTGGGGTTGGATACTTCAGGGCCACTTAGGACAAAAGTTTAACATTCCTCAGTATAATACTTGGTTGATAGAAGGTCATCTAATATAGACCTCCTCATCAGGAAGAATAATTGGACTTTAACAATTGTTAATACTATTAGAGTCTTATTTTATTGAGAGCCAAGAAGAACAGCTAAGAGCCTTATTTTGCAAGTGAAAATGGATGGAGCTTTACTCAATTAGTATGGTTATCTAGAATAGCATCAAGAAGAACAAATAGGTTCTTTAGATAATTTAAAAAGGAATGAGTTCTGAAGATATTCTCTGGAAGTGATTTCACAGAAAGACATATGGTAAAGACATATAATGATGGGCATGACAAATTTAACATTTTGATAAATTCATACTGTGTACTGATTAGTATAATAATAGGATGATGTTCAAGGTTGTTTGCCTCTATCTTTAATACAAAATGGGAAAGCTAGAAATTTTCACTGTAAATTATCACTCCCAATGTGAGTTTCTTTCTTTTGTAAATAAGACGTGTTCACTCTTGACCACTCAAGTTTTTTTTTTTTTTAAACACTGCCAGGGATGCATTACACCATATTTTTTTTTTCATGAACAAAAGTTAGGAGTGAGTCACTGTGTTCACAAATAATGCTTCTAAAAATGGTAAGGATGGCTGCATGGTATATGGAATCTAATGAAAAGAAAGAAGTAGAGTAGTATTGTCCAGTTTCAGAATAGACACACACACACAAAAATCCATGATCAATTCAAATATAGTAACATTAGAATTGTTGCCCCAAGGGGAGAATCTAGTAAGTGACATCCTAAAGAACACTGGTGTTCATTCTTTCATGTTCAGTATAAGTCATATGAACCTCCTCTGCCATTTACCAGAGTTGGTTTGGAAGCAGAGAGTAGAAATGAGTGCTCAAAGCTAAGATGCAGAAACTTCAGGCCCATCAAAACAGATAGAACCAATTGAAAGACTTCTATCTACTAGGAAGTACTTAAAATACTTAACCAAATCAGAGGGGCTTTTTCAGGTTAATTAACATTCAGGGTATAAATACCACAGGATACACAGACCAACAGCTGTAAAATTATTTTTAGAAGCCCATGCCTACTATGAGTGATATTTGGGATTAACAATCAATGAGTACTATACCAAAGTGTCTATTTCTTTGTAGATATAGCAGCAAAAAGAACCATATTTCTTAATTTTAATATTTGAGACTAGGAATTTCATATCTTGACACAGTGATTAAGGTAAATAAAATCTACCACAAGCTCCTGCTTGGAGGTATGGTTTTGCCTCATTCATGTGATAATTTCAGCCTGGTTAATATACTAAGATCTCTTTAAAACATGTTTCCATGCAGAGACTCACAGATAATCTTTGTTTTGTATACACTGGTGGCTTTATCAAGTACCACATGTAACCCCCATTCATCATAAAATTCCTTGCTCTTGTATGTTCCCAGTGAATTCAAATTAAATTCATGCAAACACTGCATAATTTCACTGCATGATTTTCTCCATTATTTCCTATAATGTATGTCCCCTTCTTGTGACCACACATCACAAAGGAAGCAATTGACTCCTTTGATATTGGCTCTTTATATGAATATTGTTTAATAGTTCACAACTCTAATGTTTATGTATTAAATATATATTTGGTTCATTAATGATATCCCTTATATCCCTACAGTGGTGTGTTCTGAAAATTTTCAGAGCACTGACTAGGGCTTAACATAATGAATTACCAAAATCATGGTGAATTCCTACAATTCAAATTCTTTTTCTGTGTTTCTGTGTGTATGGTGCTAGGAATTCAAACCCAGGGCCTTGTGCATGTGAGGCAAGCATTCCCATTTTATAAGTGAACTTATTGCATCATGGAATCACATTTTTTTTTAATCAGACAGTAGTTTTGATGTAGTATCTGGTAGAACAATTTTTTTTTTCTTTTCCTTTTTTGCCTCTTTTTTTTTTTTTTTTTTTTTTTGCTGGGCATTGAACCGAGGGCCTCACGCATGCTAGGTACATTTGTGTGTTCTCACATGTGTGAGCAGCTGCTCATCTTTCAGTCTGCAAGGTTTTGTGCATTAATCTTATTCACTGATTGGATGTGACATTTACATTTCACAAATAATCATTTTTCACTTAAATCATATCATTTTCTTTCAGCAACCCACTGCAACATGAAAAAAGTTATGTCAGAAAGAAATATTTTTCTTGAGTAAGTTTCAGTAGCAGGGAACAGTTGCCAGCAAAGGGCAGAAGGAAGAGTTTTGAGATTACTGGTTTCAGACTACCAAATGAACAAACAAGAACCTTTCTTGGCTGCTAAAGCAAGCACATTGAAATGTAAACTGTAACATGTTTATCCAGATTGCTATACTCACTTGATTTAAAATTACATTCTAGCTTCCATAGCCTAACACTATGAGACACTATTCTAAAACACTATCCTGAGTTTGTAAAGCATGTGCTATTTCATGAGAAAGTTTACTATGACTGAACATAAGTGACATCTGAGCCCACAGTGTGGGGATGCTATAAGTCTGAAGGTCTGGGATGAGAAGATATGAGTTCCTTAAAAAAAATGTAGACAGTGTCTTTAAGCAAGTCTACTATAGTCTCATCAAATTGGGTAAGATGCTACATCTTCCAGAGTGGGAGGGTTAGGCAGGGTTGAGACCTGGACCATCCTCTGATTCATCCTAGTTCCTCATATGCTGTCATTTCAATTCTCAAGTTGCCAATCTTTTCATGGAAAATGCCTTGAATTTGACCAAAACACAAATCTAATAATTAAAATGATATAATTTGACAACTCAAAAGTTTAACCTTTGATTTCTGGGAAACTCAGTCTTTTGGAATCTCGAACATCTATGCAGTCAAGAAAAACTACTTGTTATCAGACCACACCTTGAAATAATTTCAGCCTTTGAATTTTAAATCTTTATTTATGTGTATGACCTAGTTGGAAGTAGCCAATATTCACTGAATCATGAAATTTTTCATATCTTTCACTCTGTTTATCCAGAGTTTAGTTACCTAGAATCTTATGTTTTACAGATAAACAAAAACATGCAATATCTTAAACAAAAAGCTTCTTTTGCCATATTTGCATACCAATGTTTACCACATTCTCTTTCTTTAATGATAGCTTTTCATTAAATCCTTCAAACTCAAAAAGACAACAAATACCAGAATCTCTTTTCATGAGGGTCAATTGTTTAAAGTTATCTATTTCTAATGCCAATTTCTTTATCCATCAGGTTCCTAGTTACATTACTCACTATAATTTAACAGAGAAAAATAATGTAATAATAAAAAATTAGCTAATAGAATTGTGGAAAGAAAAAGAGTTTGTAGTCAGACAGTCATAACATTAATCTTATAGAGTGCTACAAGCCATGACCAGACAGAGGCTGACCAAAGACAGAATTACCACACCTGACTTAACTGACCACTGTGAACACTGAACTTTCACTGATACCTTAATTGATTAGCCCTTTCCTAAAGGTGAATTCTGAATAGAACCTGCTCTATACTAAATTAAGATTCTGTTACCAGACCCTTGATGCTATAGAATTTGGAGATGTTAATATTTATCTTTTCCTTTAAAGATTCAAGACTCAAAACACAAAAACCTTTTCCCAATTTGAAGAAAAATCAAAAGAGACCATTTAACTATAAATAATGTGAAATACCTACTGGGTATGATAGTGAAATACTAAAGATAAATTTTAATTTTATATTATTTTTGAGATGCATTTTAGAATACAATTTTGTGTAAATGATATTTTAAAATAACAAAATGAGCCATGTCTGAAAAATCTTAGGAGTAAAATTCAATCATTGACTTGTAATAAATAAAGAGCTCTGGAATGAAAGACAAAGTGGTCAACAACTCAATACTAGAGAAGAGGGAATCCATAGACAAAGAGATATAGTGTTTTAATCAGCTTTTTCACATCTGTGACTAAAAGAGCTGACCAGTGCAATTGTAGAGGAGGAAAAGTTTATTTGGAGGCTTATGGTTTTAGAGTTCTCAGTCCCATAGATAGCCAGGTCCATTTCTCAGGGCTCACAGTGAGGTTGAACATCATGGTGGAAGAGTATGTCAGAGGGAAGCAACTCACATGGTGATCAGAAAGTAGAGAAAGACACTCTACTCTTCAGCTACAAAATATATACCCATAGCCAGTCCCCCAATTAAACTACTTCCTCCAGCCATAACCCACCTGCCTCTAGTTACCACTCAGTTAATCCCAGCAGGGATTAATTCCCTGATTGGGTTAAGACTGTCACAACCCTATCATTTCTCCTCTGAACCTTCTTGTATTGTCTCACACATGAGCTTTTGGGAGACATCTCACATCCAAACCATAACATGTAACTTAAATTACTCTCTCATATGTTATAACAAATCAGTTTGTAATACAAATGCAAATTAAAATTATATTGTGATACTTTCTTTTCACTGAGCAGATTATCAATTTATCAGAAGTTTACTGATTCTCATGAGGCCGAATGAAAATAGGCACCCTGTTGTTTGTGCATAGCACATCCCCTATGGAGGAATTGTAATGATTGAATTTAAAAACTTTTCATAAGAACTATTATCCCTATTTACCATAACATGATTTTATAAATAGTATCATCATGCATCATTAGAATACCAGGTTGAAATAATTATCCTAAATCATGTGATAGAACAGTATATGACTTTTAATTTAAAACAAAAGAGAGACAGTATAGTGCATAAATATGGTATTATCCAAAGTTTAATATTAAGTGAAAGAAGAAGAACAAGGAAACTTGTATCATGCTACTATTAAACAAAATATATTCAGTATGTTTGTGCAAAACATACATCGGGAAAGAATGGTCTTACTGCCTTTTAGGTAGAATAATTTTTATATGTTCTTTGACTACTTGGTGTTTTCTTTGGTCAGAATTTGTATATGCTTTCACAGATTCAAGACAGAAATGCACAATTTTTATATGTTGAGACTAGGGTAAAAATGAATTCTGATTCTAGAGAGAAGCATGATTTACTAGGTTAGAGAGAATCAGGTTTAATTTAGTGAATGAAAAATTACTAGAATGAATAAGTTCTACAGGTTCTCGCCATTCACAAATCTGTATGTGTAAGAATTTATATATAACATAAATATGTGTATATTTATATATGTGTATACTTTGTATATTTAAATATATATTTATGTATGTATATAATTTATATATAGTATACAAATTTCTTATGTACTTGTGTCTATATTATAGATATATACTAATATATATATACAAGCTCACAGACATATAAATGCAGTAGCATATCTGATTATATATATTTTTTCTCTTTTTTAAATTATTAGTTGTTCAAAACATTACATAGTTCTTGACATATCATATTTCAAACATTTGATTCAAGTGGGTTATGAACTCTCATTTTTTCACATCAGTTACACATCCACGTTTTTACATATTGCCATACTAGTGTCTGTTGTATTCTGTTGCCTTTCCTATCCTCTACTATCCCCCTCCCTTTGCCTCCCCTCCCATCTTCTCTCTCTACCCCATCTACTGTAATTCATTTCTCTCCCTTGTTTATTTTCCCTTTCCCCTCACTTCCTCTTATATGTAATTTTGTATAACAATGAGGGTCTCCTTCCTTTTCCATGCAATTTCCCTTCTCTCTCCCTTTTCCTCCCACCTCTCATCCCTGTTTAATGTTAATCTTCTTCTCATGCTCTTCCTCCCTGCTCTGTTCTTAGTTGCTCTCCTTATATCAAAGAAGACATTTGGCATTTGTTTTTTAGGGATTGGCTAGCTTCACTTAGCATAATCTGCTCTAATGCCATCCTTTTCCCTGAAAATGCCATGATTTTGTGTATAAATGCCACATTTTTTTATCCATTCATCTATTGAAGGGAATCTAGGTTGGTTCCACCGTTTAGCTATTGTGAATTGTGCTGCTATGAACATCGATGTAGCAGTATCCCTATAGTATGCTCTTTTGAGGTCTTCAGGGAATAATCCAAGAAAGGGAATAGCTGGGTCAAATGGTGGTTCCATTCCCAGCTTTCCCAGGAATCTCCATACTGCTTTCCAAATTGGCGGCACCAATTTGCAGTCCCACCAGCAATGTACATGTGTACCCTTTTCCCCACATCCTCACCAGTACTTGTTGTTGTTTGACTTCATAATGGCTTCCAATCTTACTGGAGTGAGATGGTATCTTAGGGTGGTTTTGATTTGCATTTCTCTGACTGCTAGAGATGGTGAGCATTTTTTCATGTACTTGTTGATTGATTGTATGTCCTCCTCTGAGAAGTGTCTGTTCAGGTCCTTGGCCCATTTGTTGATTGGGTTATTTGTTTTCTTATTGTTTAATTCTTTGAGTTCTTTATATACTCTGGATATTAGGGCTCTATCTGAAGTGTGAGGAGTAAAAATTTTTCCCAGAATGTAGGCTCCCTATTTACCTCTCTGATTGTTTCTCTTGCTGAGAAAAAACTTTTTAGTTTGAGTAAGTCCCATTTGTTGATTCTTGTTTTTAACTCTTGTGCTATGGGTGTCCTATTAAGGAATTTGGAGCCCGTATGTACTTGTGTCTATATTATAGATATATACTAATTCATATATACAAGCTCACAGACATATAAATGCAGTAACATATCTGATTATATTTTAATGACAAAGAAAAATTAAAGAAAAAAAGTTTAAAAAATCTACTCATTGATGTAAATTATAGAATACAAATAGAATGGACAAAACAAAAATAGAATATAGACTTCTGGGAACACAGTTTTTGTTTCATTTGACTTTGTAACATGAATTATATTGTATAATAGCTATGCAAATTTAATTTTTAAATGAATCACTAAAATAAAAAGTAAAATGAATGACCAGTGACAGAAAATACTAAAAGGGCCTATAAAACATTTTATAATAATATTTTGACTTTGCTTGCTAGTGGTACAAAATGTAAACCCTGAATAGCTACATTTGTTAGCAGACTGCTTTTTATAATAATATTGTTCATGCCAGTGCTTTATTTATTTTCAGAAACTGTAAATGCCCTGGAAGATAAAACATGAATAATTGTGTGGGCATCATTGAGAATAGAGGTTTCTCATTATGAAGAGGCAGATACATACAAAAGACAAGTGAAGCTATGTAAAAACTCTGTCACCTTTAATTCAAATGAGAAATATAAATATCCTTAAGATACATATGCTCTATTCTAACCGTTCAAAATTTCTCAGAATCTGGCTAAATTTGGAGCACTAAACATTGCTCACATAGCTTAAAGATACAATTTGCCTAAAAGTTGCCAGCCCACCTTGTAGAAATTACTGATTCTGTAAATAGGGTGAGATTTACATAAAATATCTTGATTTTAAAGAAAATAAGGGGATTGGGTATGTAGCTCAGAGGTAGCATACTTGCCAAGCACATGTAAAACCCTGGGCTAACCCTGATCACCAGCAAAAAGAGAACAAGGCAGTTATTCAGACAGTCTTTGACTGCTCTATACCATGTTTCAAGAACACCAAGGTGCAGCCTAAGAAAATGTATCGCCAATCTAATCATCACAGGAATAATGATCATGGCAGATGATACATGTATTTAATGCCTGTAAATCCAAAAGTTCTAAATAAATATCAGTTCCAATTGGTCTTTCCCATTTGGGGAGAATAGAAGAAATGCTACAAGAGGAAGAATCAGTCATTTATCATGCCTTTTATTCAATATCTTGGTCTTTTAATCTAATTGTTAGCAAATAAAAAAATTATTTCATGGAAGTATTCTAGATCTTGTGAGAAAATGAAAGAATGAAAACACAAACATGTTACTAATGTTTAGTAATAGATCCAAGTAATTATCTTCAATGTTTGATATAAACACAAAGAGGGATGGAAACATATAGTATCATCTCTACAAACCAAATTGAAATAATTTGATTAATAATCTTAATTTCACTCTCAACTTATTTTCTAGAACTAAAAGAAACATAAGAGTGTGTGAAAAAGCATTGTTAGATTAAATATGGGAAATTCAGATCCTGGAATATCAACATGATAATTTAGTTTCTAACTATAGAGGAAAATAAAATTAACAAAAGTAGATTTACAGATTCAAAGAGATCTAATATGCAAATAAACTTACTCTCTAATACATGCATTTTCTATGGATCTGAATTCAAGCAAATGATAACAATCAAACAATTAAAAGAGACTCTTTATAAGACAATTGAATAAATGCAAATATTGACTGCATATTCAACAAGATAAGGGGATGATTGATTTTGGTGTGATAATAGTTTTGTGTTTGTGCTTTAACAAAACTCTTATCATTTAGAAACACTAATTAAATCCTTATAACAGACATGATATATTGCTTTGAATTGATTTTAAATAGTCTAGGAGGAAGGGTGAATATATATACTAAAACAATATAAGCCATATAATGATAACTTAAAACTGAGTGAAGTTTTATTATTCTCTGTATTTTTTTATATTTTGAAATAGTTTCATAACATTAATTTTCAAAATACAAAAAAATAGAGATAAACCAATTATTTCTACCCTTTAATGAGTCGCCTGAATTTGAAGACCTAATGATAGAACTAAAAAGGCTTGACAGATGGACATAATTTATGTGCCTGAATCTTTACAATTACTCATTAAGTAACCACATCATATAGTGAGATGTGTTGAACTTCTCTCTTACTCTCACTCAGACCAAGGACTAGGTGTTACCTAATACAGTGGAAACATTCTTAATTCTTTTAAAGATAAGCCAATAACTATACATCTTTTCTTATACATATAGTGGCTGTTAGTGGAGTTTTCTATAAAAGGGGGTTAGAAACAGCTATATAGTTAAGAGTGTGGAGGCATGCCTTTGGGATGTTAGGAGACTTTCATGGATATGGAGTTTGTTGCTGTGTGAAATGATTTACAAAAATGGTAATGAAGATTGTAGGCAAAGACCTGCTCAGCACCTGCATTTGCTATTCTTTCTACCAACAAATCCTCTAGCATCTATCTTAAAGGATGTCCAAAATATAAGGGCATCCTTGCCTCAGAAAAGTAAATAAACACTGCTTTATTTTCCTCCACTTCGTGACTCAAAAACTGTGCTTCTGTTTAAGAGACAGACTGTGGCAACTTTCTTATTTGGCTTAAGCACAATGCACTAGGTTATGGAATGCCAGCAAATTACCTCATTCTATTGTTTCTGGCTTGTTGAGGGAGAGAGATGGTATTGGCTAGAACTGCATGGCCTACATTCAGGTCCAGCCTCTGCATCTTACTTACTGGTCATAGCTATAGAAAATTTAACTACTTTCTTTTGGTTCTTCCATTTCATTAACACAAAAATGAAAGGAGCCATTTTTTTTAGGGTCATTGCATAGATAAAATGAGTTAGTAAGTTAAAAAGTTGTGACATATAAGAAATGTTTAATAAATGTTCATCATTTTCATCATAAGAAAATTGCTAGAATATACATTAAGAAGTTTAAGGTTGTGATCACTTGAGACAGGGAAAATATAAAAAGAGTTTTCAGGGAAGTCCATACATCTCACTAGGCTGAGAAAAGGACTTGGACAGGGTGAAACACATAAAATTGACTGTCTGCTTCCTCACAGGATGCTTATGGGATGGAGATTTATAAATTTAAATCACAAAGTTCTTTGTTTTCCTTTAGATTACTTTAAACCAGCAAGGACAGTCCTATTGTGAACAGCTAAAAATTAATTTTTTCCCTTAAGAGTGAACTTTTTTAAAAAGGAACATTTAGAAAATGTACTTTTATAACCATCATTGTACACACTCTAAAATGTGCAACATAGACCAAAAAATCTTTAATATTCCTTATTTATGTATTAACTATATGTAGCATGATTAGAAAATTTAAATTAATATCTAATTCTAAATGAGATTTAAGGTATAACTAAACATAAAATATCTATTCATATTTCTGAATTACCTTTGTTAGAAAGGGAATATTTCACTTTCTTTACCTTTTCAAAATATTAGTTTATCAATAGGACTGTAGGAAGCAAGTAGAGTTATTCTGATTAAGATATCCAATCATTGCAAAATTTTATAAAAATCAACATATATAAATATGGGTTATGCATTTGTTTCTTATTATTTAAAATGCTAAATACCTCAATTTCATGCTGCTAATGCTGATCATGTCTGTAATTAATCTCCTAATGATTAACAAAGAACGACACTTTTAGATGTCAAATAAATGAGAATAATAGCTTTCATGAATTTTATGAAAACCAATTTATTAAATTGATTCTTAATATCTTGGATAACTTCCAGTGGTACAAATGAATGAAATCCAAATGAAGTATTTCCTTTGAAGACAAGATTAATACATGAAAATACTCTGGAATGAAACCTATCTCTTTCACAGTGGCAGTGATTTTAAAATTAAATATATGGCATTGTTTAAAATGATATGGCAAAGAATGAGGTTAAAATAACACTTTTAAAAGATGAAGGACATATTTAATAATGTAAGATGATTTTCAAACATAGTATGGGACACTTAACTTCCTGAAGCCACTTTAACGAGAAATGCTTAGAAGTCTTTAAGATTCATTATTAAACAGTATTTATTTTGTTTTTGCATATTTTATTGTAAAGTCTCTTTTTCATATTCAGTGTATATTAGAGAATAAAACTAATATGATACTTTCCTACACAGTACTGAAAATAATAGAGTGACATCAAAGACAGAGCTATATTATAAAAACATGTAGACATAATTACACATTTGACAATGCAGAAATAATTATGGTACTTTTAGTAATTATTTCTTAGTAACTAATATGGGCCATACAACAACCCAAAGCTTTCATGATTTTGTCTTTGTCTAGTTCTCCATCCTCAATTCTCTTTGTACCTAGCACACAGATTTTGCAAGTCCATATTTAAGTATTTCCAGTTTCCTAAACTTGTCATTCTTCATAGAACCCTTAGTCTTTGTCATGATTCTTTTCACTGAATTACCATTTTTTTCTTCTTCCCTTACCTCATAATAGAATTATCAAACATTTTTCCATTCCTCTGATTGAAGGATAGAAAGCCTTGTATATTAACCTATCTCTACCAGGAGTGAACTGATCCCATTCTTCTTTGGGCTAGCACTGCGCAACAATGCAGATTACATTTTAGCATTTATATAACACCACCAAACTGTTATGTGACAAAACTGTTTCTTCATTCTCAGCCATGGTCATTTCTCCACATGTTGCCAGCTTTGAGCCAAATCATTGATTATTGAGTTCATGCTGTGATTTAGCTAATACTATAAGTCCATTGCATGATTATTAATAGTAAATTTTAAGATTCAGATATTGTGAACATTTATTAGATCATTCTTATGTATTTTAGAGATAATTTAAGACATATTAATACCTTGTGGGGACTGTAGATTTTATCTATGTCAACCTAGTCTTGATAACATTTATGATAGATACTGTTGGATAGAAACTTCTACAATGATGAAAAAGTTCTGTATCTGAGGAGTCCTGCCAGGTAAACAGTAGTCATAAGTACCTTATGAGCAGTTTAAATGACCCATGTGACTAAGAAGATAAGTTGGAATCTCATTTTAATTTAATTTATATTTAAATATATTTAATTTATATTTAAATTTAAGAAGCCATATATCATATAAACTAGTGGCTACTTATCAGACAACATCACTCTAGATAGTTAATGTTAGAATTCAAATATTTTCAATGTCACACCATGTACCATTTGTGCATCCTAATGCCATTCAATCAAATAACTCCCTATACTTACCTGGCAGGAAAGATACCATGATCACAAAGGTGGCTTTCCAAAGACAAGACTTATCCATTGCACCCCAGAAGTGCCCAGCCCTGCATTTTTCAAATGTGAGAAACTCAGCTGCATAATTTGGGGGGTAGTGGGGACTGCATGTGCTATCTTCCCTACAAAAAAGAAAGAAAGAAAGAAAAAGATCAGCCAAAACCTTTCTAAACAGATGTTTTCCCAGAGACATTTCTGTGTACTAGGAATTTAAAGATAATACCATTCATTCTTAAAACCCTGATGATTTTTTTTTTTCTTTTGAAGGAACAGTTGTGATTCTATCCACCTCTAATCTGGCACATCTTTAAAACATTGCCTTTATTTCATCTCTTTCATAAAAAGTGACTAATTTGCAGACAAAAGAAAGAAAAGTTAAGAATACAAAGTAAGCTATGTGAAACAAGAAAACAAATATGAAAGATAAGTAAAGATACTGATGATACAATAAAAAATTCAAAATTAATTTAGTAGAATACAGGTGAAACCAAAATAATATTAGAATGATAAACATTTTAAGAAATAATCTTTTAGATTTTTCTAAATTTAAATTTAAAACTGCAGATATTAGATTCTATAGATTTAAAACTTGTTTTATAAAATATTATCCCTTCTAGCCTACGTGCTTGGTGAGAATATATATCATTTCTTACTTGTACTAGTGCTCTTTCACCAAGAAAAGTGGTTTCCTCTCCATAGGAAGCTCTCAGTAAATATTAGATAAAAGACAAATTTAATCCCTGTGTCCTGAGCAATATAATAAAAAAAACAATTAATCTTCATAAAAAACATATTGATGAAACTAAACAATTAAAATACAATAAATATTGTAATCAAATTTGGAACTGCAGACCTTTTACATGGCAGTAGCATCAATATAATATTTATCATCAAGAGGAGATAATAATAGTGCAAATATCCTTCAAGTGATAAGGTAAACTGAGAGAACAAGTAATTTAGTTTATATAGGCAAACCATTATTCATATGTCTAATTTTCTTTTTCTTCCTCTGGGTTAACCAGTATTTGAGTTCCATGTCTTACTTTTTCCCAATCGTTTAATGAATGTATGCAATAATAATGGGGATGTGTGTGTTTATAGGTGTATACTTACCTGTAAATGTTTACATATGTTACATAGGTTTTGTTTATACAAGAAGAAGGCCGTCAGTTCAGGAAGATGGTATTTGTATTAGTCAAAGATCCCAGAAAGACATAACCAATAAAATACAAATGTAATGTAAGAGAGAAGATGTATTAGGGAACTAGTTCACAAAATTACTATGGCCGAGAAGTCTCATGATGGGTTGTCTATTGTCTAGAGACCCTGGGATGTCATAGGGTGGCTCAGTTCAAGTCCAATAGACAGCACCAGGAAGTTAGTGGAATAATTTATTTATTATTTTTTCTGAAATTCTGGGAACCCTGGGAGGACACTGCTGATGTAAGTCCTGTAATCCTAGTACTGGAAGGCCTGGAGTCCTATGTCCAAATCAGGAGACCTAGCTCTTCACCTTTGTATTTGTTCTCTTTGTCTCTAGCTCATTAGATGATGCCCAATTAATGGAAGCAGGTTTTCCACATCTTGTCCACTCAGATTTACATAACTCCTCAAGCAAACACCTCCTTGGATATACCTAATGTATATATTTTCCAGGTTTCTAGTTATTCTTTAATGTAGTCAAGTTGATACTAAAATCATCACAGTTTTCTCTAAGAAAATAAAAAAGAGCAAAGAATGCTTAAGACTATGTTCATATTTCATTTCATTAAACATTCATTAAGCAAATTATGGCAATTCTGTTAAGTAAGAATGGAAGAACATGATACTGTGGCTATATCATTAGTCTATATGTTTTCAATTTGTTTAGAATATTTCATATAATTAAAAATGAAATCAAAATGTATCGATGGTAAAAGCCCTAAAGCTGTGGCATTTTAATATGTTACTACCATATAAAATAGATGATACATAAACTAGTCATTTGTAAATTAGCATGAATTTAGTGCTCTTATTTTATAAACAGCATTGAATGTCTGAAAAGATGCAAGTTATAAATAGTTCTTTATTTTCAACTTTACAGTTTTTCATATACTTGTGACACTAGTTTTAAGTAAATGCTAATTTACACTGTTTAAAAACCAATCTTGAATGTGTCTTACCTGTTATTTCTTTAGAAAATTAGCACTCATTAGAAACTTCTTTTAAAGCCATTTTACATATGCATATCTAAATTCCACTGAGTTTTGAAACAACAGCCATTAAACTGATGTGTTTACTTTTTCATTAATTTATATTTGAGGAAACATACCAGTCAGATTTAATTAATTTTATTTTCAGTTCATAACAAAACTGTGTTTTTACTTCTGATGGTCACTTTTAGAATTTTCACAAACTTCATATTTTTAAGCTTTTACAAAGAAGAACTTACTGAATTTTTGCCTATGATAGATTTTATTCCTCTATTGAGCCATATTAAAATATGAAAAAGATTAAATTGGCAGAAAACACATGAAATCAGCAAAGCTAAGGAGAACATAGTAGTATTGGGGGAATTTGAAAAAATGCTGCTTATCTAGCATCACCACAGAGGCTTCCCAGAGGCCAGTTTAATTAGGCTACAATTCATATTGCAGAAAGTGGTTTTGTAATTACCTTCAAATGACCAAACGATATAGAATTCTGAGAAGAGCATATTCCCAGTAATGAACCAATTTGCAATTGACTGAATTTTTTATGTAAGGCATTTATTGGGCAAACATTATTTGAGTATATGTTCCTTCAATTCTATATTCATCTATAGCTGAATTTTAAGAGTTTATTTCAGAATATATGGAAGTAATAAAAAGGAGTTAAAAATAAAACCTACCAATTTTTTAAAAACATGTTTTGCTCAAAGTAAAATTACAATATCTAAAGCAGAGAAATACATACAATCCATAACTAAACTACGGAGAAATAAAATCAGCAGGCATATAGGTAGAGAATGTGGTATTGGACTCTTTATTTAATCTAAAAATATTTGTATTTCAAGAGATGGCACAATTATTAAAAGACAAAAAATATTACCTCTAAATATTGGAAGTGTTCTTGACATTATGAGAAATTAAGGGTATCTAACTCAGTAAATTCAATATTATGATAATAAGTTATAAGAGAAAAATCACAGATAAAACAACTTATTGCACATATATAATCCCAGCAATTTGGGAGGCTGAGGCAGGAGGATCACAAATTCAAAGCCAGGCTCAGCAACTTAGTAAGGCCCTATCTCAAAATAAAAAATCAAAATAGTTGGACATGAGATTTAGTGGTTAAGTACCCCTGGATTCAATTCCCAGTACAAAAAACAAACAAACAAACAAACAAACAATGACAACAACAAAAATTCCTTGAAAACATCCAAAAAAAATCACAAAAATATAATTTTGGGATAGAAATGTACAAATGTTTATCATAGTATAGGCAAAAATTAAATGAATAAATAATTTTTTAAAAATGCTTTATTTAAAGTACAAAAGTTATAAGACTAATATTTTTAATATTTAAGTTATGAAAAATTTATTATTGTTTGGATGTAAGGTATTCCCCAAAAGCTCACTTATGAGACAATGCAAGAAGGTTTGAAAAAGAAATGGTTTGGTTATAGCCTTAACTTAGTCAGTGAATTAATTCCTGATTGGATTAACTGAGCAGGAACTAGTTGCAAGTGGGATATGGCTAAAGGAAGTAGTTCATTGGGGGTGTAGCTACTGGGTATATATTTTGTATTGGGCAAGTGGAGTCTCTCTCTCTCTCTCTCTCTCTCTCTCTCTCTCTCTCTCTCTCTCTCTCTCTCTCTCTCTCTCTCTCCTAATCACCATGTTAGCTGGTTCCCTCTGCCATACTCTTCCTCTATGATGTTTTGCTTCACCTTGAGCCCAAAGGAATGAAGCCAGCCTTCTATGGATTAAGACCTCTGAAACTATAAGCCTCCAGATAAACTTTTCCTCCTCTACAAATGTTCTGGTTTAGTCCTTTTAGTCACAGCTGAGAAAAAGCTGACTAAAACAAGTACCAATTATGTATACACTTTATAACTATTTATTATTTTTATCCTCACAGCTGAGTTAACTATTGCAAGTTTTATTTAATAGATTAAAAAATTTGAGTTAAAGAAAATTGGAATGACTTACCAAGTTACACATAAGTAGCAACACTGGAAAATCAGTGTACTTTCTTAGATGACTTTCCTTGACAGCTATGCCAAGATATCTTTTTATCTTTTGCTGTTTGTATATTTCCTATAATATATATTAATTAAAGCCAAGAATATATGTATATTGAGCATTCATATCAATTTGTCAGCAGTTACAAGGAGAAATGAAGAGAAACACCATAGTAATGGTATATAGTTCTATTGATATGAAAATTTAAGTAACAGAACTAAAAGTTGAAATCATATAAATAATCATATTTAAGCTAATAAATATTATTCTTTGATCTGTAAGATAATTTAGCTTAATCTCAAGAACAAATAAACATTTAATATCTGATCAATATATTTTCAATACTTCAGAATTACAATATTTGATATAGAGAAAAAAAATCTTAGGATGCAATCTCTATGGATTTCTTGCTTTTCTAAGATGTCCTGCAAGCAGAGACATATTCTGACAGTGTTCTTGATTATCTGATAATTGGAAAGTCAATAGTATTGGAAAATAGATATATTGTCTCCTTCTGGAAGAAATTTTGTTACAACCTTAGCACACACACACACACACACATACACAAATAGCCAGTATCTATCTACAAAGTAGTATGGGCAGCTTATGATTTCTGTCCATTCAAATTTTTAGTTTACTTCCTTATAATATGACTTATGCATAAGCAAACCCTATCATGGCCCCTTTGTGGAACCCCTTTCAGACATGGAGACAAGGGGAGCTATTGCAACTGTGCTGCTCATGTTGCCTGCTCTGCTGTAAGGAATTTTCCTTGCTACTGAAAGAATCTTTTTTTTTTTTTTTCAGATAAAATTCATTAAAATTCTGCAGTGTAACTTTTTATCTTGTGTGTTTAGTAAAATCTTAAACTTTCACAGTTCTTTAAAATGCTTTATTCAATAATAATTCTGGATCTAAATCCACTGATCAAAAAACAATTTAAAAATACTAAAAATGTATTTTAACAAACGACCAAGAAAAAAATAGATAATTTTAACTCTTAAAAATTCTGTCATAGCAATTCAAAATTATGATTACAGTGTACTTAATAATATTGAATTTTAAATAGTGAAAATTATGCTGATTGGCTGGGAGTGGTGGTGCATGCCTATAATCCCAGAGGTTCAAGAGGTCAAGGCAGGGGGATTGTAAATTGAAGGCCAGTCTCAGCAAATTATCAGGGCTCTAAGCAATTTATTGAGACCCTGTCTCAAACTAAAACATAAAAAGGGGTGAGGATGTGTCTCTCAGTAGTTAAGTATACCTGGGTTCAATCGCTAGTACCAAAAAGAAAAAAAAAAGCAGATTGGACAGATTTTGATATACAAACTTGCTTATAAGGAAAAAAAATGAATGAATAACTAAATTAACAATCAATAATCCAATAATTTAAAAAATAAAATTAATAAACAAAGAATATTTTAAAGTACAAAATTTATAAACTGTTGGAAAATCTAGAGAATAAAATATATGTTCAGAAGAAAGTCATTCACAAAATCTAAAGTGAGAAGATGAATATTAATACTAATAGCAATAATTCCAGGAATTATTAGAGAGATAGTCACATATTCTCTGCTGATAAGAGTAGAAAATTGAAGGAAATGGTTACTTTCTCAAGGAAATATAAATTCAAAATTACCATGCAAGAAGTAGAATACTTCCAAGGTCAATATAAAGGCATCTTAATAGAAAATAGGAAAATATAAATAGTTAAGACTAGATAAGGAATCCATGAAATAATTAAGATACAGATAGGTCACCTAAATCTGGCACTGTTATTTATTATCAGGTTGGAAATAAATGCATGTAAAATGTCTTCCAGAGATCAGTTTATGTCTTATTAACTTTTGTGCTTCTCTTATTTCTTGTTATTTCGCTTCTTTATATATTTGCTGTTTATTTGTGTGTGATAGTTGGTATTGTGTGTGTGGAACCCCTAACAGGATACTCTTAAGCACTAGCAAATATTCTCATTCACACTTGCTCTTGCATGATGCTAATAGTGCCAGATTTGCATTGTGTTGATTCCTTTTGAAGAAAGCCATAGGGAAATTATCTTAAAGATAATGCAATGGGCAATATGAGTTATTTAGACTTCAAAACATTCCTTATAGAATGGGAGTGAAACTTATCTCCCCTTAAAAGCTTTTTTTTTCTTTTTTTTATTGGTTGTTCAAAACATTACAAAGCTCTTGACATATCATATTTCATACTTTAGATTCAAGTGGGTTATGAACTCCCATTTTTACCCCAAATACAGATTGCAGAATCACATCAGTTACACATCCACATTTTTACATAATACCATATTAGTAACTGTTGTATTCTGCTACCTTTTTATCCTTTGAATTTTTTCTGGTCTATCTTTGTGTAATCAGGATTGAGGCCAACAATATTAAGGTTTAGAATAAGCTCAGTTAGAATGGTATTGATTTCCAGGTTGCTTAAGATATCAATATTAAAATGAGTTTATCTTTAAAAAATAAATTTTACCTTAACAATTATCACACAAAGGTTCTCTGGCATTATTTTCTCGCATTCACATCATACAAATCATTGTCCAGTCCAGGGGTTTTTAAGAATAAAAATGAGTTGATTTTTATATATTTTAGAATTATGCTTGTTATCAAACTTAAAATATGCATTATTTACGTGATACATCCAAAACATAACAAATGTACTTTAGGGAATTTGATCTGTTTTGGAAAATAGATGTTATTAGAAGAAATAAAACTTGAATAACTCTATAAAGAAATAAAATAAAAAAGGTTTTATAGTTTAAGCTTTTTACACTAATGAAAATATTTAATTACTTGCAAATATGTTTCAGGATCTCCTACATAAAAAATAAAACCTTTTTAGTTTATGTTCATGAATATTTATGAACTTCTTAATTGAAAATCATCTTCTCTTAAGTCTTGCTATTATATATTAATATACAATTATTAATAACTGTTGTATCTGAGAAATTGTTTATTTCCTAATTCATGTCACCTGGTAAGAGAAAATAGTGTAATAACTCAAGAAATTTATATTGTGGGTGATAATATATGACAAGCAGAGAGTTGAATGTGTGACAAGCTAAAAGTGGTTTCTTGTTATGTATTTTCTTCTTGTTTCAAAACAATACTTTGAGGACATATTTACAATTGAGCAAAACATAGTTCATTATCTACATTCAATTACCAACTTGCTAAACACAATTCAGTCTTCTAAGGAAAAATCACCAGATTTATCAGAGGCCAATCCTCAATAAAGAAGCTGGATCCCAATATCTCAAATTATTAATGTACACTTAATAAATCACAATTTTGCTGTACAGTAATCCTAAATTTTTCTGTTCCAACTTCTCTTCTATTAAAAGGAGAAGTGTGAGAAAAACCAGATAGAAAGAAGAAAAAAATCAATAGATATATATTTTATGATCCCCAACTTTACCTTCATCAATTGCTTTTATTAAAAATCTTGGAGAATGGCCTGGGGATACAGCTCAGTGGAAGAGGACTAGTTTAGCATGCATAAGGACAAGAATTACATCCCCAGAACCAAAACAAACAAGCCAACAATATCTTGGATTTATACACTATTCCTGGTCTTTGCTTATTTTCATGTTCAGTCTCTCAACTGGTTGTGTTTGAATATTATTTTAAAAGTACACCAAACTTTATTAATTTTCAAAATTTACTCAATAACTATCCATAGTAATCCATATTTTTTTTTAAATTGGGTAATTGCAATAGCCTTCTAGCCATTCTTCCAACTTTGAATATTTATTCTATAATCCAATATCTATCCAAACATCATGAAATTGCTATATTCTTCAAATATTTTTAACTTTAAATACGTTTTCTTTTTTTTGTCATTGAATCCTTTACTTCACAGATACTAATTGTTAGAAAGTCTGAAGTCAGCAACTTTTTTTTTAATGTTGTTGTGGTAATAGCACATTCTTTTTTTATTTATTCTAATTTCTTATACATATGGCAGAATGCAATTTATTTCATATTACACATTTAAAGCACAATTTTTCAAGACACTGTACACAAAGTATTTTCATACCATTCATGTCTTATACATGTACAGAGTAATGATGTCTAACTCATTCCACCAACATTCCTGCCCCCTTCCCCTGCTTTCACCTCCCTCCCCTTTGCCCTATCTAAAGTTTCTTCATTCCTCCCATGCCCCGCCCTCCCCAATCACAATTATGAGTCAGCATCCTCATATCAAAGAAAACATTCTGATTTGGGGAATTGGCTTGCTTCACTTAGCATTATATTCTCCAGCTTCATCCATTTACCTGCAAATACCATGATTGTATTCTCTTTTAATGTTGAGTAATGTTTTATTGTGTGTATATACCAAAGTTTCCCTATTCATTCACCTACTGAAGGGCATCTAGGTTGGTTCCATAATTTGGCTATAGTGAATTGTGCTGCTATAAACATTGATATGGCTGTGTCCCTGTAGTATGCTATTTTTAAGTTCTTTCAGTATAAACTGAGGAGTGGGACAGCTGGATCCAATGCTGGTTCCATTCCAAGTTTTACAAGAAATCTCCATACTGCTTTCTAGATTGGTTGCACCAACTTGCAATACCACCAGCAATGTATGAGTGTGCCTTTTTCCCCACATCCTTGCCAATACTTATTGTTGTTTGTATTCTTCATAGCTGCCATTCTGACTGGAGTGAGTGGATTTGCATTTCTGTGATTGCTAGAGATGTTGAACATTTTTTCATATGTTGTTGATTGATTTTATATCCTTTTCTTAGAAGTGTCTGTTCAATTCCTTGGCATATTTATTGATTGGATTATTTGTCTTTTTGGTGTTAAAGTTTTTGAGCGCTTTATATATACTAGAGATTAATGCTCTACCTGATGTGCTTGTGGTAAAGATTTGTTCCCATTCTGTAGGCTCTCTATTCACCTCACTGATTGTTTCTTTTGCTGAGAAAAAGATTTTTAGTTTGAATTCATCCCATTTATTGGTTCTTGGTTTTAATTCTTGTACTGCAGGAGTTTTATTAAGAAAGTTGGGGCCTAATCCAACATGATGGTGATTTGGGCTTATACTTTCTTCCATTAAGTGTAAGGTCTCTGGTTTAGTTCCTAGGTCCTTGATCCACTATGAGTTGAGTTTTGTGCATGGTGAGAGATAGAGGTTTAATTTCATTTTGTTACATGTGGATTTCCAGTTTTCCCAGCACCATTTGTTGAAGAAGGTATCTCTTCTCCAATGTATGTTTTTGGTGCCTTTGTCAAATATAAGATGACTGAAGTTATGTGGGTTAGACGATGTGTCTACTATTCTGTACCATTGGTCCACAGGTCAATTTTGGTGCCAGTACCATGCTGTTTTTGTTACTATTTCTCTGTAATAATGTTTTAGGTCTGGAATAGCTTCACTTTTCTTGCTACTGATTGCTTTGGCTATTCTGGGTCTCTTATTTTTCCAGATGAATTTCATGATTTCGTTTTCTATTTCTATAAGGAATGCCAATAGGATTTTGATTGGGATCGCACTGAATTTGTATAGTGCTTTTGATAGTATGGTCATTTTGACAGTATTAATTCTACCTATCCAACAGCAAGGTAGACATTTCCATCTTCTAAGGTCTTCTTTAATTTCTCCCTTTAGCGTATTTTAGTTTTAATTGTTGAGGTCTTTCACCTCTTTTGTTAAATTTATTGCCAAGTTTTTTGTTTGTTTGTTTGTTTGTTTGTTTGTTTGAGGCTATTGTAAATGAGGTGGTTTTCCTAGGTTTACTTTCAGAGGATTTGTCACTGATGTGCAGAAATGCCTTTGATTTATGGGTGTTGAATTTATATCCATCTACTTTGCTGAATTCATTTATTAGTTCTAGGAGATTTCTGGTGGAATGTTTTGGGTCTTCCAGGTATAGAATTATATTGTCTGCAAATGGTGATAATATTAGTTCTTCTTTTTCTTTCCATATCCTTTTAATTTCTTTCATCTGTCTGATTGCTCTGGCTAAAGTTTAAGAAAGATTTTAAATAAAAGTGGTGACAGAGGGCATCCCTGTCTTTTTCCAGTTTTTAGAGGAAATGCTTTCAATTTTCCTCCATTAAAATGATGTTGGCCTGGGGTTCAGCATAACCTTTACAATGTTGAGATATGTTCCTATTATCCATAGTTTTTCTAGGGTTTTGAAAATGATCTTCAATATTTTAATTTGTGCCAGTTTCAGAGTTTTGTACTTGGTGCTCTGTCTGTTCTACCAACTTGTTCTTTTACGCATGATCGAATTTCTTTTTTTTCCCCTCCTTATGCCATTCTGCCTCAAATATCACTTAATTCTAGATATGTTTTTCCCCTAGTCTTCCTAAGTTATACATTCCACATCAGAAAACAATATTTTAGGTTTTTGAATGCATTTTTTTGTTACTTAAGTTTATTTTATCCTACTTTGTGTCTCATAATTCAATGTTTATTTTGAGCAAGGACTTTTCTTCTTCATTGTTTTATGAATAACACCTATTATTAATATTTTTGGATATGTGAGTTAATAAATATATAGATGAATACACTTAATTTCCTCCCATATATTAATATATTGTAAACAAATGGAATAATCTTAGAGATGATAATTAAAAAAAAGAGAACAGATTTATAAATTCAATACATTTTATCTTGTGATATAAATGTGAACATGTGAATTCTCAAATTGCTCTGGGCTAAATCATATCAATAAGAAAACAAACATCTCAAAAAAAATTTTAGATTTTTATGTTTTCTGCAATAATAATGACAAACAAATTAAAAATATGGCTTCTGAGCACTATATTTCTTGTTAATCCATATAATTTATTCATCTTTTCATTCAGCAAATATGGTTATAATATTCTAAGTTCTACACTATGGAAGACAATTTCAAAAGGAGCAGTCTGAGAGATTTCATGAAACTTAATAATTCTAATTTGCATATAATTCAGTAATTTTACTGCTGGGTTAAGTTCAATAATAATAAAATATATGAAAAACAGGACTAATAAATAATAAAATTTTATATTTATTATTTTACAACAAATATTAACAGTATTCTAATTAGAAGATAGCAGAATATAAAACATCACCGTGAGGACAAGTGCATGGAGTACTCTATACTTGGCATATGTTAAGAGTGTCTGAGTGGCAAACCACTTCCCTGTGGTAGGTGTGTGAGTGGCTTACCTCACAGGCACAGCCCTGGACTTGAGGCCATGTGTTTCAGTCCCTGCGCTTTCTCCAAGGCCCACTCCTCGATTGGTTGCTGCAAGGACAGTTAGCAGAAATTGCAGTGGTGGCTGCCTATAATCTGCTTAGCTACTGCCTGAGTATATATACGTGGTAATAGCACAATAAAATCAGACCTGCTTCCTGCTTGGTCTCCAGAGGTCTTGATTAGCAACTCCGCAGCCATACTCTCCTCTACCCTGTTCCGTGGACCTCCTCGCTGGATGAGAGAGAGCCCACACACTGTACAAAATATATTAACAGGGTCTACCTGATTAAATAATGTTTAGAAGTCAATTCAAAGGTCAAAGATACAATCTAAATGTTTATTACATGCAAGCAGAATAATTAGTGTAGACAAGCATATGCACAGGGATTTTTTTTTAATTAAACATTCATTCAAAATACGGATGGAAACAGACTGTATTATAGCATATTTTTAGAGAACAGTCTTCTGAAATAAATTAAGTCAGGGTTCATAAAGACTCTGTAAATGTAACTTATAAAACTATTTGGGTCTGATATCTTCATAAAATAGAATTAAAATTTTGAAGTGGATTTTGAATATTTCTCACCACATTTGTGTAACCACTATATTCCTTTATAAATAGTAAAATGAACAGGAACTTTGTACAAGCCAGGAATTTAGAATCAAAAACTTCTTGTGAAACGAATATGCAATATTTTGGTTTTACATTAAAATGTGTCATTTATTTGATGCCACTCTTACTGAGAGTAGTTGTTGCAAAAGAAAAGTGTTCATAATAAATAGAATAATATGTGTAGTTACTAAAAGCAATGATTGTTTTATACCAAAAAATATTTTTTTTGCTACTCAAGTTATATTTTACAGACCATTGGCATATGTATCTTATGGATATTTCCTTTCCCATCAAGTTCTCAGGTGAATCCTGTGATTCTGATCCATTCTGATCAACTACACTTTGAGTTGACAGGTTTGAATGAGTAACATGCTTACTCTCTACAAAGGCTACACTGATAGCTTTCTATATACTTTACTACAGAATTGCTTATCTCCTATTTTCTTGTACTTTTGATAAATGTCTCCAACTTCTAATCCCAACTATTGAATATAGTGTCTTTCTACCCCTGAAGATTTAGATTTAGACTGTAGAAGGCTGGGGATAGCTCAGGTGGTAGAGTGCTTGACTCATATGCACAAGGCCCTGGGTTCAATCCCTAGCAACACACACACACACACACACACACACACACACACAGGTTAGCTGGGGTATTCTTTCAGATTTAATCCATTAAATATATGAATATCATGTCCACAGTTTATGCATCCGGCATGCTACTAGAGTTCACATTGGTAAAATATATAGAAACAAAATGGAAGAATTACATATTTATGTTTTATTTAAGTTATTTTCCTCTAGACAACCACCATAATTCTGTACTTTGGTATGAACCAGAAATGTATTATACCTGCTTCCCATTTCATCATACTGAATATTATAAAGATGTGTACTCAAGGGTAGAGATTTAACAAATTTAATATTTTTTCTGCTTCACTAAGAGCATCCTTAAGTGAAATCATTTTTTTATGTTAATATACTTCTTTTTTAATGTCTTGAAAAATGTGATAATTACCTGCACAGTATGGTGCCACTGCCTTGATTTGTACTATGGAGCCAGAAGGTTCTGTTTTTGCATCATTGGGGTAAATGTCAACATAATAAAAAGCACAAAAAAATCTTAATTAAAAAATGTCATTAATAATATACTTTGTCAAAATAAAAATAAATACTATAAGAAATGCTAAATCAGATATGATACTGAGCACATATGAAAGTCAGTAAACAGTAACACAAGAAAGAACAACATTTAAATTACTGAGAATTTTCTACCAAATCTAAGAAGAGAAAAATCACAATGTCAACAC